>NC_064627.1:379711501-380018334 GCF_023864275.1 Schistocerca cancellata | reverse complement strand
CCGGGAACTATAGGGGAATTTCTTTAGTACCTGTGACGTATAAGGTACTCTCAAAAGCACTTAAATAGAGTGGAAGAACAACTAAATCCACAAATTGATGAGTACAAAGGAGGCTTCAGAAAGGACAGAACATGCACAAAACAGATCCTGAATCTAAAACTGATAACTGCTGATCAAAAACAGAGTTCATGCTTACATTCATAGACTTCAAGAAGACCTATGATTCTGTAGACAAACACACACTGTTCCAAATTTTAGGGGAGATAAGTTTGGATAGAAAACCAAGTGAACTGGTTAAACAGATCCAAAGCAACACAACATTCAAGATCAAGTTCAGAGGAAAGCTGTTGAAGGCCTTTAATATTAAAACTGAGGTGAGACAGGGAGACAGACTCTACCCTTTGCTCTTTGGGTCCTTGATAAGGTGGTCAGAGAGTGGCGACAAGGAGTGAAAGGACTGGGTGGAATACGACTGGGGTGTAAGAATAAAGGAGTAGGGGTAGATTGTGTACCATTCACAGATGACATTGTGATCTTGTCTAAATCACTAGAAGAAGCAGTTAATCAAACCACAGAACTGCAGATGCAGGCAGCTAAGGCAGGCATACAGATGTCCATCGAGAAGACGCAATACATGATAAACATCATGACAGCTCCTAGATGGATTACAACAGGAGGAGGGAAAATTCAGAAGGTGGAGGGATGCAAATACCTTGAAGAATGGATAGACATTGGACTGACCAAAAAAGAAGCAATGGGAGCACGAATTAAAAAAAAAAAAGAGCTTAGCATATAAACTATCAACACCTATAATAAGAAGAAATTTGATAAATGCAAAATTGAAACATTACCAAACAGTGATCTGCCCTGAAGCTCTATATGCAGCAGAAACTGTCAACTTCGTAACAGCCAGAGTGATTAAGAAGCTAGAACTGATAGAACAAAAGATTCTTAGGAGAATATTAGGACCTTGAAGAACAGAAGATAGTCTGTTTAGAAACAGAGCCAACCAGGAACTGTATGCCAAGATAGAAAAATTTCTGACATCATCAGGAAAAGGAGGAGCATATTCTTATGACACATCCTCAGAATGGACCAGGGGAAGTTAACATGGCAAATCACACAATTTCTGATGAACAAGAAACCCAAAGTATGATGGATAGAATACATACAAAGAGATCTGGAAGGAATGAGGATACAGAAACCAGAGATACACAACAGGGTGATTTTTAATTAAAAAATTCAGGCCTTCAAAGCTTTCGAGGACAGAATGAGACCCAGAACAAAATCATCTTGGACAGAAGAACGAAGAAGGTTGCAAAGTATGAGAATCAAAGAATATTGGGAAAGAAGAAAGACCAGAAGAAATGAAGCTGAAGCGAAGTAATGTGGTCCTAAGATGGCCAAAATGGAAGAAGAAGAAGAAGAAGAAGAAGAAGAAGAATGGAAATTCCTGGGTGGAGCATTATGTAAAATAAGGGAAAAGCAACCATTCACATGCAACTGGATGATGCATGGGACACAGAGACCACTTACCAGGAAACAGCATTCACACTAGCCTTTGAGATCTTGCTGTTTTTATAGCAAAAGTACATCCATTCACATTTCACATTCACATACACATAACAACACAGACACCCAGATGCACCCCATTCCTGTGGCCATGGCAGTGACCTGAGCTGACAGAGGTGGGGAGGTGGTAGGGAAGGACATAAAGAGGGGCACAGGGAAAGAGATGAGTCTTTGGACTGATGGTCCTGCAGCTGCACAAGAAGAATAAAGTTTTACAGAGAGAGCAAAAAGGGAGGAAGGTGAGGAAGTTGGAGATGAAGAGCAAGAAAGTTAGTGATTAGAGAAGGGATGAAAAGGGGGGCAGGTGGAGAGGGGGGTTGGGGGAGGTAGAGTGATGGGAGAAGACTGCCCGATCTGGATGGAGGAGAGTTATGGACGGGAGAGACAAGGGAAAAGGTAAAGTGATGCAGTGGGTACAGGTGAGCGGAATTTTAGGGCTGGGGGATTGCAAGAATGCAGGATACACTGGAGAGACAATTTTCATATCTATAGTTCAGACAGACTTGTGCTGGAAGGGAGTATTCAAAGGTCCTGCCATAGTGAAGTAGCTGTTGAAGTCATTTATGGTTTTGTGTGTTCTATCTGCACAATCCTCAGTCTCCCCCTCCCCTCCTCCCTTTTGTCCTCTCCCTCTCCCTCTCCCTCTTCCTATGTCTCTTTTTGCCCTAATCCCCCCCCCCCCCCCCAATACTTCTTTCGCCTTGTTGTACCATCGCAGAGTCATCTGTTGAGACCTGCCTCTTTCCCCGCTAGCCATTCTTTGCATCCTTCCCTATGTACTCCCCCTCCTCCCACCACCACCACCACTGCCATCAGCTCAGGCAAATTCTTTAAACAACTGAGTAGCAATAATCAGTCTCACCATGGCCATGGGAATTAGTGTTTGAGTGTTTGTGAATGACTGTACTTTTGCTAGAAAGAGGATAAGAGCTTGAAAGCTAGTGTGAATGCTGTTTCCTGTTACATCTCTCTGTGCTCCATGCATTAGTACATTATACTGTAGATGGTTGATTGCCTTTCCCTTATTTTATGTAATAATAACGTAGACTCTCAAACTTAAAACAACTATGTATGAGGATGGTGTGCTGTCTGATACTCATTTGAACATTACCTGATTTTTTAAAAAGATGTTGCATATAAGAAACTACTAAAATTTAACCACAAAATCAGAGACATAACGCCTTCACAAATAAAACAACCACACATCTCTGATGTGTCATCAGTCTGATGCTACATTTTAATTTGGGAAATGTGATTATGTATCATTAAAATCCAATCAAAGGAGCTGTAAAGTTTCCATTCATTTTGAACTTTGGAAACTATTAATTCCTTCTTTAGAAACTAAAGAAGGAAACTATAGAGAAATGCTGAAAAGCATTCTAACACAAAGTGTATTCCTAGAACATACACCAAAAGAGCTATTAAAGATGCTGGTGAAAAGTGAACTGAAAACTGAGCTGTAAGACTGTTCTTCTTATCTTTCTTGATTTCTTGATCTGGCATTCTTGTTTTTATTTTCAATATTAATTTATGAAAGACACTGTAGTTAGTGAACAATGCCTTTAATGTAGCTTGAGTGATTCATTTTTATCTTTAAACATGTGCTTTATGTTTCTTTTTACAGATATATTTACTAAGTGCACCTCCGAGTAAAGCAGTTACATCTGTGTTTCGCATACACTTAAATTTCTTGAATGGTGCTGTTCTTGCCTTCATGTTTCCAGTAACAGAAACAAGACTAGTAAGTATCTAAATTCTTATCTTCTTTAGCACTGCTTCACTTATTCTTACTGTTGTTGTTAACTTTTTTCAGTTTCCATCTCTATCTCATAAGTCTTCAAATTTTTCCTTAGATTCTGTGTTCTCACAGGTTACCATCACATATATACCCAGTCGTTTGGTGGTTTATTTAACGGTTTCTTGATTATATGCAGTCTGTTTCCTTCTTCCCTCCATAGTACTGTCTGTAGTAAGCATTGGTAAGTTAGAAGAATTTAGTTCCCTAACAGACATTACCATAACAAGTAAAAAGATACTTGGCATTTATCTCGTAATATTTGCATCTGGTTGCATATTTATTACCAGATAAATGCCAGTTTAAATACAGTCGCATATTGTCATCCACAATGGATAGACTGAAAAAAAGATACTTTATTATCTACTAGTGATGTGGCCTGGCTTCCCACAGGTATCATTAGGTATCTGCAGCCAAACAACTTTATTGGCATCCTGTATATTGTCTGGGGCCATGAAAAAAAATTCTGAGAAGGTTGAGGAAGTGAATATCATCACTTTCACATAAGTTGCATGTTGTAAGCAGTGCATGCCAGGGAAGTTACCTGAACACATGAGTGTTGTGTGTTCCATGTTGAACTGGCTTTTGGAGTGACAGCTCGGTCATTGATGGAAGCACATTGTAATGTTAGTTATAGGTTTACTCCAATGTAAATATTGTATGCAAGTCAAGGGTATGTGTGTGATTGAGTACACATCGAAGGCTGGCTGATGTGGCACAAATAAAAGAGAGGAAAAAAAAGAAAAGGAAAAAACAGCCATAAGCTACATGTTCAGCTCATGTTACAGCACTCCTCTTGTGAAGCTTAGTATGCACTGTTATGCATTGTTGAGACTCATTGCCACAATTCTTTGTCGTGGACTCTTTATGGCAGACTTATCCACAGTGCCATGCAAAGAATCGTGTCCACAAGATTCAAGGAAAGCAGGAAGCTGGATCAACTCCTGCGCTACTGAAAGGATGTATTGCATGTATCAACAAGGTAGTGCCCATGCCTTTATGAACTTTAAAATGCCTAAATCTCTTTCTCGGCTGTGGAAGATTTATGTACCAATCTTCCGTATTATTTGAAAGTGTGTACTGCTGAAAAACGTCCTTTACATAGATGAAGTAAAGCTGCATCCCAAGCTGTATTTTACTCTGTACATAAATAATTGAAAAGCACAGGTTTTGGATGCTCGTGTTTTTTAATATCAACCAAGACAACCATACTGTGCTGGTACTGCAAACAGCTGAAAGCAAGGGAAAACTACAGCTGTAATTTTTCCTGAGGTCATGCATTTCTACTGTGTGATTAAATGATGATGGCATCTGTTTGGGTAAAATATTCCAGAGGTAAAATAGTCCCCCAAACAGATCTCAGGGTGGGGACTACTCAGGAGTATGTCATTAGGAGAAACAAAGCTGTCATTCTATGATCAGTGTGTGGAATGTCAGATCCCTTAATTGGGCAGGTATGTTACAAAATTTAAAAAGTGAAATGGATTGATTAATGTTAGATATAGTGGGAGTTAGTGAAGTTTGGTGGTAGGAGGAACAGGACTTCAGGACAGGTGGATACAGGGTTATAAATACAAAATCAAATTGGGATAATGCAGGAGTATATTTGATAATAAATAAAAAATAGGAACATGGATAAGTTACTGTGAACAGCATAGTAAACACATTATTGTAGCCAAGGTAGACACAAAACCCAGACCCACCGCAATAGTAAAAGTTTATATGCCAAATAGCTCCGCAGATGGTGAAGAGATTGAAGAAATATGATGAGATAAAAGAAACTATTAGGGTAGTTAAGGGAGATGAAAATGTAATAGTCACGGTGGACTGGAATTCAATAGTAGGAAAAGGAAGAGAAGGGAAAAAACAGAAGTTGAACATGGACTGGGGTAAAGGAATGAAAGAGGAAGCCATCTGGCAGAATTGTGCCAAGAGAAGCAATTTAATCATAGCTATCAATCCGTTTAAGAATCGTGAAAGAAGGTTGTATACGTGGAAGAGACCTGAAGACACTGGAAGGTTTCAAATTGCTTATATAATGGTAAGACAGAGATTTTGGAACCAGATTTTAAATTTTAAGATGTTTCCAGGAGTCTGACCACAATTTCTTGATTATGAACTGCAAATTAAAACTAAAAAAAACTGCAAAAAGGTAGGAATTTAAGAAGGTGAGACCTGGATAAACTGAAAGAACCAGAGGTTGTAGAGAGTTTCAGAGTGAGCATTAGGGAATGGTTGACAAGAATTGAGGAAAGGAATAGAGTAGAAGAAGAATGGGTAGCTTTGAGGGATGAAATAATGAAGGTAGGGATCTAGTATGTAAAAAGATGAGGGCTAGTAGAAATCTTGTGTAACAGAAGAGAGATTGAATGTAACTGATGACAGGAGGAAATATAAAAATGCAGTAAATGAAACAAGTTAAATGGAATACAAACATCTAAAAACTGAAACAGACAGGAAGTTAACATGTCCAAGCAGGAATGGTTGGAGGACAAAAGTAAGGATTTAGAAGCGTCTATTACTAGAGGAACAATAGATGGTACCTACAGGAAAACTGAAGCAACCTTTTGGAGAAAGGAGAACAACCTGCATGAATATCAACAGCTCAGATGAAAAACCAGTCCTAAGAAAGGAAAGCAGGAAGGTGGAAGAAGTATATAGAGGGGATGGACAGGGGATGTACTTGAGAAGATTTGCCGATGACATTGTAATTCTGTCGGAGACAGAAGAGCAGTTGAAAGGAATGGATAGTGTTCTGAAAGGAGGATATAAGATGAACATCTATGAAAGCAAAATGAGTTTAATGGAATGTAGTCGAATTAAGTCGCGTGATGGTGAGGGAATTAGATTAGGAAACGAGTAGTAGATGAGTTTTGCTGTTGGGGTAGCAAACTGACGATGGCTGAAGTAGAGAGGATATAAAATGTAGACTGTCAATGATAAGTAAAACGTTTTTTAAGAAGTGAAATTTGTTAATATTGAGTATAGATTAAGTTTTGGGAAGTCTTTTCTTTAAGTATTTGTATGGAGTGTAGCCATATATGGAAGTGAAACATGGACGATAAACAGTTTAGACAAGAAGCTTTTGAAATGCAGTGCTACAGAAGAATGGAGAAGATTAGATGGGTTGATTATGTGACTAATGAGGAGGTACTGGATAGAATTAGGAGAAAAGAAATTTGTGGCACAACCTAGCTGGAGGATGGGACTGTTTGGTGGGACACATTCTGAGATTTCAAGGGATCACCAATTTAACAGTGGAGGGAAGCGTGGAAGGTAAAAACTGTGGAGGGAGACCAAGAGATGAGTACAGTAAGCAGATTCAGAAGGATGTAGGTTGCAGTAGTTACTCAGAGATGAAGAGGCTTGCACTGGATAGAGTAGCATGGAGAGCTGCATCAAACCAGTCTTCGAACTGAAGACCACAACAACGGTTTCTTTGCCAGGCAGTTGTTCTGAAATGACTGCAGTCCACTAGATGTCACTTACGCATCTTGCCTGCAGTTATCAAACTGGGAAAAAGGGAACTGTAGTGTAACTTGGAATCCAAGCCTCATTTTGTTTTTGGTTAATCTCCACACCATTGAGAAGTGAATGCTGGATTAAAAAGGCAGAGTGAAAATGATTTAGCCACCTAAGATTCGATCCTACGGCCTTTAGGTTTCTAACAAACAGCCTAATCACTAGACCATCAAACAACATTTGTTATGCTTTCTGCTAACTCAAGGCACTGGTGCTCTTTTGAATTATGGCGTCTATTTCGTAGGTGGCAGTGGCATTGTTTTCACAACTTAATTCATCGTAATTCAGTCAATTTGTACAAAATGTTTGCATACAAAAGTGCTCCACATAGGTCAGTGTTTCTATTAGTGAAAACTGGAACAAAATCCCCACAGCAGTTCCTGAGATCCCACATATAAGACAGATGCTACAAGGCAACTTCAATTTGTGTGTGTTGAGGTATGGAGCATAGCATAATGAGTGGAAATGGGGTAGAAAAAGTAAGTTTATTCTGAAGAAAAACAAACATACTGTTATTAATATATCTTTACCAACAATTTTTTACTAATCATTTTTAACCTCCTTGTTGTTGTGGTCTTCAGTCCTGCGACTGGTTTAATGCTGCTCTCCATGTTACTTTATCCTGTGCAAGCTTCATCATCTCCCAGTACCTACTGCAACGGACATCCTTCTGAATCTGCTTAGTGTGTTCATCTCTTGGTCTCCCTCTACGATTTTTACCCTCTACACTGCCCTCCAGCACTAAGTTAATGATCCCTTGATGCCTCAGAACATGTCCTACCAACCGATCCCTTCTCCTAGTCAAGTTGTGCCACAAACTCCTCTTCTCCCCAATTCTATTCAATACTTCTTCATTAGTTATTTGATCTACCCATCTAATCTTCAGCATTTTTCTGTAGCACCACATTTAGAAAGCTTCTATTCTCTTCTTGTCCAAACTATTTATCGTCCATGTTTCACTTCCATACATGGCTACACTCCATTCAAATACTGTCAGAAACGACTTCCTGACACTTAAATCCATACTCGATGTTAACAAATTTCACTTCTTCAGAAATGCTTTCCTTGCCATTGCCAGTCTACATTTTATATCCTCCTTACTTCGACCATCATCAGTTATTTTGCTCCCCAAATAGCAAAACTCCTTTACTACTTTAAGTGTCTCATTTCCTAATCTAATTCCCTCAGCATCACAAGACTTAATTCGACTACATTCTATTATCCTCATTTTGCTTTTGTTGATGTTCATCTTATATCCTCCTTTCACGACACTGTCCATTCTGTTCAACTGCTCTTCATAGTCCTTTGCTGTCTCTGACAGAATTAAAATGTAATCAGCGAACCTCAAAGTTTTTATTTCTTCTCCATGGAGTTTAATTCCTACTACAAATTTTTCTTTTGTTTCCTTTACTGTTTGCTCATTGTACAGATTGAATAACATCGTGGAGAGGCTACAACCCTGTCTCACTCCCTTCCCGACCACTGCTTCCCTTTCATGCCCCTCGACTCTTATAACTGCCATCTGGTTTCTATATAAATTGTAAATAGCCTTTCGCTCCCTGTATTTTACCCCTGCCACCATCAGAATTTGAAAGAGTATTCCATTCAACAATGTCAAAAGCTTTCTCTAAGTCTACAAATGCTAGAAACGTAGGTTTGCCTTTTCTTAATCTATCTTCTAAGATAAGTTGTAGGGTCAGTATTGCCTCACGTGTTCCAATATTTCTACGGAATCCAAAGTGATCTTCCCCGAGGTTGGCTTCTACCAGTTTTTCCATTCGTCTGTAAGGAATTTGCATTAGTATTTTACAGCCATGACTTATTAAACTGATTGTTTGGCAATTTTCACATCTGTCAGCACCTGCTTTCTTTGGGATTGGAATTATTATATTCTTCTTGAAGTCTGAGGGTATTTTGCCTGTCTCATACATCTTGCCCACCAGATGGTAGAGTTTTGTCAGGACTGGCTCTCCCAAGGCTGTCAGTAGTTCTAATGGAATGTTGTCTACTCCTGGAGCCTTGTTTCGAGCTGGCCGGAGTGGCCGAGTGATGCTAGGTGCTACAGTCTGGAAACACGCGACCGCTACGGTCGCAGGTTCGAGTCCTGCCTCGGGCATGGCTGAGTGTGATGTCCTTAGGTTAGTTAGGTTTAAGTAGTTCTAAGTTATAGGGGACTGATGACCTCAGAAGTAAAGTCCCATAGTGCTCAGAGCCATTTTGAACCCTGTTTCGACTTAGGTCTTTCAGTGCTCTGTCAATCTCTTCACACAGTATCATATCTCCCATTTCATCTTCATCTACATCCTCTTCCATTTCCATAATATTGTCCTCAAGTGCATGGCCCTTGTATAGACCGCATATATACTCCTTCCCCCCCCCATGAACCATGGACCTTGCCGCTGGTGGGGAGGCTTGCGTGCCTCAGCGATACAGATGGCCGTACAGTAGGTGCAACCACAACGGAGGGGTATCTGTTGAGAGGCCAGACAAACATGTGGTTCCTGAAGAGGGGCAGCAGCCTTTTCAGTAGTTGCAGGGGCAACAGTCTGGATGATTGACTGATCTGGCCTTGTAACATTAACCAAAACGTCCTTACTGTGCTGGTACTGCGAACGGCTTAAAGCAAGGGGAAACTACAGCCGTAATTTTTCCCGAGGACATGCAGCTCTACTGTATGATGGCGTCCTCTTGGGTAAAATATTCCGGAGGTAAAATAGTCCCCCATTCGGATCTCCGGGCGGGGACTACTCAGGAGGACGTTGTTATCAGGAGAAAGAAAACTGGCGTTCTACGGATCGGAGCGTGGAATGTCAGATCCCTTAATCGGGCAGGTAGGATAGAAAATTTAAAAAGGGAAATGGATAGGTTAAAGTTAGATATAGTGGGAATTAGTGAAGTTCGGTGGCAGGAGGAACAAGACTTTTGGTCAGGTGATTACAGGGTTATAAATACAAAATCAAATAGGGGTAATGCAGGAGTAGGTTTAATAATGAATAACAAAATAGGAGTGCGGGTTAGCTACTACAAACAGCATAGTGAACGCATTATTGTGTCCAAGATACACAAAGCCCATGCCTACTACAGTAGTACAAGTTTATATGCCAACTACCTCTGCAGATGATGAAGAAATAGATGAAATGTATGACGAGATAAAAGAAATTATTCAGGTAGTGAAAGGAGACGAAAATTTAATAGTCATGGGTGACTGGAATTCGTCAGTAGGAAAAGGGAGAGAAGGAAACATAGTAGCTGAATATGGATTGGGGGGAAGGAATGAAAGAGGAAGCCGCCTTGTAGAATTTTGCACAGAGCATAACTTAATCATAGCCAACACTTGGTTCAAGAATCATAAAAGAAGGTTGTATACCTGGAAGAATCCTGGAGATACTAGTAGGTATCAGATAGATTATATAATGGTACGACAGAGATTTAGGAACCAGGTTTTAAATTGTAAGACATTTCCTGGGGCAGATGTGGATTCTGACCACAATCTATTGGTTATGAACTGCAGATTGAAACTGAAGAAACTGCAAAAAGGTGGGAATTTAAGGAGATGGGACCTGGATAAACTGAAAGAACCAGAGGTTGTACAGAGTTTCAGGGAGAGCATAAGGGAACAATTGACAGGAATGGGGGAAAGAAATACAGTAGAAGAAGAATGGGTAGCTCTGAGGGATGAAGTAGTGAAGGCAGCAGAGGATCAAGTAGGTAAAAAGACGAGGGCTAATAGAAATCCTTGGGTAACAGAAGAAATATTGAATTAATTGATGAAAGGAGAAAATACAAAAATGCAGTAAATCAAGCAGGCAAAAAGGAATACAGACGTCTCAAAAATGATATCGACAGGAAGTGCAAAATGGCTAAGCAGGGATGGCTAGAGGACAAATGTAAGGATGTAGAGGCTTGTCTCACTAGGGGTAAGATAGATACTGCCTACAGGAAAATTAAAGAGACCTTTGGAGATAAGAGAACCACTTGTATGAATATCAAGAGCTCAGATGTCAACCCAGTTCTAAGCAAAGAAGGGAAGGCAGAAAGGTGGAAGGAGTATATAGAGGGTTTATACAAGGGCGATGTACTTGAGGACAATATTATGGAAATGGAAGAGGATGTAGATGAAGACGAAATGGGAGATAAGATACTGCGTGAAGAGTTTGACAGAGCACTGAAAGACCTGAGTCGAAACAAGGCCCCGGGAGTAGACAACATTCCATTTGAACTACTGATGGCCTCGGGAGAGCCAGTCATGACAAAACTCTACCATCTGGTGAGCACGATGTATGAGACAGGCGAAATACCCTCAGACTTCAAGAAGAATATAATAATTCCAATCCCAAAGAAAGCAGGTGTTGACAGATGTGAAAATTACCGAACTATCAGTTTAATAAGTCACAGCTGCAAAATACTAACGCGAATTCTTTACAGACGAATGGAAAAACTGGTAGAAGCCGACCTCGGGGAAGATCAGTTTGGATTCCGTAGAAATGTTGGAACACGTGAGGCACTACTGACCTTACGACTTATCTTAGAAGAAAGATTAAGAAAAGGCAAACCTACGTTTCTAGCATTTGTAGACTTAGAGAAAGCTTTTGACAATGTTAACTGGAATACTCTCTTTCAAATTCTAAAGGTGGCAGGGGTAAAATACAGGGAGGGAAAGGCTATTTACAGTTTGTACAGAAACCAGATGGCAGTTATAAGAGTCGAGGGGCATGAAAGGGAAGCAGTGGTTGGGAAAGGAGTAAGACAGGGTTGTAGCCTCTCCCCGATGTTATTCAATCTGTATATTGAGCAAGCAGTAAAGGAAACAAAAGAAAAAATCGGAGTAGGTATTAAAATTCATGGAGAAGAAGTAAAACTTTGAGGTTCGCCGATGACATTGTAATTCTGTCAGAGACAGCAAAGGACTTGGAAGAGCAGTTGAACGGAATGGACAGTGTCTTGAAAGGAGGATATAAGATGAACATCAACAAAAGCAAAACGAGGATAATGGAAAGTAGTCAAATTAAGTCGGGTGATGCTGAACGAATTAGATTAGGAAATGAGACACTTAAAGTAGTAAAGGAGTTTTGCTATTTAGGGAGTAAAATAACCAATGATGGTCGAAGTAGAGAGGATATAAAATGTAGACTGGCAATGGCAAGGAAAGCGTTTCTCAAGAAGAGGAATTTGTTAACATCGAGTATAGATTTAAGTGTCAGCAAGTCGTTTCTGAAAGTATTTGTATGGAGTGTAGCCATGTATGGAAGTGAAACATGGACGATAACTAGTTTGGACAAGAAGAGAATAGAAGCTTTCTAAATGTGGTGCTACAGAAGAATGCTGAAGATAAGTTGGGTAGATCACGTAACTAATGAGGAGGTATTGAATAGGATTGGAGAGAAGAGAAGTTTGTGGCACAACTTGACTAGAAGAAGGGATCGGTTGGTAGGACATGTTTTGAGGCATCAAGGGATCACAAATTTAGCATTGGAGGGCAGTGTGGAGTGTAAAAATCGTAGAGGGAGACCAAGAGATGAATACACTAAGCAGATTCAGAAGGATGTAGGTTGCAGTAGATATTGGGAGATGAAGAAGCTTGCACAGGATAGAGTAGCATGGAGAGCTGCATCAAACCAGTCTCAGGACTGAAGACCACAACAACAACAACATATACTCCTTTCACCTTTCTGCTTTCCCTTCTTTGCTTAGAACTGGGTTTCCATCTGAGCTCTTGATATTCATACAAGTGGTTCTCTTTTCTCCAAAAGTCTCTCTAATATTCCTGTAGGTAGTATCTATCTTACCCCTAGTGAGATAAGCCTCTACATCCTTACATTTGTCCTCTAGCCATCCCTGCTTAACCATTTTGCACTTCCTGTCGATCTCATTTTTTGTATTCCTTTTTGCCTGCTTCGTTTAGTTCATTTTTATATTTTCTCCTTTTATCAATTAAATTCAATATCTCTTCCATTATCTAAGGATTTCTACTATCCGTTACCGAGCGAGGTGGCGGAGTGGTTAGCACACTGGACTTGCATTCGGGAGGATGACGGTTCAATCCCGTCTCCGGCCATCCTGATTTAGGTTTTCCGTGATTTCCCTAAATCGCTTCAGGCAAATGCCGGGATGGTTCCTTTGAAAGGGCACGGCCGATTTCCTTCCACATCCTTCCCTCACCCGAGCTTGCGCTCCGTCTCTAATGACCTCGTTGTCGACGAGACGTTAAACACTAATCTCCTCCTCCCTCCTCTACTAGCCCTTGTCTTTATACCTACTTTATCATCTGCTGCCTTCACTACTTCATCCCTCAAAGCTACCCATTCTTCTTCTACTGTATTTCTCTCCCCCATTCCTGTCAATTGTTCCCTTATGCTCTCCCTGAAACTCTGTACAACCTCTGGTTTAGTCAGTTTATCCAGATCCCATCTCCTTAAATTCCCACCTTTTTGCAGTTTCTTCAGTTTTATTCTGCAGTTCATAACCAATAGATTGTGGTCAGAGTCCACATCTGCCCCTGGAAATGTCTTACAATTTAAAACCTGGTTCCTAAATCTCTGTCTTACCATTATATAATCTATTTGATACCTTCTAGTATCTCCAGGCTTCTTCCATGTATACAACTTTCTTTCATGATTCTTGAACCAAGTGTTAGAATTTAGTAAGTTACGCTCTGTGCAAAATTCTACCAGGCGGCTTCCTCTTTCATTTCTTATGCCCAATGCATATTCACCTACTATGTTTCCTTCTCATCCTTTTCCTACTATCAAATCCCAGTCACCCATGACTATTAAATTTTCGTCTCCCTTCACTATCTGAATAATTTCTCTTATCTCATCATACATTTCATCAATTTCTTCGTCATCTGCAGAGCTAGTTGGCATATAAACTTGGACTACTGTAGTAGGCGTGGGCTTCGTATCTATATTGGACACAATAATGCATTCACTATGCTGTTTGTAGTAGCTTCCGCGCACTCCTATTTTTTTATTCATTATTAAATCTACTCCTGCATTACCCCTATTTGATTTTGTATTTATAACCCTGTATTCACCTGACCAATACTCTTGTTCCTCCTGCCACCGGACTTCACTAATTCCCACTATATCGAACTTTAACCTATCCATTTCCCTTTTTAAATTTGCTAACCTACCTGACCGATTAAGGGATCTGACATTCCACGTTTCGGTCCGTAGAATGTCAGTTTTCTTTCTCCTGATAATGACGTCCTCTTGATTAGTCTCCACCCGGAGATCCAAATGGGGGACTATTTTACCTCCGGAATATTTTACCCAAGAGGACGCCATCATCATTTAACCATATGGCTGTAGTTTCCCCTTGCTTTCAGCCGTTAGCAGTACCAACACAGAAAGGCCGTTTTGGTTAGTGTTACAAGGCCAGATCAGTCAATCATCCAGACTGTGCCCATGCAACTACTGAAAAGGCTGCTGCCCCTCTTCAGGAACCACATGTTTGTCTGGCCTCTCAACAGATACCCCTCAATTGTGGTTGCAACTACAGTACGGATACCTGTATCACTGAGGCACGCAAGCCTCCCCACCAATGGCAAGGGCCATGGTTCCTCTTTAAGAATAATAAATTCATGTGCAGTCAGTATTTACAAGATGATTTTGAAAGATGGGGACATAATGTAGGAACTGTCTTTGACAGGGTACGGAATAAATAAGGTCAAATGAATCTGGAAGCACACAATTTCCATACTGCAGACCATTTTGATCATACTATGTAGGACTCTCTGCAGTACATTCTGGAGGATAACAGGCTTCCAAGTGGCTGAGAAGAGATGTTTGAAGTGGCATCTACACACACTTTGAAACATGGATTGTTACACTTGTGCAAATGCAGCAGTCTCAAACTGCAAATGGATTCACATGCAACATGAATGTGGTGTTCCGTTTTTTCAACATATTGCACACACCACACCTTCCCTATGTCCCCATAGGTTGAAATGCAAAGGATTGAGGATCAGCAAACAGGTGTACCATGCGAGTGGATTGCCTCATCCAATCCATTGACTGGGAAGAATGTTGTTGGTGTACTTCTGCAACATAGTACGTATACTGAGTGAAGCAATGTCATGTAGTAGACTTGTGAGCCTTTGCGTTTCCAGCAGAAAAAGCAATGTGTGTTGTTAGTCATGCAGGTTGATTGGCCCCTTGATATGATCAACAATAATCGCAACCTTCAAAATGAGCCAGTACAGATGGCTGAGGGCTTCCTATCCCAAGGAAATACTGCATTCTGTTCTGGAGGTTGGTACCACTTTCCCTCAAATGTGTAGGGTTAATACTAAGAAACCTGTAATGGGAGCAGCAGAGTGAACAAACCAACAACAAAACTGTTCCCACAGAGGGGCAGCTCTCCCACCTTCATCAGTTTACCCCACCTCTCTCACTTCTGCTTTGCTACCCAAATAGCATTTAACCTTTAGAGATTTTTTTTCTTAATTTAGAGTGAGGCGAGAAAAGTCGTACTATAGCAATACACACATATAATGATGGTAGCAGTATCACGTACACAAGGTATAAAATGGAGCTGTCGTTTGGACTCAGGCGATCATGCGAAAAGGTTTACAATGTGATTGTGAGCACATGACGGGTATTAAGACATTGAACGTGGAATGGTAGTTGGAGCTAGATGCATCGGTCACCCCATTTCGGAAATCGCGCAAAGAATACCAAACTTCAGACATTACCCCTCACCGCAGACACTGCAGTGCCCAATGGCCTTTACTTAACTATCAACTCCAGTGGCATTTGCTTAGAGTTGTCAGTGCTGGCAGACAAGCAACACTGCACGGAATAACCACAGAAATCAATGTGGGACGTATGACAAATGTATCTGTTAGGACTGTGGGGTGAAATTTGGCATTAATGGGCTGTGGCAGCTGATGGCCAACACGAGTGGCTTTGCTAGCAGCACATCACCTGCATCACCTCTCCTGGGCTTGTGATTGTATCTGTTGGACCATAGACAACTGGAAATTGTGGCCTGGTCAGGTGAGTCCCAATTTCAGTTGGTAAAGAGCCGATGGTAGTGTTCAAATGTGACACAGTCCCCACAGAGCCATTGAGCCAGGTTGTCAACAAGGCTCTGTGCAAACTGGTAGTGGCTCCATAATGGTGTGGGCTGTGTTTACGTGGAATGGACTGGTCTTAGTTCCAACTGAACTGATCATTGATTGAAGTAGACCATTGGCAGCCACTCATGGACTTCATGTTTCCTAACAATGATGGACTTTTTATGGATGGCAGTGCGTCATGTCACTGCGCCACAGTTGTTCACGATTGGTTTGAAGAACATTCGAGTGAATGATTTGGCCAGCCAGGTCACCCGACATGAATTCTGTTGAACATTTATGGGATTTAATTGAGGGATGAGTCCATGTAAAAAATCCTGCATGGGCAACACTTTCACATTTATGGATGGCTGTAGAGGCAGCATGGGACTTCCAACAACTTGTTGAGTCCACGCCACATCGAGTTGCTGCACTACAGTGGGCAAAAGGAGGTTCAACACAACATTAGGAGGTATCCCATGACGTTTGTCACTTTAGTGTACTTACTTGCTTACCTACCTACTTGCCCTGTGGTCACTGGTCCTGTAGACCCTGGGTGGCCAACTGGTGGCCTGCAGGCTGGAACTGGCCCTTGATTGATTTCAGTCTAGCCCATGGCATGCCAGTCAGCTTTTGGCTGATGTCGTCATTTTACTGCTGTCCTCTTTGACTTGCATAGGGCTTATGACACCACTTCATCTCACCACATCCTTGGTACCCTCCACGAGTGGGATCTCTGGGGCCAACTCCTGACTTATGTCCAGAACTTCTTGTCCTGCTATACCTCTTAGGTTCAAGCTGGTGCTTCCCACAATAATCTCCATACATAAGACAATGGGGCCCCATAGGCTCTGTACTGAGTATACCCCTTTGTCTAGTGCTTATCAGTCGTCAAGGTGCAGCTGTCGGATGTACAGTGTCACCCTCCCTATACACTGATGACTTTTTGCATCTGCTATTGCTCCTCAACTGTGGGTACTGCTGATCACCGACTGCAGGGTGCCATATGTTAGGCACAGTCCTGGCTTCCAGTTTTCTACTGCGTGGACGTTTGTTGTGCACTTCCGTCACCATCACACTGTCCATCCCCAACCAGAACTGACCACATGTTCAATGTGGTGGAGTCTTATTGTTTTTTGGATTGGTCTTTGATGACCCACTGATGTGGCTTTCCCTTCTTTACAACTAAGTGAACATCTTGGTCACACCTTAATACTCTTCGTTGTCTAAGGAACACCAAGTGGGGTGCAGGCCTCTCTACACTTCTGCGGCTCTAGAAAGCTCTGATCCTGTTACATCTCTCCCACCTTCATCAGTTTACCCCACCTCTCTCACTTCTGCTTCTGTCTGTTGATTGTTTTGATTCTCAGATACAATTGAGTCCATTGGGATTTGTGTCCTTGCTCTCCAGGAATTATTCACTGCGTGAGACATAAAAAATCAAGGGACTAATGATCACCTCATAGTTTGGTCCCATTAACCACACCAATCCATCCATCCATAGTCTCTGCTCATGACACAGAGTGAGGTGGCGCAGTCATTAGCACACTTGACTCGCATTCAGGAGGACAACGATTCAATCCTGCATCCGGCCATCCTGATTTAGGTTTTCCGTGATTTCCCTAGATCACTTCAGGCAAATGCTTGGATGGTTCCTTTGAAAAGACATGGCTGATTTCCTTCCCTAATCCGAGCTTGTGCTCCCTTTAGAGACGTCGTTGTTGGTGGGACATTAAACACTAATCTCCTCCTCCTCTGTTCATGACACTGTCAATTCCGTTCAACTGCTCTTCCAAGTATATGGCCATATCTGGCAACTAAGATGTCAGCTGCAACCCTAAACTTTTAATTCCCTTTCCAATTTCTCTTTGTTCCCGATAAGGCAAGAATGGCCATGCGTGCAGTGCTCACCTGGCTGCAAACTTTTCTCACTATCATGCCTCTCTGTCTGAGCAGGAGGGGAGTGGGGCAGAAACTATGAACAACCCGCATTTATAAGGCAGTCAAGTTGCACAAGAAACATTGAACTGCTTACATGTGACATGGTCTCATTTTTCATTTTTCGCAACAACGTGGATCACAAACAAAACAACTTTTCTGTGTTATTTCATTATTTTTGGCGTTGTGAAGACATAATAAAATTTGTTTCTGGTAGAGGCTATCGGCATACGAACAGATGCAGTTAGTTTTTTCACATATTTTCATCACCCAGCTTGCCATAGTGACTTATTTAGTTTCATGATTGAAAAAAGCCATTCAAGCACATATGTTGTTGGAAATATTGTTTATCACGTTTGCTATATCATTTTGTTGGCCGAAGATCTTGATGAAGGGAACAAGCGGTGTGTCAACATACGGAGTTTTCGGAAGGATTTGTAACCACTAATAAGCCCTATACCTCCTCCTCCCAAATATTGGACGAACCAAATAGTATTTCTAAGCGTGCCCAGATAAACAGTAGTTCCGTACACCAGCCATCCTGTAGTATCACAGGAACCTATCATGCTGGTGTTGCATTAGTCACAATAAATAACACTTGCTTTGGACTGCAGGACGATAATACAAGTTATTGTATAGTTTTCAATATTAACAACGTTAATTAATGCAAAAATATGAGTGGAATGCGAGATGTACTGAATCTGAGCTGCAAGACGCGAACAGCAATCCATTGTGTAAACAAAAGAGCACTCCCTATTACCCTCAAAGCACTTGTCAAACTCATACAATGAAGGCTTTCATGACCGAATGGCACTGTTGTTGATAATTCTTCCGGGGTATATGGCCTTGGTCCATGGAAGTCTTCTATTCCTAACGTTTCGTCCAATACTACGTTGGACATCCTCAGAGGTATGGCTGGTCCTGCCTACTGACGAGTCGGGCGTCGGAGAGCGGCCTAAATACAGAGGAAAGTGGACGTGTCTAGCTTGCACATAGTGGCAGAGAGAAAACTAGTCAAAGATAAAATGTAACTATCGATAGTAGTCCATCATAGATAAGTCACTTATCGATTCTGTAACGCCACTGTCCATATCTCGCTTAATTTCAAGACTTTTCTATTAAAATTATCTTCATGTTTATAAATTTCTATAGCCTCCCTTTACAGTCGTGGATATTAGTTCGTGGTAGCACATAAAACTGTAGTTTCAGAAAACTTAACAACATGGTCACATGACTGAAGTGCATATTCTGCAACGGCTGATTAATCTATTTTTCCCAGTCGGCAAAGACTTTTATGCTCATTTACCCTCGTATTCACACTTCTTTTCGTAGTACCAATATAGACCTTGCCACAAGTACACGGAATTTTATACACACCACTTTCCTCGGTATTTAGGCCGCTCTCCGACGCCAGACTCGTCAGTCGGCAGGACTCAGCAAGACCAGCCATACCTCTGAGGATGTCCAACGTATTATTGGACGAAACGTTAGGAATAGAAGAATTATCAACAACACTTGTCAAACTTCTTCCGCCCTCGCCCCCCTCCCTCGCGCAGCAGAGCATAACCCCAGGAATGTAGGGGAACCGGTGTCGAACTTGGTATCTGGCTACTGTACATAAACTGGAGGTAGTGTAGTAGATGTCGCTGAAATGGATGGCTCATTGACTTCGGTGAATAAATATGGTGGCGGAGGATAGGGCTGCTCAATTTTTAGGTCGGCAGTGGGTAACAGGTAAGCTGGCTTCATCCCTCGGTGACACTGTCGTAGGTTTATTATGGCATAAAATTTGCTTAACTTGTTTATTACGCTTCAAAATTTGGTAAGGGCCAGCATAAGCAAGTTGTAGCGCGTGGGGGGGGGGGGGGGGGGCAGGTCTGTCCTCAACGAGTGAGTATTTCTTCAAATCCTTATGAATAAAAATGCTGGCTCGTCCATGGCGAGATGCTGGTGTAGGATGGTGCTTGGAGATTTGGCTCTTCACTTGTTGCAATAGGAATAGTGGTTCAGCTGTGGAAAGGGATTGTTGTGTTACGAAAAACTTTGATGGAAACCACATTGTCCGTGTATAAACCTTGTCAGTTGTTGACACACCAGTGTCTTGCCTGAAGGCGGGCGGTATGGAGGCCGAGCAGCAGTATATTTGTAGTGCTGTTGTCTACGTTGTGTCATGGCGTGAAAGTGTAACTTTTAGCATCCAGTGCCAGGACTCTACCATGCTGTTGGTGCCTTGGTGGAAACTAATGATGCAGTAATGTTAATACTGACAACATTTAGCGAGTACGAGAAATAGGGGACTCGCGAACTGCCGTTCTTGGCCCGTTTTGAGACGTACCAGGCAGCCGAACTGGGCGATCCATGTAGCAAGGAATATTCTGTTTATTGTTTCTGCGGACATGTCCGTGATAGGAGTAGCACTGGTCCAACGTGTGTACCGGTCAATTTTCCTGAAGATATATCTGAATCCTTCAGATGGGGCAGCAGGCCCACCAGGTCGGTATGGACGGGTGATGTAATGTTTGAGAAAATTGGTTTACGAACGTAGAGGGAACTATTGCTGTCAGGCATGATAAACAATCTTTACTCCATAAATGACAGTCTTTTTTTTTTCGCTCTCGACCAAACGTACACGTCTGAGGCTGTACACAGAGTCCAACACTTGCTAACGAAAAGCAGCAGGTGCAAATGGCATAGGAGGATGCCTAGGGGTATTGCTCCACAGTGATTTCTTGGATCTCCCTAGAGGCGATTTAAAAAAAAAAAAAAAAATCTGTCTCTTCACTCGCCATGGGTCTTCTAGCTGCGTATCGGTTGCTTCTGCTGCAGTGAATTTATCAAAATCAGTGGTACAAGAAATTGCGTTTAGCTTCAGATAATAGTTAGTGTCTTTGTTATTCGTCCCTTTAACGTGTCTCAAATCCGGAGTGAAATGACTGATAAATTCTAATTCCGAAACTGCCATACCGAGCGAGGTGGCGCAGTGGCTAGCACACTAGACTCGCGTTCGGGAGGACGACGGTTCAATCCTGCGTCCGCCCATCCTGATTTAGGTTTTCCGTGATTTCCCTAAATCGCTCCAGGCAATTGCCGGGATGGTTCCTTTGAAAGGGCACGGCCGACTTCCTTCCCTGTCCTTCCCTAATCCGATGAGACCGATGATCTCGCTGTCTGGTCTCCTCCCCGAAACTACCCCTCCGAAACTGCCATGGAGAAAATGTCTTTTTTTTAGGTCTTTCGAAGGCAGAAGTGATGGATTATGTGGCTAGTGTGCATGTCAAATGGCAACGCTTCCACGTGCGGAGTGAAGTGCCAGATGGCCTCGTATTTCATGAGCAACTCTCGGTCGTAAGCACTCCACCTGGTCCGAGCATCAGTCAGATTGCGAGAGGGGGGGGGGGGGGGGAAGGAAATCAAGCACTTTGCCTATTGTGCTACATTTCTACTATAACGTCCATGAGCGGCGACCAGTACTGTTTTTGGCCCGCTAAAGCTGCTATCAGGTGTGGCTACGTTGCGGTTGCTCCAGACAAATGTCATGGATAGAAACTGGCCATCCCTAGAATCTTCTTTAGCCGTTGGAAGCCAGTGCGGCAGCGCATGTTTTGTATGGAGTAGACTTTCCTTCTTAAGGGGACAGATGTCTAGTGCAGAACTCGTCTGATCTTCGAATTACTCTTCTCGTTATTCACTATCAAACTGTTGTCACTTTCTTTATTGAATGCAGTCCTTATATGATCATGATGTTCCGCTGCTGTTCGTGAAAACGCTAGTACATCGTCCACGGAGTGGAGGAAAGAAGGGGGGGAAAATTCGCGCAGCACTTCAAATCTTTGCAAGGACTGAGTAACGTTCTTGCCCGAAAGGCATTTGTAGATAATCGAACTGAAAGAAATGTGTTGTTATTGCTGTCTTCAGAACAATCTGTGGCGCCCCTGGAATTTGACGCTCAGCTTTTTTGAAATCTACATGTAACACTGAATATGGACGTTCCAGATACTGCACTGCACTTGTAAAATCTTTAATACTGGGAAAGGAAAACAATCGGACATGGTGCGGTCATTTAACGCTCGGTAATCGCGCTCCGTCGTTATTTTTAATGAGTTGTAGTGGAGATGCCCACGAGCTGTTGGATCTGCTGATTATTCCTGATTGGAACAGTTTTTCGATTGTTGTTTACGCTGCAGCGTATTTAATGTTTTTTCTTGAATCACTCAGAAAAACTGCCGCTTTAAAGAAAATGTGCCTTGGTGTATGAAATTAGAGTTAAGAACAAACAGTAAATACGTGTACCAGCTCTCAATGTTGTAGAGCCGTATTAAGGAATAAATTGTGTTCTGGTGATGTAAGAGGGTGGAGCGGGAGGGGGGGGGGGGGGGTAGAAGCATGAGGGAATGTGCGTCGCTGGATTGTGGTCACACAATTCGCTCCTTCATAGGTCTGCAGACTGAAGAGCGAGCAGATGATTTCTCATTCTGTCTACCCCTCTGCGTCACTAGAAGCAGCTACAGAATGTTTGACGAAGTTATACTGATGCTTTACAGCGTGCTGTATGAATCAAGGCGGTGCAGACATGCCCTGGGGGGGGGGGGGGAGATATTTATTTTTCCAGAAAATGGGTTAATATTACATGGAATATGGACAGACTCTACATAAATCTCTGTACACTGTTCTAACACTGCTAGAGGGGAAACTGATTCTTAGTCATCCTCTGCAAATTTCTTCTCACATTTCTGCTCACATTTCCATTTACAGACAGGCTATAGCTCCCTTGCATTTCCTGTCGATTTCTCGTATGTGGTATCCAAATTAACTTCACTGAGTCCGTGTTTGTGTAATGGAGTTGTTTTCGATATAGTAAATGAGTGCTTATTTGCAGTTGTTAAGTGAGCTATTACGAAGTTCAATAGCTGTCAGCTGTCTACTACACTGAAGAGCTTGTGTCAAGTGTAACACGCTGTCAAAATGTATTGGACAATGTGGATTTCATTGTTTTCACTATCACTTTTCATTGTTTCCACTATCGCTTTCACAACATTAGGGTTATCAAGTGCATCAACATCTGAAGGTGCCCAGAGGCTTAAATTGTCTCCCTCTGCAACAGAAGTAGGTCACCTAGGCGTCATGCAACTTCAGATATTTCAACGTAAGTCAGGTAATACATTACAGCAGATGTACTGTTCTAAACTTGCAGATGATCTGTCCCATTCCATCAGATATACACTCCTGGAAATTGAAATAAGAACACCGTGAATTCATTGTCCCAGGAAGGGGAAACTTTATTGACACATTCCTGGGGTCAGATACATCACATGATCACACTGACAGAACCACAGGCACATAGACACAGGCAACAGAGCATGCACAATGTCGGCACTAGTACAGTGTATATCCACCTTTCGCAGCAATGCAGGCTGCTATTCTCCCATGGAGACGATCGTAGAGATGCTGGATGTAGTCCTGTGGAACGGCTTGCCATACCATTTCCACCTGGCGCCTCAGTTGGACCAGCGTTCGTGCTGGACGTGCAGACCGCGTGAGACGACGCTTCATCCAGTCCCAAACATGCTCAATGGGGGACAGATCCGGAGATCTTGCTGGCCAGGGTAGTTGACTTACACCTTCTAGAGCACGTTGGGTGGCACGGGATACATGCGGACGTGCATTGTCCTGTTGGAACAGCAAGTTCCCTTGCCGGTCTAGGAATGGTAGAACGATGGGTTCGATGACGGTTTGGATGTACCGTGCACTATTCAGTGTCCCCTCGACGATCACCAGTGGTGTACGGCCAGTGTAAGAGATCGCTCCCCACACCATGATGCCGGGTGTTGGCCCTGTGTGCCTCGGTCGTATGCAGTCCTGATTGTGGCGCTCACCTGCACGGCGCCAAACACGCATACGACCATCATTGGCACTAAGGCAGAAGCGACTCTCATCGCTGAAGACGACACGTCTCCATTCGTCCCTCCATTCACGCCTGTCGCGACACCACTGGAGGCGGGCTGCACGATGTTGGGGCGTGAGCGGAAGACGGCCTAACGGTGTGCGGGACCGTAGCCCAGCTTCATGGAGACGGTTGCGAATGGTCCTCGCCGATACCCCAGGAGCAACAGTGTCCCTAATTTGCTGGGAAGTGACGGTGCGGTCCCCTACGGCGCTGCGTAGGATCCTACGGTCTTGGCGTGCATCCGTGCGTCGCTGCGGTCCGGTCCCAGGTCGACGGGCACGTGCACCTTCCGCCCACCACTGGCGACAACATCGATGTACTGTGGAGACCTCACGCCCCACGTGTTGAGCAATTCGGCGGTACGTCCACCCGGCCTCCCGCATGCCCACTATATGCCCTCGCTCAAAGTCCGTCAACTGCACATACGGTTCACGTCCACGCTGTCGCGGCATGCTACCAGTGTTAAAGACTGCGATGGAGCTCCGTATGCCACGGCAAACTGGCTGACACTGACGGCGGCGGTGCACAAATGCTGCGCAGCTAGCGCCATTCGACGGCCAACACCGCGGTTCCTGGTGTGTCCGCTGTGCCGTGCGTGTGATCATTGCTTGTACAGCCCTCTCGCAGTGTCCGGAGCAAGTATGGTGGGTCTGACACACCGGTGTCAATGTGTTCTTTTTTCCATTTCCAGGAGTGTATTCACACCCACCTTGGAAGATATTCTTTGTATGAGTGGTAAGTGGCTCCAGTCATTGCAGCCTCCTCTACAATTTCCAGCAACTCCTGAGTGGAAGAATTTTATGCAGTCTTCCAGTAACACAATTAATTGTGAAAGAAGTGCAGTAATTTTCTGGTTATTCGTTAATTCACCGCCAAATGACCACAACAGAATTACACAGCTCTACGTTACGCTGCCAACAATAGGGTGCAGCAAGGTGTCGCATTTACCGGTCCAATCCCTTTACACCAACACTATAAATGTCACGACACCACCACACTTACAAAGTATACACTTATCAGCCATTGTTTATAGGAATGTATTTTACATAAAAGCTCAGTTAACAACTGTGAATAAGGATTCATTCAATAAACAGAAAATAACACAGCACTATTCACGTTGTGTAAAGTATATGTCAAAAATGTAACGGCAGGTAGAGGTGACCGAAATTAGCTGGCGGCGTATAGGAAAGTGTGTGCGGTAATGCCGCAAGCAGGTAGAGAGCGCTGACGACCGCGCCGTATAAAAGCGTTTCGCGAGGTGGATTCCCGCACGAATCTCGAGCAGCATGCATCGTTTCACCAATGCAGAGCTGGCCGACATGCATTTCATGTATGGGGCTGCACAAGGAAATGGATTAGCTGCTCAAAGGATGTACAGAGAGCGATTCCCGGAACTCCTGCAGTGGAAGAAAGAGTACTAAATGCAATAGAGGATAATGCTTCGACAAGCTCGAGAGCTGTAGGATGTGGGTTTGCTATGAACCATCAAAGTGTTTTGAAGACTTTACATGAAGACGGAATACATCGATATCATTCACAGAGTGTGCAAGCAGTGACACCGGCGCGATTATCTTCCACATCTCAACTCTGCCTGTTGGTACTGCAGACCAGTGAAACCTTCTTTGCAGATGTTTTATTTACTGATGAGGCTACATTTACGCGGTATGTTGGTTTTCATCAAATATTTTTTTTCTTCTTTTATGGCGTTTGGCTTCAAAATCAGGACAGTTATTCTGTAACTGTGAAAGATATTCTGGATTACATTCTGGAGGTTCAAATTTCATCTTCAGCATGTCTAGCTTTTATGATTTTTTAAATAACATTTCGTATGAGTTGACAGCGTTTTCTTCGTTCTTGCTCATACCAGATGTCTGCGTGGGACATGCTGTTATTGTGGAAGCCGTGCCCAGTTGCCGCGTAACCATGTCGATCCTCATCCGTAGCTGTGCTAAGTACAGGTCTATTTCCAATCCGTAATGTTGTGAAACTCCGCTGCTAATATAGGATCAGATGATTTGTACAGTACAAAAGTCCATCCCGTTAGTCGATGAGAACCCAGGTCCACGATAGTTTTACCATCACAATAAATGGAAAGAGGTAGACTTAGCTGTGATTAAGTCATAAGCATGCCTGAGTCTTTTTTTGCTACTGCATTGCTGGTAAATCGGAACAGAAGGCAACCATTGTTTTGTCGTTTACGTACATTGCTCGGGCCCGTACTAAAATAATAGGCTGGTTGGTGTGGGTAGGCTGGCCGAATGCCGGAGAAAGGAAGACACGGAGATATGCAGACAGCAGGGTTTCCCGGAGGTTTTCGGATACCGTCCGATGCGAGCCGGATAGTTTCGAGAACTGCAGTTGACGCCTCGAGATCCTACCTCCAGTAACGCACAGGTGAGACATTCAGGTGTTCCAGAATCTGTCGGAAACGTTCGTGCCCCCTCGCAAAAAAATTCGCTGAAACCCGCTCGCATGTGAGGTCAGTAAGGGGTAAACGACAGTAGCAGTTCTGCCACTAAGATTTTGTAGAGGTAGAAGGTCGTTTTGAGCTACAGACAAATACTGGACTCAGATATTTACGAATATAGCAAGCAATAAGGCTTTCTGCTGATCCTGAGAGTGTCTGCGAAATCTAAAAGTCTTCCCTTCCCAGAGATTTGCGATCGCCAGCTTTGCTAGCCCACTTCAAAACCCCATGGCTTATTGGTTTAAGGATTTAAGTATGCTGATGAACCGAGTTACGACTAGCTGGTTTCATCATTAAACTACTTAGGGATATTGCTCTGAGACTAATTAGACTTCATTATTTTTATGCTTGAGCTGCAGTGCGCTTTATTTAAAACTCTTTTGTGACCAGTGCGAAGTATAGTTGCTTCTTTTTTTGTTTTCACTGTTAAATGGTAATCATTGTCCCCACTTCAAGCTTGTGCTACCATCTCTGCTGTAGTTCTGTTATAGTGTGCTAACTGCGTTTGCCAATTGGAGCGCATAAGCTTTTGTGTGTCAACATTCGTCAATCAGTTCGGAGTGAAACGAAGCCATTATTTTGACCGCGACAGCTTCTTTTACGTCCGGTGCTTTTTATTTGTCTGTGAAGTAACCTGTGTTGTATTTGTTACTTTTATATTTACTAAGGAAACGGTATACTCCTGTATTTGTCATCTTTCACTGAAAATCACAGAAGTATTGCAAGGTAAGTAAGAGGGAACTATTTAACCCACTGAACTGGATGTGATGTGCAAGCTCCGAGGCTGTGAAATCGGTAGTGTGTTCATCGTACGTTTCTCACCGTGTGGACTGCCTCGACTGACGCCTGAAAAGGAGTCTTAGATTTTGCACTCTTTACCAGAAGATGTAGAAGATACAGATTTCAATGCTGACTCAGATTCTGAAGAAGACATAGATTCATCGGATACTTCATATTTCTAACGAAATTAGTGATAAAATTATTATTCCAATGGTGATAATCATTTCAATTTGTCAACAGAAGCTGGTGAAACTGGAAACATGTCTCCTTGTCATGCTCATGTATCTAACTCGACCCCAGAAAAAGCTGCTTCCACATTTTATCCCATTGCAAACACGTGCGTGGAGTACGGATATTCATTTTGAAAATCTTCCAGTGAAATTGGAAGAAAGACAAAAAAATCAGACTAATTTCTTGAGGTCTGATAATTAAATAATCTATTTCTAGGTTCTATTTACGCAAGATCTGTTGCTAAACATTTGCAATAAAAGATATGAAGTCAGGGAAGAAAAAAGTAAAGTTAACCGACAACTGGCAGTACATTACCAGTGGCTGAAAGCTTCTATGGGAATGTTTAATCTGATGGGTATACATCGGCTTCCATAACTCAAAAATCATTGGAGTAGTGATATCCTGTTCTTGGTGTACCTGCTATCTCATCAGTGACGACAAACCATCGATAGAAGAAGAAAGTTGTTGAGAATCTTTGTTGCAATGACAACAGCGGCAGAATATGACAAGTCGCATAAAATCCGACCTGCTGTCAGTATTGTATCAAAGAAGGGGTGTGACACGTACAAACCACCTTCTGTTTTAGCAGTTGACAAATGTATGGCGATCGTCAAAATATGTTAAACACTAAAACAATATATGTCCAAAAAAAAGAACAGTCAAACATGGCTATAAAGTTTAGTGCTTAGCTGGTGCAAAGACTGGGTATATTATAAACTTCATCTACACTGGAAAAAAGACAAAGATGGTAGGTCTGAATTTTCTTTGGGTGAAAACGTTGTGCTTACACTAACAAAATACAATGAAGAGAAGCAAAAAGCTTGTGCCATTTGATAATTGTATTAAAACATATAGGGTAATGGAAGAGCTACTGTCATGCGGAATGTATGGCATTGGAACGGTTCACTCAAACAGGAAATATTTGCCTGATGTGCCAAAAAATTTCAAAGATTGGTAGAGGAGAATTTGTTGTCAGGTTAAGTGGTAGGTTGGTAAACCTGTGTGCATTGTGACGTCCGTTGGGATTCGTTACGTCACATACAAAAAAATTACATATATATTTTATATATTTTTATTTTTAATTTATCAGCATGCTTGTTTCTCTCGGGGATATTGTCTTGTCTTATCACTTGTACGTACGCGCATAAGTAAATATGAAACGGGTTCTTGAAGTGCCTCAGTTATTCATGTACCAACTTTGAACATGATGACTGAAATGTAGTTGCCGTTAACTGGATTGAATGTAATTTTGTTAATTTCTATTTATTGATTGCAAAGCAAGGCTTGAGAGAATTTCGATTGTTGCCGTGGAGCGGACAAGATAAAACTTACTGAACTCATGGAATCTGTATAGTTTAAAAACATGAACTTCAACGTAAATTAATTATCTGTTGGAATCTAAAAAGGTTCCTATAACGAAATCTCTCGCATTTACAGTTACTGTTAACACTGAAAAATAAATCAATACTTCGGCGCGTAATGGCCGACCAGAGGCTGCATCGGAAGATGAGCTTCTCGCAGCGCAAATTACTGAAAAAATGCTTATTAAAAATAATTTGAGGTGACAACTATTTCAAAGAAATTCATGTAGTAATAATAATAAGCTTATTTTAGCAATAAATACGAATAACGTACATAAAATATGTGTAGCCGCTTAATGGCTGCCTTCCGTATAGCGAAACAAAACAGTGTGTGTGTGTGTGTGTGTGTGTGTGTGTGTGTGTGTGTATACCACAAAATACGTCCCTCCTCCTCGGCCGTACAATCGCGTCTCTTTCGATCCTTTATTTTCATAGACATTAAATAAACATGCTATCGCTGCATATCAGTTGTTTCAAGAACATTAACTATATCTTTTACACTAATTATATTCAAAAAATACGTAAACTGCGATTTACAACCGCTAAAAATGTCAATATTTATGTGACGTACCGTCACAGCATACTGTCAGATTATCACAATCTTAAAAACATTTTTGGAACACAACCTACGACCAGCTACGAGAGACAGACGTGATGACACGTTCTACAGGACCTGACCATCATTTTGCAGGACAGTGTTCAAGCACGTACAGTGCAAGCTGTTACTGATTAGTTTGACTGATGGGGCTGCTAAGTGGTATACCACCTACTGGACTCCCCTGACTTACGCCCTCGTGATTTCAACTCTATTTCTAAACTGAAGGAAACACCTCACGGCATTCGCTTCAGAACTGCTACAAATTCGTCGGGCAATAGTCCGCGCCGCTTGAACTGCCAACACATCTGGCGCTGCTAAGAGTATCCTACGACTTCCACATCGCTGGCAGCGGGTTATACACAATGCGGATGACTACTTTGAAGGTCAGCAAAACTTTGGAACACGTATCTATTTTGTACGAGCTGTAACCAAATGGTTGCCACTATTAAAGTTCCAACGCTCGTATATTACTTGTGAATAGATATATGTCCAGTTTCTGAATTTGTGCGGCTGCTTTAAAGTAGGACCTAATTGAAGCGACGGAAGTTACGGGATAGAATGAAATTTTCACTCTACAGCGGAGCGTGCGCTGATATGAAACTTCTTGGCAGATTAAAACTGTGTGCCGGACCGAGACTCGAACTCGGGACCTTTACCTGTTCGCAGGAGAGCTTCTGTGAAGTTTGGAAGGTAGGAGACGAGGTACTGGCGGAATTAAAGCTGTGAGGACGGGGCGTGAATCGTGCTTGGTAGAGCACTTGCCCGCGGTAGGCAAAGGTCCCGAGTTCGAGTCTCTGTCCGGCACACAGTTTTAATCTGCCAGGAAGTTTCAGTTCTGGGATACTTTCTAATATCGTGTCAGACATGCTGTTGCCCAGCGTAGTGCAGTGGCTCGACGTAACATGGACTCAACAAGACGTTGGAAGTCTCCTGCAGAAATATTGAGCCCTGCTGCCTCTATGTTGTTGTTGTTGTTGTTGTTGTGGTTTTCAGTCCTGAGACTGGTTTGATGCAGCTCTCCATGCTACTCTATCCTGTGCAAGCTTCTTCATCTCCCAGTACCTCTATAGCCGTCCATAATTGAAAAGTGTTGGCGCTGCAGGATTTTGAGCTCGAACTGACCGCTCAATTATGTCCCATAAAAGTTCGATGGGATTAATGTTGGGCGATCTGGGCGTCTAAATCATTCGCACGAACTGTCCAAAATATTCTTCAAACCAATCGCAAACAATTGTGGACCGGTGACATGATACGTTTTCCGTAAAAATTCCACTGTTGTTCGTCAACATGAAGTCCATTAATGACTACAGATACTCACAAAGTAGCCGTACATAATCGTTTCCTCGGTTCAGTTGGACCTGATGACGCAGGCCATGTAAACACAGCCCCCACTATTACGGAGCCACTACCAGCTTGCACAGTGCTCTGTTGACAACTGGGATCAATGGCTTCGAGGTTGACAACTGGGATCAATGGCTTCGTGGTTCTGCCCCACACTCAAACCCTACCATCAGCTCTTACACCAACTGAAATCGGGACTCGTGTGACCAGACTGCGGTTTTCCAGTCGTCTAGGGTCCAGCCAAAATAGTCACGAGCCCAGGACAGGCGATGTCGAGCTATTAGAAATGACATTCGCATCGGTCGTATGTTGGTGTAGCCCATTAGTGCCAAATTTCGCCGCATTGTCGTAATGGATACGCTAGTCTTATATCTTACACTGACTTCTGCGGTTATTTAACGCAGTGTTGCTTGTTAGCCCTGACGACTCTGCGCAAACGCCGCTGCCCTCGGTCGTTAAGTGAAGGCTACCATGAAGGCCGTCAGCCAATGCGTTGTCCTTGATGAGAGTAATGCCTGAAATGTGGTATTCTCAGCACACTCTTGGCACTGTGGATCTCGGAATATTGAATTCCATAACGATTCCGAAATGGAATGCCCCATGCGTCTAGCTCCAACTACTGTTCCGTGTTCAAAGTCTGTTAATTTCCTCCTTGCAGCCATAATAACTTTTGAAGCATTTTCAGATGAATCACCTGAGTACAAATTACAGTTCTTCCAATCAACTACTCTTTTATACCTTGCGTACGCGATACTACAATCATCTGTAAATGTGCATATCTCTATCCCATGACTTTTGTCACTTCATTATAGTTTTTAACAATCCTATCTATCCTTCCAGCGACTTTAACAGTCATTCTTCTCTTCAAGATTCATTTCCAACTTCATGTACATGCAGTTTGTGTGCTCCACTTCTTTCTTCAAGTATTCCACCAAATAACTGGTTCTAGGATGAGGGTTTCCAATAATGTTATTTTTTTATTACTTTGTTGCAACACCCTTCAACAGCATTCATCATTCGGTGCCTTTTTCCGTGGCTGTTTCACAATGCAGTGAAGAAATCCTCATACTGGAGTCAGGTAATCACAAAATAATTGAAAAAATTGAGAGTTTTTCGATGTAAAGAACTTCCGCATGAATGTCAGCCCATCCTTTATTTACGTCCTTCGGCTTTACGAATGCCGGCGCTGCACACTAGCCTTATCAATCTTAGTTTTGAGGGTTCCAATCAGTTAAAGAGATCATGAAGTTTTCTCCACAAACTCTTCTTCATATGGACATAACGTCCACTTTTAACCTGAGGGAAAAACTTGACGAAGGGCTAATGTCGCAGCTGTCTTGAAATGAACGTTCAATTTCCTAGTACAGCACTGAGCTACTGCTAATTTAATGAGACGAAACAGGCAAACATAGGTGCCTTTAATCTTATTAGGGAGCAAAGCAAGTACACCAGGAAAATGTTTGCTTGCTGTTCCTCGTAATTGTTCCATCCATAAAAAATGCGAAATTTTTTTAAGGTGTCTGTACCTTTGCTTCCGTTAAGAATGATTATACTCTCCTCCAGTCTGTTGTCTTCTAGAAGAAAACTACTATCGTCCATTTTTATACTGACTTCATGAAGATCAGTTTCAAAACAATTTTTGGGTCTTGCTGGTTACACCATGCTTGACTCAACCGTTAACACAGGACATGTAAACCGTTAGAAAAATTGTTTCTCTCATATAGTTTCCTTCCCCTTCCATATAATTTTAAACGAAGATGGTGTACACAGAAATGTGCTATTTTGTTTTCTTCCTGGCCTTTGTTTTACACGAATCTTGTACTTATGGTGTATTGGCTGACGATAGAATACTACTACAGAATCTGAATCTCTGAAACTTTATTCGCGGATAAAAACTATGCGAAATACAGTCACTAAAGCTACTATCCTCACAGATCCAATAGTTGAAGGGTTCTCTCTCATATTATACCAATGATCCCATCTGATTTAGGCTCTCTTAGCCCGCATCTCGTGGTCGTGCGGTAGCGCTCTCGCTTCCCACGCCCGGGTTCCCGGGTTCGATTCCCGGCGGGGTCAGGGATTTTCTCTGCCTCGTGATGGCTGGGTGTTGTGTGCTGTCCTTAGGTTAGTTAGGTTTAAGTAGTTCTAAGTTCTAGGGGACTGATGACCATAGATGTTAAGTCCCATAGTGCTGAGAGCCATTTCAACCATTTTTTAGGCTCTCTTATATTACCCTAATGCTCCCAGCCGACTTGCCCGTTCATTTTAAGTAACGTCAGTTCCCAATCAAAATTTCGTTAGCAATAATAATAAACAAGGTTTGCTGTTTAGAAGAGGAGATGAACAGAGAGAGGGGGGAGAGGAGGTGGATGTGACTACAGAGAGGGAGGGGAGGAGGTGATGGACAGGGAGAGGAGAAGGAAGTGATGCACAGAGAGTGGGGAGGTGGAGTTGGACCAAGATGTGGGGAGGAGGAGATGAACAGAGAGAGGTGGGTAATAGTTTAGGATGTATCTCCAATTGCTGTACATAGTTCATTCATATTTGCAAAGCATTGCTGGGTTCTCTAGACACAAATAAAACTTAGTTCCTCAGTAATAATGGCACTTCAAACAAAAACTTCCTTGAAACTTCCTGGCAAATTAAAACTGTGCGCCCGACCGAGACTCGAACTCGGGACCTTTGCCTTTCGCGGGCAAGTGCTCTACCATCTGAGCTACCGAAGCACGACTCACGCCCGGTCCTCACAGCTTTACTTCTGCCAGTATCTCGTCTCCTACCTTCCAAACTTTATGAAGCTCTCCTGTGAACCTTGCAGAACTAGCACTCCTGAAAGGAAGGATACTGTGGAGACATGGCTTAGCCACAGCCTGGGGGATGTTTCCAGAAAACCGGGCGTGAGTCGTGCTTCGGAAGCTCAGATGGTAGAGCACTTGCCCGCGAAAGACAAAGGTCCCGAGTTCGAGTCTCAGTCAGGCGCACAGTTCCTAAAAACTTCCTTATTGGCACTTAGAACCAGTTAGCTCCTTGGTGTAGCACCAAGAACGTTGAATTGCCATGCACGGCGGCCTGGGTTCGATTCCCGGCTGACGCCATACTCTCATTTCTATTTTATCACCACCATCATCATCGTCTTGAATTGTTTCCACACTCAGGCAGGGTTTGTTCGGAACATAAGCCTCATCATGTAGTCCTGTTTTTTCCACCATCTTTCTGTCTTAACTGTGGTCCAGTCCTCGCTTTTTTTTTAACACACACTTCCACATATTTCCGCAATCCATCCCTTGGTCTTCCTCTTGGTTGTTTCCTCTGTGTCTCCATTTCATGTATCTCCTTGGGAATCCTCTTGATTCACTATTTCCCGTAGCCTTTCATTCCTCATCCCTCTCTCCTTGTTACTCCTACCCTACTGCTGAGGAACTTTATTTCACATGTCGGTAAGCTGCTTAATATCTCTTCTACATCACTCATTTTTCAGATGCATAGGTCAGTATTGGGGTGCAGTAATTTTCATATATTAATCCTATGCGTTTTTGTATGAGGTCTTTGTTCCAAATCAGTTCCCTAACACTTAGCAGGAACGATTCTGCCTGTCTGCAACGTTCACCGATTTCCTTCTCATTTCTTCCATTTTTCCCTATCACACTTCCCAGGTAATTGACACTTACCACCTTCTTCAAGTGTTCGCCTCAAATTCGTTGTCCGCTAGTTGGCCTATCCTTCTTTCTAGTTGTAACCAGGATCTCGCAATTTCTTCCCAAGCATCCAGCTGTTCCCATTTATCGTCCTCCCTGTTTCGCCAGATCATCAAGTCACTAGCGAACACCATTGATTTCATCTTGTATTCTCCAGTTTTTTCTGCCATCTCCGTCATTATTTCATCCAAGACCACAATGACGTCTCAGATGAGCAACCCCTCGTTCAACTCGTCGGAGGTGGGCAACGCCGGAAAGTAGGGGATGGCCGTCAGGGGCGAAGTATAGTGGGGACTTGAATGCACGTGGGCCGATACGGTACCTGTGAAGGCCCTGTAGGAACTCCGAAAAGTGGCGGCTAACTGGGTTCTTATGAATTTTTTTTATGAGCTTAGCTAGCGAACAGTGGATCAACAAATAGCTTTTAACAAGGAAGTAATGTCTTAACACATCTTCTATAATTTTATCCTTCTTCTGATTTTGTGTTTTCCACACACTCCTCGAGGATTCTGCTGAGGACCTACTCATTTCTTATCAGTGCACTTGATTTTTTGAAAGGGTTGTGTAACATAAGGGGAACTACAAAATTGTTAACTATTTCGTGGCCACTTACTGTCTTGCCTCCGGGCTTTTGTCTCGGGATCTTTGAGCGAGGTTTGTCTCCCCCCTGGTGGACTAGCAATGAAGGGTGAGCCGCTCGCGCTGGCGAAACGTCAGGAAAATCTGCAAAGAAAACTCGGCGGAACATCCCGAGACAGAAGCCAACAGGCCATACGTGAACAAGTTGAACTATTATGTTCTTATTAGAATATAAACATTGAGCCAGTTGAAATATGGCTCAGAGTCCCGACTGTTCGAGAATGGCTGTTTGAAGTCGTGTCATTGCCTTCCTGTGTTCATGTAGCATTGAAACAATGTGTTCTGCCGAACCGCTACAATGGGGATTAGTAGACAGACAGACAGAAGCACCTTATCGGACACTACGTCATTGTTTTGCTTGCAAGTAAGAGACAATGGCAGACGTATCAGGAGCCCAATCTTTTGACAGTGTTGACTGGAATACACACTTTGAAATTGTGAAGGTAGAAGGGATAAAAATCAGGGAACGAAAGGTTAATCACAACTGACACGGAAACCAAACTGCGGTAATAAGATTCGGAAGGGAAGCAGTTGTTGACAATGAGTGAGGCAGGGCAGCTATCTATCTTTAGCGTTATTCAATCTGTACATTGAGCAATAAAGGAACGCAAGGAGAAATATGGAAAGCTTATTAAAGTTGAGAGGAAGGAATAAAATACGTCGAGCTTGCCGTTGACTTCGTAATTCTCTCGCACTACGTTTACATGCGACACATCTTCCGAAAGACAAAAACCAAATTTCGGAAACCGTTTTTCGCTGCCGTATATACATGTTAAGGTGTGAAGCGGATTTGTTAGCCCATTTAAATATGGCGTAGGGAAAACAGCTGCTCCAGCTGCTGATTCAGTCGACACAGACATTTCTCTTCATATTACAGGTATACAGCTTCATGCTCAGTCTAATATTTCTGCTTCTCCTTCACTGCAAAATAGGTCCATGTTAACTGAACATTTTGAAAACAAGACCTAGCTTGACAAACGAATCATGTTTCAAAACCGGTTACGGTTACATGGAAGCCAAAATCGATAGCGAAATTGGAAACCCGGTAACTAGAAGCAGATTTCCACAATCGATTTTGAAGTGTTTACATGACCACGCAGAAGCGTTATTGGAAATCGATTTACGAAATTCGGTTTTGGGAGCCCATGTAAACGTGTTGTCTGAGACGCCAAAGGTCGTTGAAGACCATTTGAGTGAAATGGATAACTTTGTGAAAAGGAGTTATATGAGTAACATAAACGAAAGTAAAACAAGGGTGATAGGATGTAGCCGAATTGAATCGGGGATTTTTGAGGGAATTACCTTAGGAAATGAGGTACTAAAAGTAGATTAGTTCTTTATTTGGGCAACGGAATAATTGATGATGGCTATTAACTGGGAAGCATTTTTGAAAAAGATGTATAAATTGTGTACCTCAAATCGTTATTTCTTCAGTCCGAAGGCTAGTTTGCCTTTGCAACTCTTTTGATTCTAGCCGGAACTGTTGCAACTTAAACCCAATTCAGTCAGTTCTAGCCATTGCCTCCCTCTACAAATTTGTACTCCGCACACTTACCTCCACTACCATGTTGAGGTTTTGTTAACAGTTCCGGGTGTGTCTTATCAACGGATTCTTTTAGTCAAGCTGTGCAATAAATTTGTTTTCTCTCCAATTTTACACTCATAACATGCTAAATCACTCTTTTAAAGACTCTGACCTCAGAACGGGAGTCACACGCACCGCATTGTGTAGCAAGTGTAAATCCAGACTCTTATACATGTGGCAGGATGATCGTTTTCTCGTCGCGCATTTAATGCACGAGAAAAATTTATAAGACTTCTTTTCACAAACATATGTAGATGTTTGTGTTTATCCCTTAATTTGTCTTCTGCAAAGTCCGGTACCTCTGTTGCATATTTGTGCAATGCAGTCTACTGAACATTTGTGCAGTGCTGTAGGATAGACTATATAAATGACAACAATGATGCAGCTCATATGCAATCACAGAAATGTATCCAGGGGACAAGTAATCCTCTAAAATTGCCATTTTATATACAGCTGATTCTGAGGGTTCGAGGTCATGTTGTGCCATATGGAATTAATTTGAAAGGAAATACATGAAACTCATTGAATCCCAAACGTTTAATTATTAGCCATTCAATATGTTTTTGGAGATAAGCGTACTTTTATAACTAAAACGTTAGCATGTGCAAATTATATTGTCATTATTAATGTAAATATTGATGACACCCTTTTTATTTAACAACGTAAAATTTAATAAAGGTAGACAAATTTTGCTAAAGCTGTTTTCTTTCATACACCAATAGTCTTAGATTCATAGACAAAATTAAAAACTGTAATGTGAGGATAAAAATATAACCATTGAAGAAATCCTGTTGGATACCAACAAAAATAACCAAAAAATGCCACTAATACTCTTCATAGTGTAGAAACAAGAAATTAAATTTATAAAAAAAAATACTTAATTGAAATTTGATGCCGACTATTGCACTTCTGTTTACAAAACTTAACATATTAATGGAGTTATTGCATTATTTTCGTGACTTCTATTTTTTATGTTTACTGGTATAATAAAAGTGGAACAGTTCTTACCAGCCTAGAATTGAAGTAACGCAGTCGTCGTGTCACCCAGTTTGACACGTTATTTTGTAGTCGTGTGAGTTGGACTGCATAATGCATGGCTCTGTCCTTCCTTGTTGCACTGTGTTGAAAAGATTGTGAACTTGCTTTGGAAGTGTTGCGGAAAGTTTCGCACTCATCATGACAACAAAAAAGAGCCGTAACAGCCGACACCACAAGGACACTGGATAATTTACCGTGAACAGCCTGACAACCACACAAACCCAATTTACATAGTGCTCGCTAAAAGCAACTTTGCTTATCGCTGCACTAGGCAGCGTTAAATCTACGATACGGTTTAGCAGCATACCAGACAATGATTTCTAAAAATGGACGAGAGTTCTGTAATGAATAATGGGTCTGTAACCCAGATTACAAGATTCGATGGGTGGATCGAATAACATAACCAATAAAGTAAGTTTCACTCAGCGAGCCTTGTTGGGAGTTAGTGGGATACCAGACTTTTAAGGTTTCCGTGAACATTACCTTCCCACATTGTAGGAAAGCTGAGCAGTCTCATATCATACGGCTATTAAAGGTCTTTTATTTAGCTGTTTTCTTTGATTTATTTTTCTTTTTATTTATCTTTTCAAACTCCCGCTTATGTCCGGGTGTTGATTAACAATAGAGCACCCCGAGGACGCGACCCTGACCAGAACACCATACTTTGTATTACTTTGACCAAAGATGTTTGCATGTTCTCGCAGTGTCATAAATATTTTTGTTTTATTGCTTAGTCACCGTTTGATTATGATATGACTGCTGTGGTTGATGTAGGCATGCTACTGCTACAGGTAGTGATCTCTCAAAACCAAATTAAAACAGATATTGTTTTGTTACTGCCTTTTGCAGACGTGCAACTTTGTCTATTTTCCGTGATTGCTACGGTTGTGTTCTTTTTCTTACTGTTTGTATTGGTTCTTCGGTGGTCACGAAATATTCCTACGATAACAAAAATGAACCACTATTATAAGTAATTTTAGAGTCTCCCCTTTGCGATTCAGTAGTATTCAAACAAGAAACAGTGTTCTGTTGAAGGACGTCGTCTCATATGCATGCCCCTCCCTAGAAACTATTTTGAAGCATGTTGATACGTTCAGACTTGCCGTTACCCTCTGCTGGATTTATGGTTGACAGGCCATTTATTTATTAGTTTTGGCGAATGTTAGGTGCTGTAATTTATGTCTGCAATAAGCGTACATGTGTATGCCGTCTATAAGAACGTGATTAGCTTAAGAACTCCGACTGAGAGTTCTCGGTAACATTGTAAGGAAGCGCCAGTATCTCATACTAACACCATATTGTCTGCCTGCAGCATTGTTCATTGTCAGCGTGGGAAACGCTGTGTCGTCCGAGGTTCAAAGTAAAAGGTTGTTGTTAGGTGCTGCCTGGCTGTTGTTGATCGGCGTTACTCAAGCCATATCACATCGAACGCGCTGTTGTTGTGGTCTTCAGTCTTAAGACTGGTTTGATGCAGCTCTCCATGCTACTCTATCCTGTGCAAGCTTCTTCATCTCCCAGTACCTACTGCAACCTACATCCTTCTGAATCTGCTTAGTGTATTCATCTCTTGGTCTCCCTCTACGATTTTTACCCTCCACGCTGCCCTCCAATGCTAAATTGGTGATCCCTTGATGCCTCAGAACATGTCCTACCAATCGATCCCTTCTTCTAGTCAAGTTGTGCCACAAACTTCTCTTCTCCCCAATCCTATTCAATATCTCCTCATTAGTTATGTGATCTACCCATCTAATCTTCAGCATTCTTCTGTAGCACCACATTTCGAAAGCTTCTATTCTCTTCTTGTCCAAACTATTTATCGTCCATGTTTCACTACCATACATGGCTACACTCCATACAAATACTTTCAGAAACGACTTCCTGGTACTTAAATCTATACTCGATGTTAACAAATTTCTCTTCTTCAGAAACGCTTTCCTTGCCATTGCCAGTCTACATTTGATATCCTCTCTACTTCGACCATGATCAGTTATTTTGCTCCCTAAATAGCAAAACTCCTTTACTACTTTAAGTGTCTCATTTCCTAATCTAATACCCTCAGCATCTCCCGACTTAATTCGACTACATTAGATCATCCTCGTTTTGCTTTTGTTGATGTTCATCTTATATCCTCCTTTCAAGACGCTATCCATTCTGTTTAACTGCTCTTCCAAGTCCTTTGCTGTCTCTGACAGAATTACAATGTCATCGGCGAACCTCAAGGTTTTTATTTCTTCTCCATGGATTTTAATACCTACTCCGAATTTTTCTTTTGTTTCCTTCAATGCTTGCCCAATATACAGATTGGATAACATCGGGGAGAGGCTACAACCCTGTCTCATTCCCTTCCCAACCATTGCTTCCCTTTCATGCCCCTCAACTCTTATAACTGCCATTTGGTTTCTGTACAAATTGTAAATAGCCTTTCGTTCCCTGTGTTTTACCCCTACCACCTTCAGAATTTGAAAGAGAGTGTTGCAGTCAACATTGTCAAAAGCTTTTTCTAAGTCTACAAATGCTAGAAACGTAGGTTTGCCTTTCCTTAATCTAGCTACCAAGATAAGTCGTAGGATCAGTATTACCATACATGTTCCAATATTTCTGCGGAATCCAAACTGATCTTCCCCGAGGTCGGCTTCTACTAGTTTTTCCATTCGTCTGTAAAGAGTTCGCGTTAGTATTTTGCAGCCGTGACTTATTAAACTGATAGTTCGGTAATTTTCACATCTGTCAACACCTGCTTTCTTTGGGATTGGAATTATTATATTCTTCTTGACGTCTGAGGGTATTTCGCCTGTCTCATACATCTTGCTCACCAGATGGTAGAGTTTTGTCAGGACTGGCTCTCCCAAGGCTGTCAGTAGTTCTAATGGAATGTTATCTACTCCCGGGGCCTTGTTTCGACTCAGGTCTTTCAGTGCTCTGTCAACTCTTCACGCAGTATCATATCTCCCATTTCATCTTCATCTACATCCTCTTCCATTTCCATAATATTGTCCTCAAATACATCGCCCTTGTATAGACCCTCTATATACTCCTTCCACCTTTCTGCTTTCCCTGCTTTGCTTAGAACTGGGTTTCCATCTGAGCTCTTGATGTTCATACAAGTGGTTCTCTTATCTCCAAATGTCTCTTTAATTTTCCTGTAGGCAGTATCTATCTTACCCCTCGTGAGATACGCCTCTACATCCTTACATTGGTCCTCTAGCCATCCCTGCTTAGCCATTTTGCACTTCCTGTCGATCTCATTTTTGTGACGTTTGTATTCCTTTTTGCCTGCTTCATTAACTGCATTTTTATATTTTCTCCTTTCATCAATTAAATTCAATATTTGTTCTGTTACCCAAGGATTTCTACTAGCCCTCGTCTTTTTACCTACTTGATCTTCTGCTGCCTTCACTACTTCATCCATCAAAGCTACCCATTCTTCTTCTACTGTATTTATTTCCCCCATTCCTATCAATTGTTCCCTTATGGTCTCCCTGAAACTCTGTACAACCTCTGGTTCTTTCAGTTTATCCAGGTCCCATCTCCTTAAATTCCCAGCTTTTTGCAGTTTCTTCAGTTTTAATCTACAGTTCATAACCAATAGATTGTGGTCAGAGTCCACATCTGCCCCTGGAAATGTCTTACAATTTAAAACCTGGTTCCTAAATCTGTCTTACCATTATATAATCTATCTGATACCTTTTAGTATCTCCAGGGTTCTTCCATGTATACAACCTTCTTTCATGATTCTTAAACCAAGTGTTAGCTATGATTAAGTTGTGCTCTGTGCAAAATTCTACCAGGCGGCTTCCTCTTTAATTTCGTAGCCCCAATCCATATTCACCTACTACGTTTCCTTCTCTCCCTTTTCCTACACTCGAATTCCAGTCACCCATGACTATTAAATTTTCGCCTCCCTTCACTATCTGAATAATTTCTTTTATTTCATCATACATTTCTTCAATTTCTTCGTCATCTGCAGAGCTAGTTGGCATGTAAACTTGTACTACTGTAGTAGGTGTGGGCTTCGTATCTATCTTGGCCACAATAATGCGTTCACTATGCTGTTTGTAGTAGCTTACCCGCATTCCTATTTTCCTATTCATTATTAAACCTACTTTGTGTTTATAACCATGTAGTCAGCTGACCAGAAGTCTTGTTCCTCCTGCCACCGAACTTCACTAATTCCCACTATATCTAACTTTAACCTATCCATTTCCCTTTTTAAATTTTCTAACCTACCTGCCCGATTAAGGGATCTGACATTCCACGCTCCGATCCGTAGAACGCCAGTTTTCTTTCTCCTGATAACGACATCCTTTTGAGTAGTCCCCGCCCGGAGATCCGAATGGGGGACTATTTTACCTCCGGAATATTTTACCCAAGAGGACGCCATCATCATTTAATCATACATTAAAGCTGCATGCCCTCGGGAAAAATTACGGCCGTAGTTTCCCCTTGCTTTCATCCGTTCGCAGTACCAGCACAGCAAGGCCGTTGTGGTTATTGTTACAGGGCCACATCAGTCAATCATCCAGACTGTTGCCCTTGCAACTACTGAAAAGGCTGCTTCCCCTCTTCAGGAACCACACGTTTGTCGGGCCTCTCAACAGATACCTCTCCGTTGTGGTTGTACCTACGGTACGGCTATCTGTATCGCTGAGGCACGCAAGCCTCCCCACCAACGGCAAGGTCCATGGTTCATGGGGGGGGTTAAATACACTATGTGATCAAAAGTATCCGGACACCTGGCTGAAAACGACTTAAAAGTTCGAGGCGACCTCCGTCAGTAATGCTGGAATTAAGTATGGTGTTGTCCCACCCTTAGCCTTGATGACAGCTCTCCCGCAGGCATACGTTCAGTTAGGTGCTGGAAGGTTTCTTGGGGAATTCTTCTCGGAGTGCTTCGCTCAGGAGTGGTATCGATGTCGGTCGGTGAGACATGGCACGAAGTCGACGTTCCAAAACATTCCAAAGGTGTTCTATAGGATTCAGGTCAGGACTCTGTGCAAGCTAGTCCATTAGGGGGATGTTACTGTCGTGTAACCACTCCGCCACAGGCCGTGTGTTATGAAGAGCCGCACGATCGTATTGAAAGATGCAGTCGCCATCCCCGAATTGCTCTTCAACAGTGGGAAGCAAGAAGGTGCTTAAAACGTCAACGTAGGCCTGTGCTGTGATACTGCCTAGCAGAACAACAAGGGGTGCAAGCCCCCTCCACGAAAAAAACGACCACACCATAACATCACCGCCTCCGAATTTTGCTGTTGGCACTACACTCGCTGGCAGATGACTTTCTCCGGGCATTCGCCATACCCACACCCTGCCATCGGATCGCCACATAGTGTACCGTGATTCTTCACTCCACACAACGTTTTTCCACTGTTCAATCGTCCAACGTTTACGCTCCTTTCGCCAGGCAAGCGTCATTAGGCATTTACCGACGTGATGTGTGGTTTATGAGCAGCCGCTCGACCATGAAATCCAATTTTTCTCACCTCCCCCCTAACTGTCATAGTACTTTCAGTGGATCCTGATGCAGTTTGGAATTCCTGTGTGAGGGCCTGGATAGATGTCTGCCTATTACACATTACGACCATCTTCAACTGTCGGCGATCTCTGTCAGTCAGCAGACGAGGTCGGCCTGTACGCTTTTGTGCTGTACGTGTCCCTTCACATTTCCACTTCACTATTACGTGAAACACTGGACTTAGGCATGTTTAGGAGTTCGGAAATCTCGCTCAGTGCCCTCCAGAGTCTATGTGCGCTGTACACTGCTCATTCCTAAGTGCAACGAGTCCAGGGACATTGTCACTTGCTCACTCTTGGTGGAGCCAGTGTCATGTGTCTGTGTGTCCCTAGTCATGTCGGCCTGCCAGGAAACGAGACTGCTGACTTTGTTACCAAGGCTGCAGTCCTCGTACCTATTCCATCCCATGATATCTGCGTTGCCGTCTGTCAGGAGGTGTTGTCCCTTTGGCATCGCCAATGGTCCTCCTTTCACGGGAATAAGGTCCTCCCTTCACGGTAATAAGCTTCGGCTTATTAAGCCTCTCCCAGCGCCTTGGACGACCTCCCTCTACTACTTTGTACACACTGCGCCCAAATTTTAACTGTCCGCAACTTCCTCCTGGAATGCCCCTTTTTTTTAACAATTTACGTTCCAGCTTGGGATTGCGAATGACGCGCGGGCTGTCGACCGCGTTTTACTTTTTACTCGCCGAAGCAATATGGGGAAGGCCGTTTAATTTTTAGTTTTGGACCTCCATTTCTGTATGGTGTTTTTAGCCCTTTTTCCACGTGCCTGTTTTTAGCTGCCTCCTATTCTGTCCATTGGGACTGACTATAGTCGTTTAAATCCTCTATGTGCTTGTGTTCTATAGTTTTGCCTTGGGCGCGTATGACCCCAGTTCTTTTTTGCGCCCTAAAACGAAACAAAACTGTCAGAGGTATCAGAACGGTTTTCGCTTATAACTTTCGACTCGTTCGCTTTCGTTACAGGGACGCTTACCTGAAATTGATACATTTATCCTTCTCCATCACCCTAGAAATTCTGTGTCATCATCGCGGAATCACCGTGTATACGTACATATATTTATAGGCACCGGCGCCTCTAACGTTGGCGCTCTCTAGCGTCGTTGGATGACGTTTCCGGACATGCTTTCCTATGTAAAACTTGACCTCTAGAATTGTGTACCATGAATAATGAAACATCTTATCGCAAGTTTTAAACATAACCTGTGCTTTTCAGAAACGTAATGTATGGAGTAGTATTATAATAAATGCTACAAATGCTAGAAATGTATGTTTGCCTTTCCTTAATCCATTTTCTAAGATACGTCGTAGGGTCAGTATTGCCTCACGTGTTCCAACATTTCTACGAAATCCAAACTGATCCTCGCCGAGATCTGCTTCTACCAGTTTTTCCATTCGTCTGTAAAGAATTCGCGTTAGTATTTTGCAGGTATTTGTCATAGGAGACAGGAAACTCAAATCCACCGAGATAGAAATTGAAGCTGCACGTCAGTTTTTGGGCAAGACTTGGTATCGAGCATGGGCCTAAAACTATAACAGGATCCTTCTGTCGACCACAACGTATCATCTCCTGATGTAACCTAGCATTTTAGAGGCCGTCTAAGTCCGCTTGTACAAGTTCCTATTCACACTGGAGGAGATTTATCATCCAACAATCAGCAGATACTTATAGTGTTGTTAGTGGTGGGCGTGATAAGACTTTCTGTGAAACATTACTAAATGCTTTCTCTGAAAAACTGCCCATAACTGATAGTTCGAAACCCCATTAGTGATGGAAATATATTAGATCTAATGGCAAAAACAGGCTTGATCTCTCCGAGAATGTTCGCACCGAAACTGGGTACAATGAGGCAGTTACAACAAGAATGAATATCAAAGTACAAGGGCCAAATATCAAAGTACAAGGGCCAATTAAATCAAGTGGAGAGACTTATATGTTGAGCAAACTAGATACAGAGACAGTAGTCTGATATCTCAATGAGGGACTCGAAACTTTTACTTCAGAATTGGAGCATGGAGACGAACTATGGCTCAAGTTTAAAAGAACAGTTGACCGTTCACACGGTAAATAGGTACCCAGTAGAACAGTTCAGAATGGGAGAGATCCTCCATGGTATACACTCTCTGTAAATAAACTTGAAAAGAAGCAGAGAGACCTCAAAAGTAGTGAGGTATGTGGAAACAGAACGACCTCCTTCATGCCAGCCAGCATGGATTTTGAGAGCATACACCATGTAAAGCCCAAATCGCCTGAATGAAACGCGTTTGGCGATCAAAAGAAACTGTGCTTGGAGCCTTTAATGACTACCGTAGCAGAGTATTGTCGAAAGGTCTTTCACAAAAAGACTGATAGTGACACCAACGTTAAGTGTCCAGTCACATCACAAGACAGGAACTGAATTTAAGAGAAGCAAAACAAAAGCAGCAATGCTTAGCTGTGTTTTCAAATGTTCCTTTACAAAGGAAAACGCAGGAGTATTTCCCCAATTTAATTCTCTTATAACTGAAAAGACGAGTGATATATATGTTGAGGCATAGGTGAAATCGTTAAAACTGAACAAAGCCCCAGGATCCGATTGAATCCCTATGAGTTTCTGTATCCAGAAAGGCGACTGAATTAGCTCCTCTGTTAACTATCGTAGATCCGTCGAGCAAACAACCGTGCCTAGTAGTTGGAGGAAGGCACAGGCCACACCTGTCTACATGAAGTGTAGCAGAAGTGGTCCACAGAACTATTGTGCAATATTCATGATATCCATTTGTTGTAGAATCTTAGAACGGACTCTGACCTCAAAAATAATGAGGTATCTGGAAACAGAACAACCTCCTTCATGCCATCTAGCATGGATTTCGAGAACATAGATCATATAAAGTCCAACTCGCCTTTTTCTTATGTGACATCCTGAAAGTCATAGACCAAGGCAGTATTTCTCGATTTCCGCAAATCATTTGACTTAGTATCACACCTACGCTTACGAGATTGAGGATTTCTTGGCAGGAGGACGCAGCATGTTATCTTGTATGGAGAGTCATCGACAGATATGGAAGTGACTGGGTGTACCGGTGTACTGCAGGGAAGTGTGCTGTGACCCTTGCTGTTCCTGTTTTGTATTAATGGCCTTGTGGACAGAATTAATAGTAACCTCAGACTTTTGGTAGGTGATGCATTTATCTACAATGAGGTATAGTCTAAACGAAGCTGCACAAATATTGCCACACCTTGATAAGATTTCAAGTGATGCAGAGGTAGGCAGCTTGCTTTAAATGCTCAGAAATATAAAATTGTGCACTTCACAAACGAAAAAAAAACCGTAGTATCCTATGAACATAATATCAGTGAGCTACAGTTGGAATCGGGGTAACTCATACAAATACCTGGATGTAACACTTAGTAAGGCCTTGAAGTGGAACACTGACGTAGTCTCAGTCGTAGAAAAAGAGGTGGCAGACTTTGGTTTACTGGTAAAAAATAGAGGAATGCAATCAGTCTGCAAAGGAGATTGCTTACGAATCACGTGTTCGACCCCATTCTAGAATATTGCTCAACTGTTTTGGACTCGTACCAAATCCCGAGTTCCATGTATCGGCTGCAAATGATGACTCTAAGAATATATTACTGGTACAAGCGACTACTTCCTCTCTCATAGGGATCGTGGAGAAGAAGATTAAATTAATGACAGCGCGCACTGAGGCATTTAAAGAGTCTCTCTTCAAGCGCGCCATATGTGAATGTTCGGGCGAAAGCCCTAAAAATTGGTACAATGGGGCGTCCCGTGTGCCGCGCACTTCACAGTAGTTCAAACCAGTCTTCAGGCTGAAGACTGCATTATCAACAAGCACAACAACAAAAAAATCAAAATTACGCTTGTAGCAGAGCGGGCAGTGCTGTCTTCATGGGGCGTCCTGTTAAAGGTCGATAGTGAATAGCTCGATTCCCCGTCAGGGCCAGGTGTTTCGATCGATAACGTGGTCGGCTGATGTGACGTTGCTGAACGTAGAGGAATCATTGAGTAGCACAGCGTAGAAAATAACAGTATCAAAAGCATCCTGCTCTTCCTTGTCGACTGACTTTTATGTTGAACTGTACTAGATTGCTAAAGACTAAGGTTCTAAGAATGCTCCCCTTTTTTACTGAATTTCCTCATTTAAATTGCTACTGTCGAAATGCATGAGGAACAGAGATTACTCTTTGAATCTGTTCTGTTTTCGGCTAGAGCAGCTTTTCTCTGGAGATGTCCAGAACAGGTAGTGTGGATGTTGGGCAATGTTGTAAAATACGAGTATGTCAAATACGCAGTGTTCTCTGTCTCGTTCAACGGTGTATCTGTCTTTCTAATCGCCTATAATTTAGTTGGACTGATGAATAATGTTTTCCTGGTTGATACTCTAGACTCAAAAGTTCGTTGTTGTGCTGTTATTGTCAGCTTTCCAAATAATTTTTCGGAAAACTTGAGAGATCCTTTTTCTCAGCTCAGCATTTCTGCAGATTTTGTAATGACGCACAGTCAAGCACAGCATCTAGTTCCTGTGAGCAAGCATTGTACTTTTGCTGTTAGCCCTTAAGTCTAATCTCGCAGCTGTGATGCATGTTTGTATTATCTTGATAGAAACAGCGCACCTGTTTTAATATCGAGACGTGGGTATGTTTTCACAATAGCCGTTCTCAGCTGTGTAGTCATTGCAGATAGCAGTGTTGGAACATCGATAAATCGTGTGATATTATCAACTTTTTCACTCCGCAATCCATCGTAAAGTGTGCGGTGGAGAGTACTTGGTGTACGGTTCCATATCATCCATCCCCTTTTCTTTACCAGTTGCTGAATAAAGCACGAAAAATGACTATCGCTACACCTCCATTTAATGCCACTATGAAGGCTGACGCACCAGTTGCCCATGTGTGTGATTTGTTTAATTTGAAAAATACGTTCGGTCAACTGGTGTTTCTTAATCTGCTTCGTCGTATATGTTAACTACGACGTCGTAAAAGATGACTTTCGTTCCAGGCAGTGTGCCCATGATTTTACTCTGTGGATATGTCATATATATGTGAGAAGTACAAAAGCAAGGTTCAAAGTCCTGTTTCCGGCTTAGAAATGGCTTTTATATCAATGAAATTTTATTTTGTGTATGTGGTACAATGTGATAATAAATAAAGTAGTGTGTCGTTTTCACCTGTTTAATAATTGTAGTTGGGTTCTTCAAGTAGTTTCTTCTGCGTATTTCGCTCAGCTGAAATTTTTTTCCCTTTAGATGGGTAATCGCAAACATAAATCCAAACAAAGTTGTTGAAAGCATGTAAATAGTTTGCTCGTACTGTTCAGCGTTTAAGAAATAGGTGGGCGAATTTATACCTTACCGCACTTGAAGCATTCCTAGCAAAGGATGACCTAAAGCTGCGACCACAGATGACAAACATCAAAACAATGTCGTAATGGGATCGGTGGTGTGTGTTTGACATGCATGCAAACCCATCATCATATGCTAAATTTTATGTGAAGCTTCTCCAAGACAGGCACAGACTTCTTAAGTACTAACCAAAGACAAATTCGAAAAATATTTCCCAGCAATGTTTGGGCCTGTTTCAAAACGATCCAACTTGTTTTGGGGGCCGATTTGTTTCTGTCGATGGGACATGGGTAGCACTTCACGCCTGGAACAAACCTATAGAGCAGGGTTGGATGGGGAGGGACAGGGGGGGGGGGGGGGCAGACGCCTAGTTGTTGTCTAAAAGATGCTTATGTTCTCGTGCGCAGTCGCAAACAAATGGGACCACGCCTCATTATTCAAGAAGTCAGCTATGGGTCCCCACTTTGCTTGGGAGCTTGTGCTGCGTTTATTGTGATGAAAAGACGACAGAAAAAGAAACCAGAAAAGTGAATAGGTAAAGAATTCAGAATGAGATTTTCACTCTGCAGCGGAGTGTGCGCTGATATGAAACTTCCTGGCAGATTAAAACTGTGTGCCCGACCGAGACTCGAACTCGGGACCTTTGCCTTTCGCGGGCAAGTGCTCTACCAACTGAGCTACCGAAGCACGACTCACGCCCGGTACTCACAGCTTTACTTCTGCCAGTATCTCGTCTCCTACCTTCCAAACTTTACAGAAGCTCTCCTGCGAACCTTGCAGAACTAGCACTCCTGAAAGAAAGGATATAGCGGAGACATGGCTTAGCCACAGCCTGGGGGATGTTTCCAGAATGAGCTTTTCACTCTGCAGCGGAGTGTGCGCTGATATGAAACTTCCTGGCAGATTAAAACTGTGTGCCCGACCGAGACTCGAACTCGGGACCTTTGCCTTTCGCGGGCAAGTGCTCTACCAACTGAGCTACCGAAGCACGACTCACGCCCGGTACTCACAGCACTTGCCCGCGAAAGGCAAAGGTCCCGAGTTCGAGTCTCGGTCGGGCACACAGTTTTAATCTGCCAGGAAGTTTTAGGTAAAGAATTGTCTGTGAGTAAATAACAGAGGCACGAGAAGTACAAAGTGAAGACAACGTTTTGTTTGCAAATACCATGAGGAGATCACAGCGAGATTTTAGATTTTACGCCAGCGATAAGGTTGGAAATAACGTTTCGCTAGGTAGTAAGCGGTGACTTGTATACCTGTTTGAACTATTTATTTTGCGTTTCAAAATTAAGCATTTCAATGATTATATCTGAGAAATACTTCAGATAGGTTCATAGCCGTTATGTGGAGATTAATTTTCAGTTTGTCATTTCTATATTACTTTATAGAAAAAGTTGTGTAAACAAATTCAGTCATGATTCGAGTCCCCGGTTTCGACAGATTTGAGAATTTCGTAGGCGCCAGAATCCACAAGAACTGAGGTTGCGTTTACCAATTTTATATTTGTCTGTCGTATGCAGAAAAGCGCAAAGATTCCCACTGAGGGCGGTAAGCAATGCGCTTTTCGCACAGCCTCCATTTCCAGGAAATGCGCAATTGCACTGTTGGAAACTTAAGCACATAGGGAAAGTTGATCAGAGAAAAAGGTTTCGCTGGGCGCACCTGTACGCCAATAAAGACGAAGCCGATTCCACCTAACATAGTGTTTGTACCATGCAAAAGGAAGTCTTCGTATCGATTAACTTACGTATTGATTATTCTGCGACGTGTAAGAAAGCTGGCGAATGCCAATTACGTCCTCTGGAACAGCTGTTCATAAAACACCCAGGTCAATGCATGGGTTACGAAAGTGGGGAAAATCTTTCATCAGCACAGTGCACTTTCCTATAGAGGCGCTTTGGCATTGAGGAGACTGGGAGATTTCAAACGCGTATCGTTGGAGCATCCACTGTTTGCCAAGTTTTTGCACCTATTGACTTCCCTATGTTCATACAACTAAAGACAACTGGACCCACGAAATGTTTTTAAAGAGAGGGCAGGTCCATATTCTAACTTTCGAGAAAAGCGCGCTTACATATTTTTCTTCGTTTATTTCGAGTTATGCAGATAATATAAAAGTACATGAAAACATTTTATTGTACGAGTTAGATCACAATTAACATTAGAAAACTATAGTTACGATTAAAAGTTATTACTTTTATTGTTGGGTGCCTGGTGTTTTGTAGAAAACGGGAGCACGCCCGCAGCTTAGATTTTCATTTTCAGAATTTATGAAACAAAGACGTTGTGGACAGCATACCCAAACATATAGGAAACAACAATTTTTCTTTCGTTACAAGCGCTGCAGCTGTTGGTCTACTTATCTTCATCTTCAGCAACATATCTCTCATCCTTCTCATTATATCCATCCTCTGACGTTGATTCTGGTAGAAGGCTTGGTGGACAAGGGTCACGTAAGGAAGAAGTTTTTCAGATTCTGTACCTTTCTTGAAAATCTCCTAAGTTACTGTAAATGTGAAATCACAGTCCGTCACATAAAACACTCGACAGACGTAGCCCACTACATTACTGAACAGAGAGATCTTATCTCTTAAAAATATCCAAATTTTTTACCAGATTGCGGGTAAATGTACACTCCAGGACCCCCCCCCCGCCCCTTCAGGTCCGGAGGTTAGAATAGGCCCGAGGTATTCCTGCCTATCGTAAGAGGCGACTAAAAAGAGTCTCACACGTTTCGGCCTTCGTGATGGTCCCCTGTACGGTTTGACCTCCATTTTTCAAAATTTTCGTGAAGAGCGAGCCTTTTGGGGAAGGGCACCTTACATGGTGCATCGTGTCCATCATGCGCTGAGACCTATCGCATCATTCGTCGACGTAGATATGCACTTCTACTCATTCTCCAACTGTTGGGCGAGGTCAGCCTCCTGGGTGCGTATTTTTCCATCAACTGTGCAGTATCTTTACTACGCTGATGATGATAATGGACTTTTTTGCACCTGATATCCACCACGGTATCCAGTCCGTTGTGGTGGGGCCGCCATGTACAGTGTCTAAACTTTTAGATGGTAGACCTCTCCCTAGTCCTGAATCTGTAGAAGTCGGTAAACGTCGGGAGGCTTCGGTAGGCACGCAGTTTCGACTGCTGCCAACATTACGTAGCTGACTGTTGTACAAGGTAGCCATTGTCGTCTGCTTCGTTATTGTTTTGCGCTGTGCTGTTCTGCGTGTTTTTATTGTGCAGTTGTGCTAAACATTATCAAAATGAGTGAAGAGGCACTTTCTGGCCCATCTCGGGAGTCGCCAACAACCTCTACCGGTAGGCCTACGGTAAGAAGGAAACCAGTATTACGTAGCGATGCTCGCAAAATTATATTGCGTGTGATTGAATGCTGCGAAAGGGAAAGGGAGCAGAAAAAAATTGCTTCACTCCATTTACAAATCTTCAGTGAGAGCTGATACATACACAGGACAAAGCATGCGTAGCATTCGAAGATTCAAACAGTTTTCCAAGAATCATCCTGGCGTGTCACCGCAAACGCCTGGCAAGAAAAGGTGAGTTTCTATTTCAAATATTTTGTTCGCGATCATCTTGAAGAAGCCCCCTATTTCGTCCGAATTACCTTATGTTTCATTTTTCCTTGCTACCGTATTGCTTTGTATGGAAACATCACTGGTTACTGTATTATTTCGAAACACATTCATATTACAGTACATTTCCAAATTTAAAAAAATACATGCAATGCAGAAGGCATTTTCTTATAAATCTTTCTCTCTTTTAACTTAGGAAAAGAAGTGGAGAAATCGAAGTAATGGTCGATGATTTCAACCAGGGTGTCATTCGCGACACGATAGCGGAATTTTATATTGTGCTGAGCCTGCGAACACTGCTTCCAGTTTTGCACGACAAAATAAGCTGGAAGTGGAGTATTGTCTCACTGAGACAAGTACTTTTGTCTATGGGTTTCATATGGCGTAAGGTGGAAAACAAGAGGAACGTGTTATTAGAACGTCCAGACATTGTGCACTGGCGATCTCGTTTCATGGTTTGTGAGCGCATAGTAGACATATATATGACGATTTCAGTTTCGTTTACGAACAACATTTAAAGCGAGTTTTACTTCCAAGCCTTTCGTCTGCTTTCGTGTAAGCATGACGCGCAATTTGTAGTGCCAGCACTGCAACTGGTAGGCGTGCCTTGTCGCCCCCAACGGCTCCTCTTCCCTCCCCTCGCCAGCCAATGCTTGCTTAGTCCTCTCCCCGCACTCCCCTCACAACTCTGCCGTCTTACAGTTAACACACTGTACCCTGTTAGTTGTAGCCACCTGACCACACAGGGATTGCTCTGCTGTTACCTACGCCGTTGACTCCCCACGTATGCCAAGGGGTAGATGCCCATCCCCCTGGGGCATCGGGACTCCCGACAATAGCCATCCTGCCAGGTGGCCTTTGCTGTGGCTAAGTGGCACCCATGGGGAGGGCCCCTGGTCAGAGTGGGTGGTATCAGGGCGGATGACACATGATAAGCATAGTACATCATCTCTTGCTGGTTGTCAAACATCAGCAGTCTCTAAAAGTTCACGGGCTCAATTCAATGTACAGAAGTACAACTCCAAATTGTTCCCCTCCCTGGCCACGCAATAGGAGGAACGTCAGGGTAAGGATGGCAGCAGCTCTTATTCGCCCCAGTACCTTGTATGTTCGAGAGCTGATGGGGAATCTTTCGTGGCGGTGAAGCCTCAGTTTTTTGTTGAGCATTTAGAGGACAAGTTTGGGGAGGTGGAGGGCTTGTCAAAAATGAGATCTGGGTCAGGCTTGACCAAAACAGCATCCTCTGCCCAGTCACGGGCGTTCCTCGCTTTTGACAAGCTGGGGGATGTTCCTGTCACCATCACGCCCCATGAGAGTTTAAATATCGCCCAGGGTATCATGTTGCATAAGGACTTTCTTTTGCTCTCTGACGATGAGCTGCGAGCCAGTTTAGAATGGCGAGGTGTACATTTCGTTTGGCGTGTCCACTGTGGTCTGAGGGATAATCAGGTTGTCACTGGTGCCTTCATCGTGGCTTTAGAGGGTGATACATTACCCGAGAGGTCAAGGTGATGGTCTACCGCTGTGATGTAAAACCGTATGTCCCTTCCTCAATGCAGTGCTTTAAAAGTTGGAAGTTTGGTCATACGTCTTCCCACTGTACTTCCAGCGTCACATGTCGCGATTGTGGACGTCCATCACATCCCAAAAATCCGTGTGCCCCGCCACCAATCTGTGTCAGCTGCGGAGAGCGTCATTCACTCGCCAGACTGCAGGATTTTACAGAAAGAAAGGAAAATCTTGGAGTAAAAGACCCTGGACCGACTGACCTACACTGAGGCTTAGAGCAAATTTAAACGCATACATCCTGTATGCACGACGTCGTCTTACGCGCTGCCACTACAACAGTTCTAGCCCCATCAGCTCTGCCAATCCCAGTCACCTCTCAGAGCCAGAAGGCTACACCTACCCTCTTGATGGTGGGGGAGGGGGGGAGGGCGGGCAGTTCCCTCCTTGTCGCTCCTGCATCACCTACTTCAGGGGCAACACCCTCTCCCCAACCATTGGGGACGTCTGTCCCCACTTCTAAGCTGGAGAAGCGTACAACTTGTTCGGCTGCTCTCGCTAGTAAGGGGTCCCGTGGGTCACTCCCATCCCAGGTGCGGGCCGGTATAGCCGAGCGGTTCTAGGCGCTTCAGTCTGGAACCGCGTGACCGCTACGGTCGCAGGTTCGAAGCCTGCCTCGGGCATGAATGTGTGTGATGTCCTTAGGTTAGTTAGGTTTAAGTAGTTCTAAGTTCTAGGGGACTGATGACCTCAGATGTTAAGTCCCATAGTGCTTAGAGCCATTTGAACCATTTGAGCGATCCCAGGTTTCTGCTAGTGGGAAAGATGACACCCACCAGTGGCCGAAGAGTGCAGAAGCAGCTCGTCGCAGGGCTTCAAACTAATCCTCAGTCCCGTAGACTGAATCTGTGAAGTCCTTCCAGCCAGGAAAACGTAAGGAACAGCGAGAGAAATCCAAAAGGTAGGTCCGCAAGACCACTGTTACCTCTAAGCTCTGCAACTGAGGGTGAGGTGGAGATTCTGGCGTCTTCTGAAGACCTAAATCTCGCCAGACTCAGACAAAATGGATATAGACTGCTCAGGCAAAAAGTCGGTGGCAGCAGGTGACGCTGAGGCGTAAACTGCATCATTGAATGTTCCATGCCTTCCCAGTCTCATCCTCCAGTGGGATTGCGTCGGTTTTCTCCACCGCCTGGCTGAGCTACGTTAACTGTTAGGCATTATACCTGCTTCTTGCATTGCCCTCCAGTAAACCTGGTTCCTGGCAATGCGGTCCCCTGCCCTCTGCAGTTATAAGGGATACTACAGGAACCGAAGAGATTGTAATAGAGTGTGAGGTGGAGTTTGCGATTATGTCCTAAACTCAATCCGTGGTGAAACTGTGCTCATTCAAACCCCTGTTGAAGCTGTGGCTGTCAGAACACGGATCAGGCTTCCGCTTTTCTCCCAGTAAGACCGTTTGTGATAATTTTTGGCGACGTAAGGAGTTTCTTCCACCCTCCTTACATCTAGGACCTGTCAACCTTCCATTTTCGGACGTCGCTAAATTCTTGGGTCTTATGTTTGACAGAAAACTGTGCTGGTCCTCCCACGTTTCCTGTCTTTTGGCTCGCTGTCTGCGATCCCTCAACACCCTCCGTGTCCTGAATGGTACCTCCTGGGGAGCAGACCGAGTGGTCCTTCTCCGCTTCTATCGCGCCTTAGTGCGCTCGAAATTGGACTATGGAAGCATAGTTTACTCCTCTGCTCGGCCGTCTATTCTTCGGCGTCTCGACTCTATCCACCACCGTGGATTACGTTTAGTGTCTGGAGCTTTTTACACCAGCCCTGTGGAAAGCCTTTATGCTGAGACTGCTGAACCTCCGCTGTCCAATCAGCGAGCTGTCCTTCTGAGTCGTTATGCTAGCCATCTGTCTTCCATGCCTGCTAATCCGGCCCATGACATTTTTTTCGACGCCTCCTTGGATTTAGGGTATGCAGGCCGCCCTTCCTCCCTACTACAACCGGGAGTCCGCTTCCGTCAACTGCTCCATTCTCTTTCCTTCCGCTTTCCTAAAACCTTCTTGACAACTTGGGGTACAGCACCGCCTTGGCTCCGTCCCCGGACCTGGCTGCTCCGTGACCTTTGTCAATTTCCCAAGGATGGTACCCCTTCACTTTTTTTTTTGTCATCAGTCTACTGACTGGTTTGATGCGGCCCGCCACGAATTCCTTTCCTGTGCTAACCTCTTCATCTCAGAGTAGCACTTGCAACCTACTGCTTGACGTATTCCAATCTCTGTCTTCCTCTACAGTTTTTGTCCTCTACAGCTCCCTCTAGTACCATGGAAGTCATTCCCTCATGTCTTAGCAGATGTCCTATCATCCTGTCCCTTCTCCTTATCAGTGTTTTCCACATATTCCTTTCCTCTCCGATTCTGCGTAGCACCTCCTCATTCCTTACCTTAATTTTCAACATTCGTCTATAGCACCACATCTCAAATGCTTCGATTCTCTTCTGTTCCGGTTTTCCCACAGTCCATGTTTCACTACCATACAATGCTGTACTCCAGACGTACATCCTCAGAAATTTCTTCCTCAAATTAAGGCCGGTGTTTGATATTAGTAGACTTCTCTTGGCCAGAAATGCCTTTTTTGCCATAGCGAGTCTGCTTTTGATGTCCTCCTTGCTCCGTCCGTCATTGGTTATTTTACTGCCTAGGTAGCAGAATTCCTTAACTTCATTGACTTCGTGACCATCAATCCTGATGTTAAGTTTCTCGCTGTTCTAATTTCTACTACTTCTCATTACCTTCGTCTTTCTCCGATTTACTTTCAAACCATACTGCGTACTCATTAGACTGTTCATTCCGTTCAGCAGATCATTTAATTCTTCTTCACTTTCACTCAGGATAGCAATGTCACCAGCGAATCGTATCATTGATATCCTTTCACCTTGTATTCTAATTCCACTCCTGAACCTTTCTTTTATTTCCATCATTGCTTCCTCGATGTACAGATTGAAGAGTAGGGGCGACACACTACAGCCTTGTCTTACACCCTTCTTAATACGAGCACTTCGTTCTTGATCGTCCACTCTTATTATTCCCTCTTGGTTGTTGTACATATTGTATATGACCCGTCTCTCCCTATAGCTTACCCCTACTTTTTTCAGAATCTCGAACAGCTTGCACCATTTTATATTGTCGAACGCTTTTTCCAGGTCGACAAATCCTGTGAAAGTGTCTTGATTTTTCTTTAGCCTTGCTTCCATTATTAGCCGTAACGTCAGAATTGCCTCTTTCGTCCCTTTACTTTTTCTAAAGCCAAACTGATCGTCACCTAGCGCATTCTCAATTTTCTTTTCCATTCTTCTGTATATTATTCTTGTAAGCAGCTTCGATGCATGAGCTGTTAAGCTGATTGTGCGATAATTCTCGCACTTGTCAGCTCTTGCCGTCTTCGGAATTGTGTGGATGATGCTTTTCCGAAAGTCAGATGGTATATCGCCAGACTCATATATTCTACACACCAACGTGAATAGTCGTTTTGTTGCCACTTCCCCCAATGATTTTAGAAATTCTGATGGAATGTTATCTATCCCTTCTGCCTTATTTGACCGTAAGTCCTCCAAAGCTCTTTTAAATTCCGATTCTAATACTGGATCCCCTATCTCTTCTAAATCGACTCATGTTTCTTCTTCTATCACATCAGACAAATCTTCACCCTCATAGAGGCTTTCAATGTATTCTTTCCACCTATCTGCTCTCTCCTCTGCATTTAATAGTGGAATTCCCGTTGCACTCTTAATGTTACCACCGTTGTTTTTAATGTCACCAAAGGTTGTTTTGACTTTCCTGTATGCTGAGTCTGTCCTTCCGACAATCATATCTTTTTCGATGTCTTCACATTTTTCCTGCAGCCATTTCGTCTTAGCTTCCCTGCACTTCCTATTTATTTCATTCCTCAGCGACTTGTATTTCTGTATTCCTGATTTTCCTGGAACATGTTTGTACTTCCTCCTTTCATCCATCAATTGAAGTATTTCTTCTGTTACCCATGGTTTCTTCGCAGCTACCTTCTTTGTACCTATGTTTTCCTTCCCAACTTCTGTGATGGCCCTTTTTAGAGATGTCCATTCCTCTTCAACTGTACTGCCTACTGCGCTATTCCGTATTGCTTTATCTATAGCGTTAGAGAACTTCAAACGTATGTCGTCATTCCTTAGTACTTCCGTATCCCATTTCTTTGCGTATTGATTCTTCCTGACTAATGTCTTGAACTTCAGCCTACTTTTCATCACTACTATATTATGATCTGAGTCTATATCTGCTCCTGGGTACGCCTTACAATCCAGTATCTGATTTCGGAATCTCTGTCTGACCATGATGTAATCCAATTGAAATCTTCCCGTATCTCCCGGCCTTTTCCAAGTATACCTCCTCCTCTTGTGATTCTTGAACAGGGTATTCGCTATTACTAGCTGAAACTTGTTACAGAACTCAATTAGTCTTTCTCCTCTTTCATTCCTTGTCCCAAGCCCATATTCTCCTGTAACCTTTTCTTCTACTCCTTCCCCTATAACTGCATTCCAGTCGCCCATGACTATTAGATTTTCGTCCCCTTTTACGTACTGCATTACCCTTTCAATATCCTCATACACTTTCTCTATCTGTTCATCTTCAGCTTGCGACGTCGGCATGTATACCTGAACTATCGTTGTCGGTGTTGGTCTGCTGTCGATTCTGATTAGAACAACCTGGTCACTGAACTGTTCACAGTAACACACCCTCTGCCCTACCTTCCTATTCATAACGAATCCTACACCTGTTATACCATTTTCTGCTGCTGTTGATATTACCCGATACTCATCTGACCAGAAATCCTTGTCTTCCACTTCACTTCACTGACCCCTACTATATCTAGATTGAGCCTTTGCATTTCCCTTTTCTGATTTTCTAGTTTCCCTACCACGTTCAAGCTTCTGACATTCCACGCCCCGACTCGTAGAACGTTATCCTTTCGTTGATTATTCAATCTTTTTCTCATGGTAACCTCCCCCTTGGCAGTCCCCTCCCGGAGATCCGAATGGGGGACTATTCCGGAATCTTTTGCCAATGGAAAGATCATCATGACACTTCTTCAAATACAGGCCACATGTCCTGTGGATACACGTTACGTGTCTTTAATGCAGTGGTTTCCATTGCCTTCTGCATCCTCATGTCGTTGATCATTGCTCATTCTTCCGCCTTTAGGGGCAATTTCCCACACCTAGGACAAGAGTGCCCTGAACCTCTATCCGCTCCTCCGCCCTCTTTGACAAGGCCGTTGGCAGAATGAGGCTGACTTCTTATGCCGGAAGTCTTCGGCCGCCAATGCTGATTATTTATCAAAATTTAGGCAGTGGCGGGGATCGAACCCGGGACCGAAGACGTTTTTGATTATGAATCAAAGACCACAGGTGTATCCCTTCACTTGTTTATCGTCGGGCATTTGCTGCTCTATGTGCACAAATGAAGGAAGCCACATTTATTTTCACTGATGGCTCAAAAAAAACATCGTTAGGTGTAGGGAGTGCCTATATTGTTGGCGACACCCCAAATCGATTTCGGCTTCCCAACCAGTGTTCGGTTTATACTGCGGAGCTTTACGCTGTTCTCCAGGCTGTCCAATACATCCGTCGCCATCAGCGGATACAGTATGTTATCTGTTCAGATTCTCTCAGCTCTCTCCTCAGTCTCCAAGCTCTCTACCCTGTCCACCCTCTGGTCCACCGGATTCAGGACTGCTTCCACTTGCTCCACTTGGGGGACGTCTCTGTGGCGTTCCTCTGGATCCCAGGACACGTTGGTATCTGTGGAAATGAGGCGGCCGACATAGCGGCCAAGGCTGCAGTCTCTCTTCTTCAGCCAGCTATTCGCATGATTCCCTTCGCCGATCTACGGAGTGTTTTATGTCGTCGTGTTACTCTTTTATGGCACGCACATTGGTCGACACTTCCCAATAATAAATTGCGGGACGTGAAAGCTCTTCCCTGTGCTTGGACCTCTTCCTCCCGAACGCGTCGTCGGGAGGAGGTAATTTTAACTAGACTCCGGATAGGGCACTGTCTTTTTAGCCATCGATATCTTTTAAGTGGTGATCCTCCCCCACTCTGTCCCCACTGCTCTCAGCTGCGGACGGTAAGACACCTTTTACTTGAGTGCCCATATTTTACTCCGTTACGCGCCCGTCTCCAGCTGTCGCCTGATATCATTTTAGCAGATGACACGCGCTCAGCCGATCGCGTTCTCGAGTTTATTAGTGCCAGTGAGATGACGTCAGTCATTTGAAGCTCTTTTTTGGGGACAACCAACCCCCTTCTATAGTGGTTTTTTAAGCTTTCCTTCTATTTTTAGTTTCTCCAATTTTGAGTTTTGTTCCCATTGCTGCTGGTTTCCAGTTTCGTTTTTTTACCTTTTCCTAAGTCACAGACCGGGCGCTAATGACTGTAGCAGTTTTGCGCCCTAAAACCATAACAAAAAAAAAGGAATACGGATGACGCAGGAAATAACTGTCTGCAATGTATATCTTCCTCCAGATGGTGTAGTATCCCTGAATGTATTAACTGCACTGATTGATCATCTCCCTTAACCTTTCCTATTTTGGGGAGATTTTAACGCCCATAACCCCCTTGTGTGGTGGCTCCATGCTGCTTACTGGCCGAGGCAGAGATGTCGAAACTTTACTGTCTCAATTCGACCTCTGCCTCTTAAATACTGGGGCTACCACACATTTCAGTGTGGCTCGAGGTAGTTCCATTGATTTATCAATTTGCAGCCCACGACTTCTTCCATCTATCCATTAGAAAGCACATGACGACCTGTGTGGTAGTGACCACTTCCCAATCTTTCTGTCACTGCCCCGGCGTCAATCCCATGGACGCCAGCCCAGATGGGCTTTAAACAAGGCGGACTGGGGAACTTTCACCTCTGCTGCCACCTTTGAATCTCACCCACACGGCAACATCGATGTGATGGTTGACCAGGTGACTACAATAATCGTTCCTGTGGCAGAAAACACGATCCCTCGCTCGTTAGGGTGATCCAGCGAAAGGCAGTCGCTTGGTGGAGGCCAGAAGTCGCTGAAGCAATTACGGAGCGTGGGCGAGCAATACAGATAGGCACAAGCGGCACCCTTTCATGGAGCACCGTATAGCCTTTAAACGGCTCCGTGCCCGTGTTCACTACCTCATCAAACAGCGGAAGGAGGAGTGTTGGGCGAGATACGTCTCCACCATTGGGTGCCACACGTCACCTTCCCAAGTCTGGACGAAGATCAAACGTGTTTTCGGGTACCAGGCCCCAACAACTGTCCCCGATGTTACCATAAATGGCGAGTTATGTACCGACGCAAACGCGATTGCCGTGCACTTCGCTCGAGCCTCTTCGTTGGAGAGAATTACCCTCCCCCCCCCCCCCCCTCCTCTCTCAGTCTTTCGCACATTCAAACGGCGGCTGGAAAGGAACTTCCTCTCATTCACTACATGCTGCAGTGAATCCTATAACGCCCCATTTACAGTGTGTGAGCTCCTCAGTGCCATTGCACATTGCCCCCACACAGCTCCTGTACCAGATCGGATACACAGCCAGAAGATTAAATATCTTTCATCTGGCTAAAAGCGACATCTCCTCGTCATCTTCAACCGGGTCTGGTGCGACGGCGTCTTCCCATCACAATGGCGGGAAAGCACCATCATTCCGGTGCTCAACCCGGCAAAAGCCCACTTGATGTGGATAGCTGTCGGCTCATCAGCCTCACCAACGTTATTTGTAAGCTGCTGGAACTTATGGTGTGTTGGCTGTCGGGCTGGGTCCTGGAGTCACGTGGCCTACTGGCTCCATGTCAGGGCAGCTTCCGCCAGGTTCGCTCTACGACTGTCTGCCATCCGAACAGCCTTTTCCAGACGCCAACACCTGGTTGCTGTCTTTTTTTTATTTACGAAAAGCGTATGACACGACCTGGCGACATCATATCCTTGCCACATTAGACGAGTGAGGTCTCCGATGCCCACTCCCGATTTTTATCCAGAATTTCCTGTCACTTCGTACTTTCCTTGTCAAAGTTGATGCCTCCCATAGTTCCCCCATATCCAGGAGAATGGGGTCCTGCAGGGCTCTGTATTGAGTGTCTCTCTATTTCTAGTGGCCATTAATGATCTAACAGCAGCTGTAGGGCCGTCCGTCTCACCTTCTCTGTATGCTGACGACTTCTGTATTTCGTACTGCTCCACCAGTACTGGTGTTGCTGAGCGGCGCCTACAGGGCGCAGTCATGGGCTCTAGACCACGGTTTCCAGTTTCGGCCACAAAGTCATGTGTTATGCACTTCTGTCAGCGTCGTACCGTTCAACCAGAACTTTACCTTAATAACGATCCACTCACTGTAGTGGAGACATATCGATTCTTAGGACTGTTTATCGACGCGCAATTGACTTGGTTTCGTCACCTTCAGTGGAAGTTCTGGCAGCACCTTAATGCCCTCCACTGCATGAGCAACACCAACTGAGGTGCAGATCGCTCTACGCTGCTGCAGCTCTACTGAGTCCTTTCTCAATCCCACCTTGACTATGGGAATGTGGTTTATGGTTCGGCGGCGCCCTCGGCGTTGCGTGTACTCAACCCAGTTCACCACTGTGGCGTTCACCTAGCGACAGAAGCTTTTAGGACGAGTCCGGTGACCAGCGCTCTTGTGGAAGTCGGAGTGCCTCCATTAGAGGTTAGGCACGCACAACTGATGGCCAGTTACGTAGCACATGTTCGTAGTTCTTCTGCGCATCCGAATTACCGTCTCCTTTCCCCACCCACAGCGGTTCATCTCCCGCATCGGCGGCCCACGTCAGGGCTTCCAATTGCAGTTCATGACTGATCCCTTCTTTCTGAATATACTTGAGGTCCATTCATGTACATCTCCATGGTGTACACCTAGGCCGCAGCTTTACCTGGACCTTTCACATGGCAAGATTGTAAAAAAAAAAAAAAAAAAAAAAAAAAAAAAACTTGAGTTATTGATTGTAATTTTTTTTAGCTGGAGGCACAAATCACTCTTCTCCAAATCGTTATATAAATCTATCCCTATCTTTCCTTTAGAGATCAAATTCAAAATTATTTTTTCTCTTCTGTAGGCTTTCCTATCTTCTATGTACCGTAGGCTGGGGGTCGGGCTTAAGAGGTTTTCCAAGGTTTCCCTGCTTAAGAAAGTTCCCAAATGGGTAGACCCTGATGATAGTTTCATGAAAGATCATCTTCCTTGGTTGTACAAAACAGACGAAACACCTTGATGCACGTAAAGCAATATAGCCGCGATACCTCTCTCTTCATTTCATCTGTTTTCAATGAAAGACTTCGTCTGTCTTATACATAATTTTTTTTTTTTTTTTTTTTTTTCAGGCGGAGGGCTGACACTCATCACTTCCGGGTTACCCACACTAATAGATAGCTCGCGAAGTGTGTTCGGTAAATCAAAATTAGGCTCACAAACTTCGCTGGCTGCGAGGGGCATTGTAATGTCACCACAGAAAATACGCTCTACCACGCACCAATTAATCATTTTCAATCAAACCATCCACATTCATTCACTTTGGAAAAGTTATCTGATTTGATTTTCTCGTAATATATGCGGCTACAGCTCGTCGACGCCAAAGTATTTTCTAGTGCGTTTATTCTTTGAAATAAGAGATGCATATATGCATTCTCCATGCTTGTTAGAGGGGTAACTAGGTCAGCTTCTGGGGTATGGGTCCAGGGATTGACGTGTTTCTGAGAGATACATATTCTGCTTTTCTTCTCGCTAAAGCGAGCCAATTAACATTTGTGACGCTAGCGGTTTGTTTTGAAGAGAAAGAGATTGTAAAAGGAAAATAATTAAGGCGTGGAATCACCGGAGATCTGGACATGTAATGGAGATGAATTTAATACACGATTTCCTCCATAAATAAGGTTTGTGACTTTTTTTGTTCTGGAGTGAATGAACGAATGAGTTTTTTTCTGAATCATTTGTTGACCACGTTGGCCCTGTAATTAGTGGGGAAGTTTGAGCTGTGTCAAAGAGAGCCTGCAATCACCGAGTCTGTGTTAAATCGTCCAAAAAGGCTTCGTACACATCTGGAATTCGCAATCTTTCGTAAAAGGAACAAATTGTCCAAAAGATTGATTCTCCCGACTGACTGCAATGTTTAACATTAATAATAAATATAAAGATCTCTTACAGCAAGCCAGCCGCTGATTACCAAGACGAAGGACTCCACCAAAGGTTCTATTTGGCTGATTCTTTTTATCACTATATCAGGTAATGAAATCTTATATTAAAAACTATTCATAGATATAGGAGAGAAAGAGAGAAAGCGAATGAAAATAGAGATAATACTAATAATCCTCCATTAGTCTAATTTTTCGCCTGTCTTACCACGGATCAGCCAAGAACTGGGAGGGCCTTACTTTACTGTATAGACTTATATCTGAAGGTGAAGGGGAAAAAAATGGCTCTGAGCACTATGGGACTTAACATGTGAGGTCATCAGTCCCCTAGAACTTAGAACTACTTAAACCTAACTAACCTAAGGACATCACACACATCCATGCCCGAGGCAGGATTCGAACCTGCGACCGTAGCAGTCGCGGTTCCGGACTGAAGAGCCTAGAACCGCTCAGCCACCACGGCCGGCAAGGTGAAGGGATCTTAAAGACAACAGATACACGTCTATATAGACAAGACATTACACAGAGATACCGGCTAGCTGTATTGATCATCTATTCTTAGATTAAAGTGACGGCAACTTATTATCCGAACATTAAAATGTTAAAGCCTCAAGGACTCAGTTAACCGCAAGGCTCTCCGCTGCCACTTCCTCTCGATTCTTGACAAGTACCGAGGCCACGAAGTGGTTTACACTGACGGCTCAATGGCTGATGCTCACGTCGGCTTTGCGTATGTCCATGGAGGACATATTGAACAGCATTCCTTGCCCGTTGGCTGCAGTCTTTTCACTGCCGAGCTGGTGGCTATATCTCATGCTCTTGAGCACATCCGTTCATGCCCTGGTGAGGCGTTTCTTCTGTGTACTGACTCTTTGAGTAGCCTGCAAGCTCTCGACCAGTTCGTACCCTCATCATCCTTTGATAGCGACCATCCAGGAGTCCATCTATGCCCTGTAACGGTCCGGTCGTTCAGTGGTGTTTTTCTGGACCCCTGGTCACGTCGGAATCCCAGGCAAAGAACTTGATTACAGGCTGGCTAAACAGGCTAGGCGGAAACGGCTTTTGGAGATCGGCTTCTCTGCAACTGACCTGTGTTCAGTACTACGCCGCAAGGTTTAGCGGCTTTTGGAGACGAAATGGCATAACCTCAGCATGCACAACAAACTGCGTGCCATTAAGGAGACTACAAATGTGCGGCAGTCCTCCATGCGGGCCTCTTGCAGGGACGCTGTGGTTCTCTGCCGGCTCTGCATTGGCCACGAGTGGGTGACACACGGCTACCTCTTGCGCCGTGATGGCCCACCTCAGTGTCGGTGCGGCACCCGGCTGTCAGTGGCCCATATCATGGTGGGCTGTCCTCTTTTGGGTGCCCTGCGACGGACTCTTCAGTTACCGGACTCGTAGCCGTTAATTTTAGCTGACAGTGCCTCATCGGGTAATTTAGTTTTACGTTTTATATGCGACGGTGGGTCTTATCATTCTATATAAGTTTTAGTGCATGTCCTTAGTCCTTTTGTGTTCTCCACTCTATTGCTTTTAGGGTGGATGTTTTAATGTGTCGCAGAGTGGCTGGCTTTTCCTTTTTGTTCTCGTGGTCGGCCGTCTACGGTCATCTGCACTCTTGTTGTTACCCCTTCTACCTGTTTCTTGCTTCTCTCTGTGGTTTTCTTTTCCTGTCTTTGTCCATAGTAGTGTGAATGCCCTTCTAGTTCTTCCTTTCTCTTACTATTGTGCTGTACGTCTCCTTTCTTTTCTTCTTTCCGTTGTGTAACTATTTCTCTGGGAACAAGAGACCGATGACCTCGCAGTTTGGTTCCTTCCCCTCCCCCCTTCCCCCCCACCCCGCTCTTTTAAACCAACCAACACTCCAGGACTTTGTCTGTTTATTCCCTGTCAGAACTCTGTCTTGGCTTCAAGGAACAGTGCCTAGCTCAAAAAGGATAGAGTTTGACATGGTTCAGTTTCTTTTATTATAGTGTCCGTTCTTTTACTCTAGTGTCCGTTTGTAACTGGAAAACATTTGAAATCCAATGTAGAGGTTTTGGAAGCCATAGGTGATTTTTTTTTTTTTTTCGGACCTCCCAGAACTGCGCTGCGGAAATGGGTTCTGTTCGCTGGAAATACGTTAAAAAAAGTGCATTGACCTCAAAAATCAAGTGCATTTTCCATCCTCTGGCCAAGGATTTTTCACCTTGTCTTCGCAATTTATTTCTTGATTCGTCTGAATAGTGGACTCGTCGACTTTCATGGGTAATCATATCCGTTGGAATGCGTTTCCATGACGCATAGAACCTTTATTGTAACATCTGTGGTGACATTGTCGCATTTTTTGTGATGCTGTCGTAGTTGAGACAGGCCTGTGATGAATCTCACACCTCTGTGAAATACATGGTGATTTTACTAAATGTGAAAAAACTGAAAGACGTGATGCCTGCGAGGATAAGGAGCAAAAAAAGTGTCATCTGGACATGTGGCTGGAAATGAATTCCGACTTAGGTACATCCACTTCAAGGTGAAGATAAAAATCTTCGACAGTGTAGATGTCAGTGATTGAAAGCACACCCGAGAACATACAAGGCAAGTGGGAATTTTAAAGGTAAGGTTCAGCGAACGATCAGCACCTGTTCAGCCTTAATGTGTAATTGAGGTATAAAGATGTTGAGATGCCTCTGCACGGAAATGCTGAAGTGAGCTGGAACACTAACACCTAGCAGCCACATTACCCTTAGTTCTAGCAAAGGCGCGTTTTCCATCAAGGGAGACAGGGTCACCCCGCAGGAAGTGTAGATACACTATGTGATCAAAAGTATCTGGACACCCCCAAAAAACATACGCTTTGCGCTGCCACCTACTGACAAGTACTCCATATCAGTGACCTCAGTAGTCATTAGACATCGTGAGAGAGCAGAGTGGGTCGTTCCATGGAAGTCGCGGACTTCGAACGTGGTCAGGTTATTGGATGTCACTTGGGTCATACGTGAGATCTCCACACTCCTAAACATCCCTAGATCCACTGTTTCTGATGTCATAGTGAAGTGGAAACATAAAGGGACACATACAGCACAAACGCGTACGGGCCGACCTCGTCTCTTGACTGACGGACTGCTGACATTTGAAGAGTGTCGTAAAGTGTAATAGGCAGACATCTATCCAGGCCATCACACAGAAATTCCAAACTGCATCAGGATCCACTGCAAGTATTATGACACTTAGGCGGAAGGTGAGAAAACTTGGATTTCATGGTCGAGCGGCTGCTCATAACCCACACATCACGCCAGTAAATGCCAAACGATGCCTCGCTTGGTGTAAGGAGCGTAAACATTGGACGATTGAACAGTGGAAAAAACGTTGGTTGGATTGAAGAATCGCGGTACACAATGTGGCGATCCGATGGCAGGGCGTGGGTATGGCGAATACCCAGTGAACGACGTCTGCCAGTGTGTGTAGTGCCAACAGTAAACTTCGGAGGCGGTGGTGTTATGGTGTGGTAGTGTTTTTTCATGGAGGGAGCTTACACCCCTTGTTATTTTGCGTGGCACTATCACAGCACAGGCCTACATTGATATTTTAAGCACCTTCTAGCTTCCCACTGTTGAAGAGCAATTCGGAGGATGGCGATTCCATCTTTCAACACGATCGAGTACCTGTTCATAATGCACGGCCCGTGGCGGAGTGGTTACATGACAATAACATCCTTGTAATGGACTGACTTGCACAGGGTCGTGACCTGAATCCTATAGAAAACCTTTGGGATGTTTCGAAACGCGGACTTCGTGCCAGGCCTCACTGACCGACATCGATACCTCTCCTCAGTGCAGCACTCTGCGAGGAATGGGCTGCCATTCCCCAATGAACGTTGCAGCGCCTGATTGAACGTATGCCTGCGAGAGTGGATGCTATCATCAAGCCTAAGGACGGGCCAATACCATACTGAATTCCAGCATTTGGCGATGGAGGGCGCCACGAACTTCTAATTCATTTTCAGCCAGGTGTCCGGATACTTTTGATCACATAGTGTATGTGAGGCGTTGTGGAAGGATGACTGATCCCACGAGGTGGCCGCCAGTAGTCCCAACCCACACATTGAAGTTGAACCAATGCTGATGGTTCTCTGAACCATACCACTAAAACACTAGTACGGACAGAATATTCCCACCTGTCTGGTGTGTTCACATATATGCTTTCAGTCATTGAAACCACGTTGTCAAAGATCTTTTATCTCCATCTTCAAGTGGGTATATCTCCCTCGGAAAGCATTTCTAGCCTTACGTCCGTTTGACCTCTTTTTGCTCGTTATCCTGTTTTTGAACCTTTGCTGCAGTTTGCCTCCACTTAGCAAAATCACCCTGTATATTTGTCTTTCACTGTGTATGTGCTACTGAAAACATTCCTATCCTCCCCTGCTGATGTTCGGAATGGGCCAGGAGTGATGGAGGGCAAAGCAGTGTTGATAGGGCTTGTGCTACATGATCTGGCACATGCTCAGGAACGCCCTGAGCACAGGACAGTTTCGCCTTCTTTAGAAGGCTCATCCGCTCAGTTGACTGTCGCCGCCAACATCCGTACTTCGAGCGTTCTCGTTGCTATCTCTGTACTACACAGCACGGCACCGCAGTCTAAGAGCACTGTAGATGGATGGCAAAGTCTTCATAATTAGGCATTTGTGAATGCTGGTATATGCAATGGCACTAAATTTCTGTGGAAGGAGGCAAAAGAGGAAACAAAAATATCATTAAACTGTGCTTCAGAGAGCTGCAGAGTCTGCACAATAAAAAAAATAAGGAAGAAGAAGATAAAATAGTCACAAGCACTTCAGAAGGACATGCAAGAAAAAAAATAATTTTATTTTTAGGTAATATTACCGAAAATTTCAGAGGACTGACATATAATTTCCAAGTTAAACATTTTCCTTATGTTACTTTGCCATTATCATAGTAAAAGACTTTTCTATTACATTACATTTTTAGCCCCTTGTTTTTTAAGATTAACTTCTGGCAGCATCTAGTGTGGCTTTTTTTTTTTTCTTAGGTTGATTCTTCTTTCTTTTTCAGTACTGTTTTGAGAAACTATTGACTTTGGACTCCCGTATTTGTAGAATGTTGGTCGTGGCTATTAATATGATCGTTTGTGGACTCGTTAACTGTAGCGTAAAAATTATGGAAGATATGGGTTTGTGCATTGGCTTCAGCTGTCGAACTTCGTCTTCCCTGCTGCGTGGCGGTCGTTCACGACGGAGCCCCCACCACTGCTGTTGCCACCTCTCTTCCCCTCCCCTCGGCCATTTGCACAGGTACGGGCAAAGTTATTTTGGAACACCCCTACCCAAACTGTTATCCACCACACACCATAATGTAGCTTGTTGAGTATAGATAATCGATGTTAACAGCGCTGACAGAAGTGCATCGAGAGACATGGCGACCACTATTATTTGATTTTTCTTACATGACTGTAACGCGTAAGTCTTCTGCAAAGATCTTTGTCGGTAACTTCCAAAAGACGACAAATCTTTTACGATACAGTGCTGTATTAAGTGCACCGTAAGTCTAATAATGAACTCAACAACTCACCAATTGGCGATTTTATTCGGGTAAACCGATTTAGTGCGCTATTGCCACCTGCAGTTGGGTATGCTTATGTCGCCTTAAGGGTAAGTAAAATAGCATAACACGATATCCCTATACTGATTTCATATCGTTTATGTAGTCAGTAATGGTTGGTTGTGGCCTTCACTCAGCTACTCTCGAAACAGCTGTAAAGTATTACCTATCTATTGTGAATGGAATAATTTGAAAGGAGCTAGTGGGCGGCCACTCAACACAGCGTTCGACGAACTGTCAGTCACCCTTGTTGACCTTTTGCGCCGTATCGCGGCCACGATCCTCGATGTAGGTCGGTCAAACATACAGTTCGTTACCCCTCTGTGGCCTCGCTTTCCTAGACACTCTATTCCAGCTTACTTTAGTGAGCGAGGCGAGGCAGCGACGGATCATTTGACTCGTACCCAGGACGACGGCTGTTCATATCCCCGCCCGGCCATCTAAATTTAGGTTTTCCTTGATTTCTCTAAATTGGTTAGGGCGAATACCGTGGTGGTTCCTTTTGAGAAGTCGCAGCCGAAATCCGTCCCATCCCTCCCCAGTCCAAGCAAATTTTCCATCTCTATTGACCTCGTTACCTTCGACGATGCACTAAACTCAATCTTTCTCCCTTTTATAGCTTATGCAGTATCGGTACGGCGACGGAAATCTTAAAAACATAGTTATACATAAGTGCTATACTGACAGATACGTTGTCCGCTGAAAAGCGGTGGACATTGTATTGCAAAGGAATTTTGCATAATGGCAGTACAGTATAGGGTAGGACTATTTTTTCCTCTCGAAGACACCTGAAGAGGAAATAGAAGGAGCAGCTAAAGTTAGCTATAATTCATGAACGAATGGAGAGTATGCCGATCCAGTAACGGCTTAAGCCGTTTTAAACGACTTAAAAGAAATACTTAGTTTTGACCACACCTCGGTAGGAGATCTGGCTTTTAAACTAGGAAGTAATCTAGTTGGAACGACTAAAATCGAATAAAAATAATTAAATCTCTTTCAGTGCCCATCGAGGTCATTTATCTGTAAAAATCTGCTTTTATGTACAGTTGATGTTTGATGTTTAAAGAACTTTAAGGGTGACCAGAAGACGTAGAATCTCTTTCCACAGCTATATTAGTACTGAGTCCTCGCTATCAGCATCACTTTACCAAATGAAGCCATAGTAATGTCTGCTGCTAGTATCGTAAATTTAAAAGAGACGAAGTCAACGACATTTCACACTTCAAAATCCAATTGTTAGATTTGGAGAACTTAAAATGTTTACAACTTAGCATTTATATGCTGGCTTATGCGAAAGTTCGTGATTTCATCACAAATGAGGAAATACGCCGCGTAATGTAAACTATACGGTGAAAAAATTTGGTTCTTCCACAATTATAGCGTGATATCTTTAAACGATAAAAGTCTGAATTTATTTTCGTTATTCGTCAGTTTCTGTGCTGCACGAAATTTTTAAGAATTTGCAGAGGTAAAAATCACATTGGGTAGACTTTCCGTATAATTGATTTAAGACCATACATTATTGCGTATGAAATGTAATCAATATATCTAAATTGTATTTAAAGTTGAGACCGGAATGATATCCCTCTTCATTCTTGAGATATTGGTTATTATATCCGCGGACGGGTCGCTCGCGGCGCGTCCGAACCTTTCCTGCCCTTCGGGGATCAAGTGGTCGTAAAAATCGTCGTATCTCATAAACAGTTAAAGATATCGGAAGGACGATTTTTGGAGACGACAGCACGCAGAAAGGACTATTTTATCATATAATTAACATTCGATACGTTTTTGTAAACGCGTGAGCAGAGCGAAAACAAGACTGCCTATAACTTCCACAATGAGGTTTTGTCGGCATTTTCATAGCTTTTTCAAAGGGAGAGAAACAGTAAATGGGGTATCAAAGTGGCAAGGGTAAGGTCTACTTTTGAAGGAAAATATTTAACTGCTTGAAAGTAATCAGGGTAATTAACGAAAACATATTAATGCGTTTAGGAAAAATTAAAATATTTCACTAAAAGCTGCTGACAAGCTATGTAAATGACGTGTCAAAAATTTCATCTGTTCAAGGCCTATCTATTTTGCACATCAAAAGATAAATTGGTGCGGTATGTAAATGTCAAAAAGGCTTCCTTCGAATCAAGTACGTTGGGAAGACAAACTAGGAGTCAGTAAGATCAAGCTTTCTGCATAAAACTTGAAAATAAAAAATGAAACAAATCAAATATTTTATGAAATGATTTGTGTAAAAGAAATAAGTAGCTCAGAGGAACGTTCTACGTGCCGTTGAATGATGTTCGAAATCATGAACAGAAAATGAGGTACACCAGACGTTTCCCTAATATTTTTTATTTCATACTTTTAGGCAAATCATTACACAAAAACGTTTGACTTTCGTCTCAAAATTTTTGTATGCTTTACTCTTACAGACTATTTAGATTAATTGAAACACTTGGCCTTAACAATGACTGCTGATGAATTATGTTCGCAACATTAGATATATGTAAAATTTTATGGTTCACTGTAATTTATTAGGAACTTAATGTGTGTGATATACTGAGATTGGTGTGTTTACATGTAAAGATAAAGTTCTCTGGCAAGACCTTAAAAATATACTTAGCGATGCAGTGTAAACAGTATACATAAAACTTAGTACATAGAATTGTAGCTGAGTCAGTTAAAATATAATATAAATTTGTAATCGAACCAGCGACCTTGTCGAAGTACGTAATCACGATCTGTAACGTTACTGGCCGAGCGGTTCTAAGCGCTACATCCTGGAACCGCGCGACCGCTACGAGATTGTTTCCACTGTTTAACTATGACAATCTGCAGGCGTTCGTATTTCACTATCATTTTATTGCAGATATTCTCTTCATTTTGAGATATGTTAAACTAGTTCTTACATTGATAATAAGTTCTCAAATTAAATAGAACTCAGTATACCAATACGTAAACTACGTACCACAACCAGCAAAACACAATTGTGGCCATCCACTGTTACGAACATAATACAAAGAAATAACTGTCAGAATGTCCCGAGTCACCCCGCTATTTCAAGTCAACCCGTTTACGGAACTCCTTTATGGAGAATGCGGAAGGAACACACACACACACACACACACACACACACAGGTTTTCCAGCAGACGATCTCCGACAAGAGTGACACTTTAGCGAAAAAAATTCCTGCTTGATGGACACTGGAATACTACGCAGTGCGTGAGGAGGAAACATGCTACGAGCGGACAGCTGTCACAACAAACAATCCCTTCGTTGCACTCGTCTATAGATCTTTTTCGAGATATTTAATTTTGAAATCGGGGACTCCTTCGCTGGACATCCTGTAACTTGAACATACGAGACACTGGAGTGTGAACGTTGGTTGATGTTCGAAGCTACTTGATTGATCCTTACTGAATCGAAGAAACGTAACTGATTAAAAAATACGATTTATTGCAGAAGTATTGCCGGCTCTACTGCAGGTAGTACCAGTTGAAATATGTAGATTTATGTAGTACCAGCTCGATGGTGCCCGGTTGGCTAGACAAGCGATGACCCAGACCTTTTCTCGCTGCTGAATACGACGTGAAAGCGTTGTCATTTGGCCTGCACGTTCGTCTAATATGACGTCAATGTTTTTCTGTGGGGGGAAAAACACAAAAATGAAGTCTGTGCACAAGTGCCACGTCAAAGACGATCTGAAATTGTGCAGCATGTGCGATGATATCGAAGGAATCTCATGAGTGTGTCCAGAAGCCTTGCACAAGCGACTGCAGACGTGTACTGCACAAGACAGTGGGAATTTCGAACACTTGGCGACATAAATAGAATTTTAAGAATGTGTTTATGAAGTACTCTTTTGTGATTTCCTTGTTTGTTGGTGTTGCACATCTAACTTTGGAATATGAATATCTTGACTTAAACTTATGATACGAAACTATTATTTAACAATATTTATAGCTCAATTCCCTGTCTTACAAATCCATTCAGTATTTGACGGTCACTTTCCTTCCAGGGCAGTAGCGGAAAAAAAGAACCGTTGTCATAGTTAACTGGTGAACCATCCGCAGATGCCACGCTCTTTGCCTTCCAGTTGCCGTGTCGGTCCAACCACATCTCTCCAAGCGTATTTAGTATCATTTTATTTTATTAAATTTGCTCCACTATTCAACTTTTGTAGATAGTCAATGGTAGCTGTGTCACACTTCAGCGTCGCATCAATGTTACAAATCATCGCCCAATCTCCCTTAACTATCTTTTCAAAAATTCTTGAAAAACTGATGCACAGGTTGATTGTCAATCATCTCAGCTTCCACAATATCCTAAACAAAAGTCAGTTTGGTTTTCGTGCAGGTCTTTGTACAGAACAAGCAATATTCTCTTTCACCAGTCACGTTCTGGAAGCCATGAACAAAAAGATGTCTCCAGTAGGTTTTTTTTGTGACCTCTCCAAAGCCTTTGATTGTGTAAACCACCTAATTCTATTGAAAAAAGCAGATTATTATTCTTTGGGTGGTACCGTTTGATTCGTGGCTCGAGTCATACCTAAAGGACCGAAAGCACACTGTAATGCTGAATGGCACATCCGGAGAACCTGCCTCATCTGAGTGGGGCACAGTAAGTTGTGGTGTGCCACAAGGCTCTGTTTTGGGTCCACTGCTGTTTCTCATCTTCATTAAAGATCTCCCATTTTGTTCTGATACAAAGAGTAAATTTACTCTTTTTGCAGTTGACACTAAAATTCTAATTGGTGGCTTTACAGACAACAATCTTGAATAAACTACAAACGAAGTTTACAATGATATAGTAAATTGGTTTTCTTCAAATGTTCTCTCACTCAAAGTGGTAAAACCCTTTACATGAGAGTCCATACTCCGCAAAGAAGTCTGGAAGAAATTAACATTAAGTGTAGAGATCAAGCAATACAAAAAGTTGAGGTTACAAAATTCCTGGGTGCTTATATAGACAGCAAATGTAATTGGTTGACACACATTCTTCATCTTTACAAAACACTTAGCTCCGCAATATTTGCACTATGTGTTATTGCTTCAGTGCCAGACGTAGATACCATTAAGGCATCTTACTTCGGCTATTTTCATTGATTAATGTCATATGCTATTATATTCTGGGGGAACCAACCTCTCGCAAGAAAATTTTCACTGCACAAAAAAAAGCCATCAGAATAATGAGTGGTGTCCATTGCAGACACTCTTGTCGATGCTTGTTTCGAAAGATGGGGATCCTTACCACCGCCTCACAGTATATCTTTTCTTTGTTGACCTTCGTCTGTAATAACCCTTCTATCTACAAAGATAACAGCTAATTTCAAGACTATAACACAAGGACCAAAAACAGTCTGCACATTGAATTGAAAAGTCTCACTATGGTTCAAAAAGGAGCTTACTACTCCAGTATTAAGCTGTTTAATGCTCTCCCACCACACATCAAATGCCTTAACAATAGATTGCCAGCATTCAAACAAACTCTCAAGGAGTACCTCGTAGAGAAATCTTTTTATACAATTGATGAATATGTGAAAGAAAATTTATATAATCACTAAACTTGCATTTGTATAAATAGTGTAATTAATTTTGTTTTGAATAGCCAAATGGAAATTGTTTATTGGTATTTTATATTTCCCTTGGAATAGTAAACTTATCTTGATTCCTGTTTATATTACTCATCCTTAACACGTGAAACAAAAATTTTCTGTTAACTGATTGTGAAGTTGTTTAGTTGGATCTTATTTACATTGTATTATTTGTTGCATTTATGTAAGATGTATTTCAGTTGTGTACAATCACACACATTCCATATCATATACAGTAGAGCGTCGATTATCCTAACGTCGGTCAACCGAACGACCGCTAAACCGGACTGTGTACTCGCTCGCACCTGTTACTCTCCCACACTACCGTCCATCATCCCCCTCACTCCCAAACCAAGTTTCCCACAGTCGCCGCACTGGGCCACCGCTGGCGGAACATTGCTTCTAATGGGGCTTTCACAAGGCTCTGCTGACAGGCCTAGCCGCCAGTCGCTGTGTTTCAACAATCAGCACACTTCTGTCGGCTTGGCACTGGCAGTAGAAGTAGCGGCAGCATCAAAGCTGTTCACAGCAACAGCTGCGCCGGCTTAGAGTTGAGGCGTGCCGCTCCGCGCAGTTTGAAGGATTGCGCGCCCCCAAGAAGAGCTTCTCACGTTGCAAACAGTCACTTTCTGTTCTCTGTTACGACCACTTGTGTGCTGCTGCGTGAAGAAGTGAACTTGACGATACAAAATGCTTAAACGTAAACGTGTTGTCCTTTCTATGAAGGACAAGTACGAGATTATTAAAAGGTTAGAAGAAGGTGAATCTGCAACCACTTCATCCATTGAGTACAAGGTGGGGAAGTCGACAATTACGGATATAACAAAACAAAAGCCGAGCGTAGCAAATTTTATAGCTATGCTTGATTCTACTGATGGATCAACAAGCCGTAAAACTATGAAGCTCGCCACCAATACAGATCTAGATGATGCTGATGACAAGTGGTTTACACAAAAGAGATCGGAAGGAGAACCTATCTCAGGTCCCATTCTTTGTGAGAAGGCAATGCAGTTCAACGAAAAACTTGGACGGCCTTCGAACTTTAAAGCGAGCACGGGCTGGTTAAAACGCTTAAAGTCAAGACACGGCATTCGTGAGCTTACAATACAGGGAGAAAAACTGTCTGTTGATTCTTCAGCAGCTGATTCTTTCAAAGTCAAACTAAGGGACGTATTAAGGGAAGGAGATTATGCTCTCGAAAACGTTTACAATGCTGACGAAACTGGACTTATCTGGAAAGCTTTACCGAGAAAAACTCGTGTTTCACGTCATGAATTAGCAGCACCTGGTCTTAAAACATGCAAGGACCTTACAGCTTTGGCTTGTGCTAATGCTACTGGAAGTCACCGACTACCTATGTTCGTCATTGGTAAAAGTAAAAAACCGCGTTGTTTCAAGCACGTTAATATGTCAGCCTTGCCTGTTGTGTACACCTAACAAGAGTGCCTGGATGGATAGTACGATTTTTATGAAGTGGTTTCTGGACGTTTTCGTAACCTCTGTAAAAGCTCATCAGCTGAAGAATGGGAAGAGGGAGACAACACTACTTCTCCTTGACAATGCACCAACTCATCTGTCGCCGGCCGCGGTGGTCTAGTGGTTCTAGGCGCGCAGTCCGGAACCGCGGGACTGCTACGGTCGCAGGTTCGAATCCTGCCTCGGGCATGGATGTTTGTGATTCCTTAGGTTAGTTAGGTTTAATTAGTTCTAAGTTCTAGGCGACTGATGACCTCAGAAGTTAAGTCGCATAGTGCTCAGAGCCATTCAATTCATCTGTGATGTGATATTTTAAACGAAAAAGACGAGTTCATAAAGGTAATATTTCTTCCACCTAACGTAACCTCCTTATTACAGCCCATGGATCAAGGCGTTATTGAGACTTTCAAATGATATTACAGGAAATAATTGTTGCGTGAGTTATTGTTAGAAAGAGAAGAGGATGGAGAAAAAGTCTCTTAAGATATCATAAGAAATTGAAGAAATGTATGACGAAATAAAAGAAATTCTTCAGATAGTGAAGGGAGACGAAAATTTAATAGTAATGGGTGACCGGAATTCGGTAGTAGGAGAAGGGAGAGTAGGAAACGTAGCAGGTGAATATGGATTGGGGGTAAGAAATGAAAGAGGAAGCCGCCTGGTAGAATTTTGCACAGAGCACAACTTAATCATAGCTAACACTTGGTACAAGGATAATAAAAGAAGGTTGTATACATGGAAGAAGCCTGGAGATACTGACAGGTTTCAGATAGATTATATAATGGTAAGACAGAGATTTAGGATCTAGGTTTTAAATTGTAAGACATTTCCAGGGGCAGATGTGGACTCTGAACACAATCTATTGGTTATGAACTGTAGATTAAAACTGAAGAAACTGAAAAAAGCTGGGAATTTAAGGAGATGGGACCTGGATAAACTGAAAGAACCAGAGGTTGTAGAGAGTTTCAGGGAGAGCATAAGGGAACAATTGACAGGAACGGGGGAAATAAATACAGTAGGAGAAGAATGGGTAGCTTTGAGGGATGAAGTAGTGAAGGCAGCAGAGGATCAAGTAGGTAAAAAGACGAGGGCTAGTAGAAATCCTTGGGTAACAGAACAAATATTGAATTTAATTGATGAAAGGAGAAAATATAAAAATGCAGTAAATGAAGCAGGCAAAAAGGAATACAAACGTCACAAAAATGAGATCGACAGGAAGTGCAAAATGGCTAAGCAGGGATGGCTAGAGAACAAATGTAAGGATGTAGATGATTATCTCGCTAGTGGTAAGATAGATACTGCCTACAGGAAAATTAAAGAAACCTTTGGAGGAAAGAGAACAACTTGTATGAACATCAAGAGCTCAGATGGAAACCCAGTTCTAAGCAAAGAAGGGAAAACAGAAAGATGGAAGGAGTATATAGAGGGTCTATACAAGGGCGATGTATTTGAGGACAATATTATGGAAATGGAAGAGGATGTAGATGAAGATGAAATGGGAGATATGATACTGCGTGAAGAGTTTGACAGAGCACTGAAAGACCTGAGTCGAAACAAGGCCCCGGGAGTAGACAACATTCCATTAGAACTACTGACGGCCTTGGGAGAGCCAGTCCTGACAAAACTCTACCATCTGGTGAGCAAGATGTACGAGACAGGTGAAATACCCCAAACGTCAAGAAGAATATAATAATTCAAATCCCAAAGAAAGCAGGTGTTGACAGATGTGAAAATTACCGAACTATCAGTTTAATAAGTCACGGCTGCAAAATACTTTCGCGTATTCTTTACGGACGAATGGAAAAACTAGTAGAAGCCGACCTCGGGGAAGATCAGTTTGGATTCCGCAGAAATATTGGAACATGTGAGGTAATACTGACCCTACGACTTATCTTGGAAGCTAGATTAAGGAAAGGCAAACGTACGTTTCTAGCATTTGTAGACTTAGAGAAAGCTTTTGACAATGTTGACTGGAATTACTCTCTTTCAGATTCTGAAGGTCGCAGGGGTAAAATACAGGGAGCGAAAGGCTATTTACAATTTTTACAGAAACCAAATGGCAGTTATAAGAGTCGAGGGGCATGAAAGGGAAGTGAAACGTCCCCTTAGAAAAATTATACATGACTGTGCTTAAACTGACACACAATATTTTTTAGCGCAACGCAATCTGACTTTCAAAAATCCCTACAAAAGAATGGCCCTGACTAACATTAACCTGTACCTTTCACAAATCACTTACCTCACAAAAATCTTCATTACTCGAACTAATGCAATACAGAGAGCGCCATTACTGCCAGCTAAATAAAAGATTCAAACTACGGAAGGCACTAACTACTGATAGGCATAGTTAGCAAATGAAAGATTTTAATAGAGAACAAACAATGTATTTACCTTAATAATCATAATATACAGGGTGATTCAAAAAGAATACCACAACTTTAAAAATGTGTATTTAATGAAAGAAACATAATATAACCTTCTGTTATACATCATTACAAAGAGTATTTAAAAAGGTTTTTTTTTCACTCAAAAACAAGTTCAGAGATGTTCAATACGGCCCCCTCCAGACACTCAAGCAATATCAAACCGATACCCCAACTCGTTCCACACTCTCTGTAGCATATCAGGTGTAACAGTTTGGATAGCTGCTGTTATTTCTCGTTTCAAATCATCATGGCCGAAACACCATATCCTTAACATACCCCCATAAGAAAAAATCGCAGGGGGTAAGATCAGGGCTTCTTGGAGGCCAGTGATGAAGTGCTCTGTCACGGGCTGCCTGGCGGCCGATCCATCGCCTCGGGTAGTTGACGTTCAGGTAGTTACGGACAGATAAGTGCCAATGTGGTGGCGCTCCATCCTGCTGAAATATGAATTATTGTGCTTCTTGTTCGAGCTGAGGGAACAGCCAATTCTCTAACATCTCCAGATACTGTAGTCCAGTTACAGTAGCACCTTCGAAGAAAAAGGGACCAAAAACTTTATTGGCTGAAATGGCACAGAAAACGTTCACCTTAGACGAGTCACGTTCATACTGAGTTGTTTCCCGCGGATTCTCAGTGCCCCATATACAGACATTGTGACGGTTGACTTTCCCCTTCAGTGTGGAAAGTTGCTTCATCACTAAACACAATCTTTGAAACGAAAGATTCATCTGTTTCCATTTGAGCAAGGATAAAATCACAGAAATCGATTCTTTTAATCTTATCAGCTGCAGACAGTGCTTGAACCAATTTCAGACGATAAGGTTTCATAACTAACCTTTTTCATAGGACTCTCCATACAGTTGATTGTGGAATTTGCAGCTCTCTGCTAGCTCTGCGAGTCGATTTTCCTGGGCTGCGAACAAATGCTTGCTGGATGCGTGCTACATTTTCATCACTCGTTCTCGGCCGTCCAGAACTTTTCCCTTTGCACAAACACCCATTCTCTGTAAACTGTTTATACCAACGTTTAATACACCACCTATCAGGAAGTTTAACACCATACTTCGTTCGAAATGCACGCTGAACAACTGTCGTCGATTCACTTCAGCCGTACTCAATAACACAAAAAGCTTTCTGTTGAGCGGTCGCCATCTTAGCATCAACTGACGCTGACGCCTAGTCAACAGCGCCTCAAGCGAACAAATGTACAACTAAATGAAACTTTATAGCTCCCTTAATTCGCCGACACATAGTGCTTAGCTCTGCCTTTTGTCGTTGCAGAGTTTTAAATTCCTAAAGTTGTGGTATTCTTTTTGAATCACCCTGTATATAGCAGTTCATGCCATCCAGTATTACAAATTTCAAAACTTCGCCATCTCTCTCCTCACATCCACCACTGCTGGCGGCTCACCTCCAACTGCGCAACGCTACGCGCTGTTCACATCCAGCTGCCCAACACTACAATGGCAGACAACAATGCAAACTAGCCACAGACTGCCCACAGCACAGCCAGTGATTTTCATACAGAGCGCTACGTAACGTTGCCAATAAGAAAACATAAACAGCCTACTTACAGAAGCAATGGTTGGGAACGGAGTGAGACAGGCTTGTAGCCTCTCCCCGATGTTATTCAGTCTGTATATTGAGCAAGCACTGAAGGAAACAAAAGAAAAATTCGGAGTAGGTATTAAAATCCATGGAGAAGAAATAAAAACCTTGAGGTTCGCCGATGACATTGTAATTCTGTCAGAGACAGCAAAGGACTTGGAAGAGCAGTTGAACGGAATGGATGGTGTCTTGAAAGGAGGATATAAGATGAACATCAACAAAAGCAAAACGAGGATAATGGAATGTAGTCGAATGAAGTCGGGTGATGCTGAGGGAATTAGATTAGGAAATGAGACACTTAAAGTAGTAAAGGAGTTTTGCTATTTGGGGAGCAAAATAACTGATGATGGTCAAAGTAAAGAGGCAAAGTAGAGGCATCAAGGGATCACCAACTTAGCATTGGAGGGCATGGAGGGTAAAAATCGTAGAGGGAGACCAAGAGATGAATACACTAAGCAGATTCAGAAGGATGTAGGTTGCAATAGGTACTGGGAGATGAAGAAGCTTGCACAGGATAGAGTAGCATGGAGAGCTGCATCAAACCAGTCTCAGGACTGAAGACCACAACAACAACAAGAATATTGAGTTGAAAGACGCGTCCTATATGATCAGCGCAGCATGGAATAGTGTAAAGGAAGAGAATTTGAAGGAAGCCTGGAATAAAATTTTGGACACAGAAGAAAACTCACAAGGTATGATTGAAAATGAACAGAATATGTCCGAAATTCTCGGTATGCTAAAAGAAATAGATTGCCACGAATGTGATGAAGAAGACGTTCATGAATGGATGAATATCGATGATGCAGATCCAGGACACCAAATCATGCAGGACAGCGAGATTGTAAACGTCGTCACTGATAAAGATGACGCCGCCAGCATCTCGTCAATCAGTGCTCCAGAAAGTGACCGAGCGAGGTGGCGCAGTGGTTAGCACACTGGACTCGCATTCGGGAGGACGACGGTTCAATCCCGTCTTCGGCCATTCTGATTTATGTTTTCCGCGATTTCCCTAAATCGTTTCAGGCAAATGCCGGGATGGTTCCTTTGAAAGGGCACGGCCGATTTCCTTCCCAATCCTTCCCTAACCCGAGCTTGCGCTCCGTCTCTAATGACCTCGTTGTCGACGGGACGTTAAACACTAACCACCACCACCTCCAGAAAGTGAAGATGAAAGTATACCAACAGCTTCTGAGGCGTTCACTTGTTTAGATACTGCCTTGCGATGGTTTGAAGTCCAAGATGAAAGTGACCAGTTTCAGATATCTGCAATGAAAAAAGTACGTGACTTAGCTGCTCGTAGGCTTGCTTAGACAGACCAAAATAAAGGTTTTTTTAACGTTAATTTTGTATACTGTGTGTATTGTTCATGCAAAATGCGTATGTAATATGTATATATTTTTGTTTAATAAACTGTGCCACATACTATATATTCCTACTGAAGTTGCCTTTGTATGTTACTTTGTAATACTAAAAGAGATGCCTAATTTTATGAATAAATTTACTGTAAAGTACTTCTTTGTGGCAATTAAACATGTACAGTTTGATTATCCGAACAAACCAGTTTTCCGAACACCAATGTCCCCAATTACTTCGGATAAAATATATATACAGGGTGTTACAAAAAGGTACGGCCAAACTTTCAGGAAACATTCCTCACACACAAATAAAGAAAAGTTATATGGACATGTGTCCGGAAACGCTTAATTTCCATGTTAGAGCTCATTTTAGTTTTGTCAGTGTGTACTGTACTTCCTCGATTCACCGCCATGATTTCATGCAGAATACTCTCTCTACCTGTGCTGCTAGAACATGTGCCTTTACAAGTACGACACAACATGTGGTTTATGCACGATGGAGCTCCTGCACATTTCAGTCGAAGTGTTCGTACGCTTCACAACAACAGATTCGGTGACCGATGGATTGGTAGAGGCGGACCAATTCCGTGGCCTCCACGCTCTCCTGACCTCAACCCTCTTGACTTTCATTTATGGGGGCATTTGAAAGCTCTTGTCTACCCAACCTCGGTGCCAAATGTAGAGACTCTTCGTGCTCGTCTTGTGGACGGCTGTGATACAACACGCTATTCTCCATGGCTGCATCAGCGCATCAGGGATTCCATGCGACGGAGGGTGGATGGCATCGGGAATCCTCGCTAACGGAAGACATTTTGAACATTTCCTGTAACAAAGTGTTTGAAGTAAGGCTGGTACGTTCTGTTGCTGTGTGTTTCCATTCCATGATTAATGTGATTTGAAGAGAAGTAATAAAATGAGCTCTAACATGGAAAGTAAGCGTTTCCGGACACATGTCCACGTAACACATATTTTCTTTCTTTGCGTGTGAGGAATGTTTTCTGAAAGTTTGGCCGTACCTTTTTGTAACTCCCTGTATATATATATATATATATATATATATAATATCGTTCCATATCCTTGCGATACACTAGCTTCCAGGATCTATTGAACATGAAATAAATAAAATAAAAATCAGACTGAAGAGGCAGTTCCGTGTAACTTGAACTTCCGCATAAGATAGCAATCGGTTTCAAGTTCCATCTAGATAAAAGTTCTAAATACAGGGTGATTCGGCTGCACCTACCATTGTCGTTGTATGCAACCCACAATGTTAAATCTGGCCTCAAGAAAGGCTGCGCGAAATTCTGTTCTCTCGCTCGCTACGCGCAAACTGTTAGTCCTACAGAAAAAATGAACAGGACTATTCTTGTAAGGACTTTGATGTTAAATTTTGTATCGGAATACATTTTCGCTAGAAGCCATAGTTTCAGGTATTAAAGAAAACATACGAAAGTGAACCACACACACGACACCACCACCCACCGGTCAAGATTTCTAATGTGCTGTTCATGGCATTGCCTCCTCTCTGTACAAAAATTTTCTACTGTACACATTATTTCCCACATTCGACCTTCTGGTCTTCATTGACTGGCCAAGTTACGCCACCGGTCCAGTCGAGCACTTACAAATTGTAAAACTGACATTTGTGTTAAATTTTCCCTAAGAATTTTGTTAATTTAAACAATTACATCGTTGTATTCGTCAAGCATTTTGACTAAGAGACTGCATTGTTGTTAGGGTTAAGTGTGGATCGGATTGTCAACGTAATTAGTTTTAGAGTAACGTCTACCAAAGTCTTTTTTTCTTTCATTACCCTCACGGGCACGTTGAAATTAATAATGTTAACAAAATAGTCAAATATGCTGGTGACGTAACAGCTCAATCAATAGAGACCAAAAAGAGGTCTAATATCGGGAATAGTTGGTGCTGTCTGAAATTTTTGTACAGTGGTAGAAAAGAGTCCCACGAACAACATTCTAGAAATCCCTGCTGGTGAGGGGTGAGTTTGGGTGAGGAGGTGCGCTTGAAAGTCATTGTTGTACTTTTTCTTGAATAAGAGGAAAACTGTGGCATCTGGCAAAAATGTATCCCACTGCAAAAGTTGAGTCATTAAATTTCCTAAAGAAAATGTCCTGCCCATTTTTTCTGTAAGACTACAGTTTGCGCGTAGCGAGCGAGAGAATATAAACCCGCGCGTGGTTTTTGAAGACCAGATGTAACGTTGCGGATTGCATATCACGACAGCGGTAGGGGCAGATGAATTATCCTGTATTGTAATTTCTCTGAAACTACTACTCGGATTTTGAAATTTTGAGGGGTTAAACGGAAATGCTGTTTCTTTAGTAACAGAAAATACTGAATTTCGGTCATTGTTAACAAACATTACTGTAATTGCGTATGGAAAAACGTTGATACCAGAATCTCTGTTAGTAATATAGCTATGAAAAGAGGCAATATGTCTTTTAAGGCAGACTTTTTCACATTTCATTTGGGCGAAAACAAACTAGCGATATCTTAACCGTTTCAGGAAATAACTGAAGTCAACAGTTTAACTGTCGGTGAAAAAACAATACTGCGTAATATGGCCAGTAAATTCACGAGAGGCACAACTGACGCATTGTTAGGCAAAAAAAACTACCATTTGCTAAAACAATGTGTATGAAACACTTATGACTGTGCTTGTCGTCATTGTCTGCTGCTCTCTATAGTTTCTTCAGCGACTTTTGTTTATATAATCGTCAGATCCATTAACCTTCAAATATCTATTATAAATGAACGCAGCTCCTTTTTCACAAATTAATGGGTGGAATAACACACACATCTCCGTATTTTGAAATAATTGTTATTCGGTTTTAGCCTTTCAAACTGTGGTACTTCCCTTGCTGGAAGCGGGGAATTCAGCGGAGGAGAAGGAATGAGAATATACAAACTAAAGCATCGGATGTCTGTCACAGTGGGCCGATTCATATGTGCGTCTAAAGGACGTCGTCACATTAGACCCGTTCAATCGCCCGTCTTAGCAGCACTGCGAAGTTCATCCACGCATCATACGCCATAGTCGCACCGCGACGGTCCTTCCAGGAAGCAGCGTGGTGTATAAACAACACGATAACATTAAAGAATCAGAATCATACGGGGTGTTCAAAAAGTCTCTCCGCTGTGCCGTATGATTGATTAGCCGCGCGTGCCGTGTGATTGTTCGCCTGCATGGGTTACTTTCCTTGAAGTGGACTCTCCCAACATTCCACTGTTCCGTTATCTCCGCCAGCGTCAGTAGTATCGTTGGTGTGTGTCACGTGTTTAGTTCCTTTGTTCGTTTGTTTCGTTTTTGTCACTGTTAAAATGCTAACCTTTGAAGAAAGTTTGTTATCAGTCGAACAAGTGTTCAAAGCCCGGCGGTAAATACACAGTTTCAGTTCGTCAAACATTTAATTCTGTTTTCCCGGAGACAACACTCCCACATCGCGATACTGTGCGAGATTTGATTAACAAATTTCGAAGTACGGGTTCAGTGACATGCACCGAGAAGTGGTCGTCCTAGCGTTTTGTCTGAGGATAAACTGCTCAATATTTCCGATAAAATGTCCACGAGTCCGAACAAGTCAGTAAGAAAACTCGCCCAGGAAATTGATGTTAGTGTCGGAACGGCCCACAAAGGTGTAAGGAAAAAATCAGAACATTTCCCATACAAAGTGACAGTCATTGCAAGAACTGAAAAATACTGATCATGGCAAGAGACTGCATTATTGTCAAGGATTCAAAAACTTCGTTCAACAAAATGGAAGGTATATTCTTAATGAAACGTTTTTCACTGATGAGGTGTGGTTTCATTTATCCGGGTGTACGAACTAGCAAAATTCCCGTATGTGAAGTACTTCAAAAATGGTTCAAATGGCTCTAAGCACTATGGGACTTAAGGTCATCAGCCCCCTAGACTTAGAAACTACTTAAACCTAACTAACTTAAGGACATCACACACATCCATGCCCGAGGAAGGATTCGAACCTGCAACCGTAGCAGGAGAGCGGTTCCGGACTGAAGAGCCTAGAACCGCTCAGCCACAGTGGCTGGCTATGTGGAGTACTGCAAATCCATTGTGTATTCATGAGGAACCACTTCATTCTGTGAAAATAGGGGTTTGGATTGCAATTTCTAGACGTGGATTGTGAGTTCCATATTTTTCAACGAAACAATAAACACACGACGATACTACAGTGATATTCTGTACACATTCATAGGAGAACTTGTGTTAAGTGAAGTACTGCACGGTTATTTTCAACCGCGCATACAGCTCGCGTTTCAATGTCACTGCTTGTTGATGTTTTTGGTGCTCGCATAATTTCACAGGGACTTTGGGCTCCACGATCGCCTGACCTAACACCACCTGACTTTTTCTTCTGGGGAGCAGCGAAAAATCCAGCGATGAATTGAAAACTGCAATATCCACTTTCACTGCTTCTGTTACAGAAGAAATGTTACATCTTGTGTTTGGAAACATGATTAGACGAATTGAATTGTGTATTCAACAACATGGGGGACACTTTCAACATTTAATGTGAAAATTTGTAAGTAAAATGAATATTCAATAAATTAATAACTTGTATTTCACTGAGTTTCATTCGGTATATTCACTGCGGCATACGGCACGCACGGCTAACAATCATACGGCACGGCGGAGAGACTTTTTGAACACTCTGTATAATTACTGTTGTTCACTATGTTAATGATAAGTACAGTGTTGCAAACATGAGGGCTAGTCATTACGTTTTAATTATCACCTCGAAGAACATAAAGTTACGTAGTTAGTTTTTTGCTTGTTATAGAATAGGGAAGGTGGTTATCGCTGAAACCTGTTTTCGGTTATGTCGTTCTTTTTCAACGGCAGTTTAAACTGAGTGTCTGCACTCCTCAAATAACTCGTTTCTGAAATAACCACTTTTCGGTTTTTTATTCCTATTATTTGCTGTGATAAAGGTAGGCGTATGACAATAGAGACGATATTGGAAAAGTGAAAATCGTTCATGGATCAGTTTTCTACATCTTGCATGACGTGGTAAACAGGGCTATCATCATCTGAAAGAATGGGTCGGGAGGAGGCGGGGGGGGGGGGGGGGGGAGAGATAAAAAAAGTCCTCAGTAGGGCACCAGTGCTGAAAAGTAGAAAGCTATCTGGCAGAATCTTTTAAGTGATACACGTGTCGCTTATCATCGGTAGGATATCAATCTACGTCTACATGGCTACTCTGCAAACCACATCACATTTAAGTGTCTGGCAGACGGTTCGTCAAACCACATTCACACCAGTTCTGTGTTATTCCACTCTCGAACAGCGCGCGGAATAAAAGAACATCTGTATCTTCCCGTGCGAGATATGAGTTCCCTTAATTTATTATGATGATCCTTTCTCCTTATATAGGTCGGCGTCAACAAAATATTATTACATTCGGAGGAGAAAGTTGGTGACTGAAATTTCGTAAGAAGATTCCGCCACAGCGGAAAACGCCTTTGTTTTAACGATTTCCACCCCGTATTCAGTATCATGTCCGTGACACCCTCCCCCTATTTGTAGATAACACAAAACATGCTGCTCTTATTTGAACTTTTTCGATGCCCTCTGTCGATTCTATCTGATGCGATAACCCACCGCACAGCAGAATAGAATAATGTGTGGGGTTCATAGTTGCACATCTTGTAGGCATTTGTTTAAAAGGTTAGGAATTCTTACAACTGCTTCACAGTACATTTACTCAGTAATGAAATTTTTTCTCAACAACATGGACCAGTTTAAAATCAACAGCGATATTCATGATTACAATACCAGAAGAAAGAAAGGCCTACACTATGCTTTACTTAACCTATGTTTGGCACAGAAAGGGGTAAAATATGCTGCTATAAAACTTTTTGATAAATTATCAGATGAAATAAAATGTCTGCCAGACAGCAGTAATAGTTTCAAAAACAAATTGAAATCATACCTCCTTGACAACTCCTTCTATACCATAGATGAATTCTTGAATATTAGTAAATAAATCTGGAGATATAATATATGCATTTTGTGCCATTTAAGGGAATGGGATAGATAATAGAAATATTTAGATATAACACTATAATGTTAAAAAAAAACCTTGTTTCCTGTACGCAGTTCTTGTGCATTTGATGCGTTCCACATCATAATGGTTTTTCCGTGCTATTGATCAATGGAACACGTAACTAACTAACTAACTAACTAACTAACTAATTAGCAGTACTCTAAGAGGACATACAAGCATAGTGTTGGGGGTCTCTTTAGTAGATCTCCTGCATCCTCTAAGTGTTCTCACAATAAAACACAGTCTTTGGTTCGCCTTCCCAACAACATATTCTGTGTGTTCTTTCCAATTTAAGTTGTTCGTAATTGTATTTCCTAGGTATTTAGCTGAGTTTACGTCCTTTAGATTTGAGTGATTTATGGTATAACATTAAGTGTAGCGGATACCTTCCAGCACACATGCAGATGACCTCACACTTTTCACTATTTAGGGTCCATTTCCAGTTTTTGCTACATACATATATCTCATCTGAATCATTTTGTGATTGGTTTTGATCCTCTGATGACTTCATAATATGCTATGTGACAGCATCATCTGCAAACAATCTAAAAGTACTATTCAGATTGTCTCCTAAATCGTTTTTGTTGATCATGAACAGCTGAAGGCCTATCACACTTCTTAGGTAACGCCAGAAATCAGTTCTATTTTACTCGATGACTTTTTGTTAATTACTATGAACTGTAATCTCTCTGACAGGAAATCACAAATCCAATCTCATAACTGAGACGATATTCTATAAGCACACAGTTTGGTTACAAGCTGCTTGTGAGGTATGGTGTCAAAAGCTGCCAGGAAATTTAGAAATAGAGAATCAGTTTGAAACCCTCGTCAATAGTGCTCAACGTGTGAGTAAAAAGCTGGTTGTATTTCACAAGATCGATGTTTCCTAAATCTTTGTTGTGTGTGCCAATGTGTCAATATGAGATTGTGTCAATAGACCATTATCTTAGAGGGAATTTGTAATGTTGAAACACAATATATGTTCCAAAATCCTGCTGCATATTGATGTTAAAGATATGACCCTGTAATTTAGTAGATTACTCCTATTGCCTTTTTTGAAAAATGGTGTCACTTGTACAACTTTCCAGTCTTTAAGTACATAAAGGGTGGCGCACGAAATGTTACCATTTTGTTTTTGAATGTAAACTTTGTTGTCAATACAATCTGAAAGGAACATATACTACAATGAAGAGCCGTCCATAGATATTTGTTCTAACTCAGCACATGCTCCATATGTCCACCATTTCGTTTCCGAACTTCCATCAAACGAACACTGAAGTTAGTGATTACCCTACGGCACATGCTTCCGTAATTTCACTGCAGGCTTGAAGAATAAGTCTTCTGAGCTCCATTAAATCACGTGGACGTTTCGGGAAATTTTTTTCCTTTAGGTACCCCCAAAGAAAAAAGTCACATGGATTGAGGTCTGGACTATTGGGGGACCAATTTTGTCCGTCATTGAAGCGACCTGGAAACCTGAGTGAAATGATCCGCGTGTCGAAATGCTCGTGTATAAACTCCAACACAGTGTTTGCAGTATGTGGCCTTGGTCCATCTTGCATGAACCACTGCGTGTTGAGGGGCAAGGCAGTAGCAAGAAGCTGTGGAATGAAGCTATTGCGATGCATGCTCAAATAACGCTCGCTGTTCAGTTTCTTCAAAGAAAAAGGGGTCCAATGAGCCCGTGACTGGAAAGTGCTGCCCACGCTGTAATCCTCTGAGCATAATGTTGCCGTTCATTAAGCACTAGTGGGTTGTCAGTGGCCCAAAAGCGTACATTTTGTTTGTTAGCCACATCGTCTAAATGAAAATGCGCCTCGTCTGAAAACCAAACGTTGTTGAGAGTTTCTTCCCCACCCTCCGCCCACTGAGCAAACAGTAGTCACTGCTGCTTGTGTTCGTCAGTGAGCTTCTGTGCACAGGTCATCTTGTATGGGTACATATAGAGATAACTTTTAAGAATGGGTTGAACGGAGCTGCCTTTCTACAAGATTTCCCACTTCTTCTCTGTACAGCAACTCGTACCGCATAAATTTTTCCGGCGAACAAACAGGCTTAGGCCGAGGTCGCTTCGCTTCCAACACTGTTCCTTCCTGTACAAATTTATCGTACAACCTGTGGATGGTCTTCTTGCAAGGGACCCATCGTGTGTTAAACTGTTGTCGAAAATGCCTCTGAGCCATAACAAGGCTTTTCGTTTCTTGAAAAAGTAATACAATTGCCAAACGTTGCTGTGTCGTCAGTCTTCCATTGTCAGCTATTGCTGCTTACTAGTCTCCTAGCGGCAGTGTCGTGAATTACACGTCATTTCGTAACTCATTTGTTTTTCCAAGCTCTGCTGGTACTGCTGTAGAGATCCCAGCGGGATATCTAATGTGCGTCGTAAATTGTGAAAGAAACAATTGGTAACACATTTCGTGCGCCACCCTGTATCTTTTGTCAAGCAAGTGGTTGTGTGTGATTGTTAAGTATGGAGCTATTACATCAGCATACTCGGACAGGAACCTAAGTGGTATACAGTCTGCACTGGAAGACTTGTTTTTATTCAGTGATTTAAGTTACCTCACTACTCTGAAGATACCTACTTCTAAGTTACTCATGTTGGCAACTGTTCTTGATTTGAATTCTGGAATGCTTACTTCATCGTCTTTGGTGAAAAACTTCGACGATAAGATTCACTGATGGCAGCGCTATTCTCAGGGATACTGAATGGAATAAACTGCCTACTGAGCACAGTATATCGATTGAGAGTAAGCCAAAGAAAGACAAAAGTAATGAGGAGTTGAGGAGTAGCATAAATGAGATTTGTGAGAAATTGGAAACCACAAAGCAGACAAAGTGAAGAAATCCTGTTACCTAGGGAGCAAAGTAACCCATGACAAAACAAAGCAAGGAGGATGTAGAAAGGAGACTAGAACAAGCAAAAAAGACATTCCTGGTCAAAAGAAGCCAACTAGAATCAAATGTCTGTCTTAATTTTGGGAAGAAGTTTGTGAGTGTGTGCAGTTTTGGAGAACTGAATTTTATAGAAATGAATTATGGACCATGGGAAAACTAGAAAAGAAGAGAACCGACAATTTTGAGATTGGAAGGGTACTGAAAGTTAGAGTGATAACAAATGAGGGGAATTGGCGAGGAAAGAAACATATGGAAAAAATTGAGAAGAAAAAAGACAAGATGATAGGAGATGTGCTTAAGCATTAGGGAATAACTTGCATTTCAGTAGAGGTAGCTGTAAAGGATAGAAACTGTAGGGGAAGATAGAGAATTGAATATATCCATCAAATAATTGAGGACGTTGGGTGCAAGTGGTACTCTGAGGTGAAGAGGTTGTCCACATCAAACCAATCAGAGGACTGAGGACTCAAAAAAAGTGATGGAAAGTTTGCATGTTGTTAGAAGACATCAAACACTTTGTCAGTTGTACTTAACCAGTAATAAAGAAACAAGACACTAATTATAGAAATTCAGTATGGCCTGAATAGAGAATGGCAACAACATTGTGTTTTTTAATTCGTTTACAGATTTGTTGTATCTCCTCAAAGTATCCAAGCAAAGTGTCAGAATGATTTTTCCTGAAGTGTGCAGGACACTAAATAATACAATGAGAAAATATGTATTCTGTATTTCAAATTTATTTCTTATGAGTACAACTTAGGAACTAAAGTTGTTAAAAGATTCCTGCCAGGAGCTGCAATACTAATAGGGAAGCACATGATGTCATCCTTGAAGAGCTAACTACCTGACATAGAGAATATAGCCATAAAGGGTCATAAGTGATTGACATTCCTATGATTCAGAATTGTACTGAATAGGATTATATTCCCGAGTACCATCAACATCGTGGTTTTTTATGTTATTTTTTATGTGGTATTCGTTGTATTTCAGATTTCACAATTCCAGTTGCTCTCAGTACAGATCTATTAAGTTTCTTGTTTTCTGATGATTCCACTTGAAACTCGTGCTCGTTAGTGAGAAACCGTGTCGAAATACAGCTTGCATGAATGAATCATTTCCATTGACGTACCTGCAGTGGGCAGAGCAGCATTGTTTGCCATCTGCACAGAACGTGTCATGCTGCTCTGAACCTTTTTTCTTGGTTTTGCGCATTGCAACACATCTGGTGTGTCAGTGGCTTCATACTTATTCAAAAAGCTCACTCAGCTGAGGAAATGGAGGAAATGTTAAAACTGTGTCAGGCCAGTTCAAATGACTTCTTTAGCTTCCTAATCACGATAGACAAGTTCTGGGTGTGTAACTAAGACCCTGAGACAAATGACCAAAGCAAGCATTGGAAACATGGATTAACCACCGCCAAAAATGTCAAAGACATCCATCAGTGGGTAAGGTAATAAGTGTTTTTACGGACTGGCCTGGTGTGCTGCTAATAAATCATGCTCATACAAGACAGAGCCTCACAGGAGCATACTACCGAAATTTCCTGATGATGTTAAGGGAGGCTGTCAAGATGAAGTGGCAGCAGGAGCTGTCCAAAACAGTGTTTTTGCTACATGGCAGCACTCCAGCTCATTTTGTGTAGGACACAGTCACACATGCTGCTTTCCCGGGCCATCAAATTTTGATTTATCTCCGTATTTTCTTGACATGGTACCCACTGACTCCTTTCTTTTTTCTCAGATGGGAAAATTAAAGCAGGTGTCAAAAGAGAGGCTAATGAGATATATATGGAAGTTATGTATCTGTTGCACTACACAAGACTCTCAAATCCACTGAGTCAGAAATTAAACCTGCATGCTAGATTATACGAGCAAGACTCAGTGTCAAGAGTGGGCATGAACTGACAATGAGATCCTTCTATTGACCTTCAGACTCCCTCCCAGATGAACCAAGCACTTAAGAGAGAACCCTAGTTTAGTTCCTACTATGCAAATCCTCCAGTCATGTTGTCATCATCAGAAGAGACTTAAATCATGCAGCAATCAGTTGGGCTAATTAGTTTTATTAGTGGAGCACATGATAAGACATCCTGCATAACATTACTAAATCACTTCTATGAAAACTACATAGAACAGATAGTCCAGTCATACTCATGATGGAAATATGTTAGATGTAATGCCAATAAATAGCTCAGAGTTCTTTGAGGATGTGCACATTGAAACTGGTATCAGTGACAATGAGGCAGTTCTAGCAACAATGATTACCAAAGTGCAAAGGGCAACTGAAACAAGTAGAACTGTATACATCTTTATCTTCAGCAAACTAGATAAAGAAGTAGTAGTGTGTTATCTCAGTCAGATCTGACAGAAGCACGTGGACGAACTGTGGCTGAAGTGTAAACAAATAGTTGAGCACATACTGGGTAGACATGTACCTAGTAGAAAGTTCTTGACTGTAGGGACCCTGTGTGGTATACAGTCACCATAAAGAAGATTCTGAAGAGAGATACTGCTCTACAACAGGGGTGAAACAAAGTATAGGGCTATACAGAGTGCTCCAAGATGAATGGTTAATATTCAGGGAAATGACAGGAATAATTATCTGAAGCAAAAAACTTCACATTGACATGTATCCTATTTCGAATGGTTTCTGAGTTACAACACATTTATTGTACTGTTATTTATTTCCTGTATTATTTAATACTTTGTCAAAAAACAAACAAAAGCGCTGGCAGGTCGATAGACACACAAACAAACACAAACATACGCACAAAATTCTGCTTTCGCAACCAACGGCTGCTTCGTCAGGAAAGAGGGAAGGAGAGGGAAAGATGAAAGGATGTGGGTTTTAAGGGAGAGGGTAAGGAGTCATTCCAATCCCGGGAGCAGAAAGACTTACCTTAGGGGGAAAAAAGGACAGGTACGTACACACACACACACACACACACACACACACACACACACACACACACACACACACACACACACACACACACATATATATATATATATATATATATATATATATCTCCACACATACACAGACACAAGCAGACATTGAAAATGGTGGCTAGTTAATTGTACTACCACAACCAATTCACAGATTAGGGTCAGTGTGCTTGAGATGCTCTGTTTGATATGTTCCCTCATGTGTCAGGTAAAATGTGATGGGACACCATGTTGCAGTCTGCATGGCCAAAGGAATTTCCTCAGGGTGTTCAACAGATGAATTATCCAGAAAATGCAAGTATGTTTGTGCCATCATTCACTCTTCTAAAATGACTGGACCTGTCAAAATATTATAAGTCATACCGGACCAAATGTTGGTCAAAAAACAAACTTGGACATTGGTTTCCACCACAATCTGCAGATTTCCTGCACCATCGGTGATTATTATGCATGTTGTTGATTCCAGTCTGTGTAAACCTGCTTCATCCATGAATAGCAATAATGGGAACACGGTGATTGTCATTTAACCAGTGATAAAATTAGCCATGTAGCCATTGTTACCAATGTGATGATTTTGAACGTGCTGTTCATGAAATGGGTACAAGTTTTCTGCATTTAACGTTCATCGTACACATCCATGCATCACTGATCGGTGCAGAAAGTTGTCGTGTGCTGCTAGTAGGACTACGCTGCACCATGTCAACATTCTCTGTGGTTGGAAGTAACATCATTGTATTTAGTGCAACATTATTTACAGGTGTTATATGTGCTTTGGGGAATTTTTGCTGTAACTTCTCTGCAATACCTGAAAAAATGTGTATGATGGGAGTGGCGACTGGGTGGGGGAAAGGAGGAGGCAGGGAGGGGGAGGGATAGTATGGTGGAGACGGTGGACAGTTAAGTGCTGCAGGTTGGGCGGCAGGCAGGGGTGAGGTGGGGAGGGGGGGGGAGGGGAGTAGCAGAAAAGGAGAGAAATAGAGAAAAATAAATAAATAAATAAGAAAAGACTGGGTGTGGTGGTGGAATGGCGGCTGCGTAGTGGTGGAATTGGAGCAGGGAAGGGGCTGGATTGATGAGAACAGGGACTATCTCATAATATTGTTACATTCCATCCTGGATTTTCCATTGTTTGATCTTCATGACAATCATGTTTCTCAACAGCAGTGGCATTTTTCAGCTACCATGTCACAAGGCAAGGAGTGTGGTGGAGTGGTTCAAGGAACAGTGGCAAGTTCCAGTTGATGTGCTAGCCTTCAAACTCTCCAGAACTGAATGGAATTGAACACATCGGAGATGCGGTTGAATGTGGCATCAGAGTTCATCGCTGCAAACCCCCCCCCCCCCCCCCCCCCTGAAATTTATGGAAATTACGTAACTTATATGTGCAGATGTGGTGCCAGCTACCTCCAGCAACCTACCAAGGCCTCATTGCTTGCATTCCACGGTGCTATGCTGGTGTTATCCAAAAGTGGGGACGTACCAGCTTTTACGTAGGTGGGAATAACGTTCTGACTGATCAGTGTATCAGAGGTGAAACATTAGTATTTTCAATGTACAGTGTGCCTAGAAGAGTGATCCTCATATGAAAGAAGTTGTTAGGTTTGGAACAGGAATCTGGTGCTATTTAAATTTGTGGTGTGAGGGGCAGTCCTTGTTGATTGAGACATGGTTTCCATTGATGTGCGGCAGTGCTACATGCAATGTGACTCGTGATATACTGCAGAGGCCACCTGAATTGTTAGAGTGCATGGGAAATTAATTGAAATGACTTAACTGATTCCACTGGGATGACAGCAATGTGACGCGCATATATATATATATATATATATATATATATATATATATATATATCGTATCACCTGGTGAATCAGGGAGGGCTGGTTGCATCGTGCAATTGTTTCATATAATACAAATTTTGAGTCCTCGGTGTGCCCCCCTTTCCTCCCCTACCTCCCCCACCCCCCAAAAAATGGTTTTATGTAAACAAAGCTGAAGCAACTCTGCATCTATCTGTCTAATTAAGTTGTCGGTGAAGCTTTTACTTTTTGCACAAAAAATAAAAACTACTGTTTTTGGAGTCACAAATGTTTGCCACTGTGCAGTGTTTCTCATTCAATTATAAGTAAACTGTTCTGTAAAACAAAGCGATCTTTTCGTATCTTATAATCCCTTACCACACGTTGATAATTAACTGGTTTTCTTTTCATTGCTGCTTGTAGTTATTGTGATGTTTCACAAATAAGTAAATCACTAAGCATATTTTGAAAAAGTTTACTATGAAGAATGTAGTCACTAGCCAGTTTATGTTTGATGCATTTCACCTATTATGCTTCTGTGTACAAAATACTGAGGTGACAAAAGTCTTAGGATACCTCCTGATACTGGCCCGGACCGCATTTTGCCCGATGTAGTGCAGCCACTCGATGTGGCATTGACTCAGCAAGTGATTGGAAGTCCCCTGCAGAAATATTGAACTGTACTGCCTTTATAGCCATCCATAATTGTGAAAGTGTTGCCGATGCAGGATTTTGTGCATGAGCTGACCTCTCAAGTATGTCCCCTAAATGTGTGATAGGGTTCAAGTTAAGTGATCTGGGTAGTAAAATCATGCACTCAAATTGTCCAGAATGTTCTTTTAAGCAATCGCAAACAGTTGTGGCCCAGCGACATGGCGCATTGTCATCCATAAAAATTTCGCTGTTGTTTGGTAACGTGATGTCCACAAGTGGCTGCAAATGGTCTCCAAGTAGCTGAACATAACCATTTCCAATCAATGATTGGTTCAGTTGGAACTAAGGACCCAGCTCATTTCATGTAAATGTAGCCAGCACTGTTATGGAGTCACTACCAACTTGCACAGTACTCTGTTGACAACTTGGGTCCATGGCTTCGTGGGGTCTGCACCACAATTGAACCCTAGCATCAGCTCTTACCAACTGAAATCAGGACTTGCCTAACCAGGCCACACTTTTCCAGTCACTAGTGTCCAACTGACATTGTCACAAGCCAGGAGAAATGCTGCCACTCAGGTTGGTCATCTGCTGCCCTAGTCCATTAAAACCAAGTTTTGGTTCAGTGTCCTAATGGATACATTCATCATACGTCCCACGTTGATTTCAGTGTTGCAAGTCTGTTAGCACTGTTGACTCTATGCAAACACTGCTGGTCTTGGTTGTTAAGAGAGGGCCATCAGCTACTTTGTTGTATGTGGTGAGAGGTAATGCCTGAAATATGGCATCTCGGCGCGTTCTTGACACTTTGGACCAAAGAATATTTAATTCCATAATGATTTCTGAAATGGAATGTCCCATATGTGCAGCTCCAACTACCATTCAGCATTCAGAGTCGGTTAATTCCTGTCATGTGGTCATGATCACGTTGGAAACCTTTTCACTTGAATCACTTGAGTACAAATGATAACTCCACCAATGCACTGCCCTTTTATACCTTATGTACACGTATTAGTGCCTACTGTATATGTGTTTGTGGCTGTCCCATAACTTTTGTCATCTTAGTTTTTGGCAAACATATCGAAATATGTAGTTCTTAATGGTGGAGGTAGAATGATACCTCTTTCCATTCTTGAATAAATGTGTGAGATATTTTGCAGGTTTTCCGCAATGAGGTTGGCAGCTACATGCCACATGTGTGGTAACTACCATTTGCTGTGGCCTGCTATATAGAGGGCAGAGCTGCCTAGGTTTCTCTTCTTTGTTTGTTGCTGATACAAGCTGACACTTGAAATGAAAAAGCTTACAAAAATGAAAAGACGTCTAGGTCATGGTCATCAGTGAATGATGTTGACCGGATATTTTTCAGTCTGTGCTCCATGATTTCAAGAAACTTTGTGAAAGGTGTAAAAGAAATATGAAAGCTAAATTCCTACTACTTCCGAGTGAGTAGCTGTACGAAGCTGAAAAGGCCACGTTGGGATTTTCCTCAATATCATGCTTTTCTTCAGTTTCTTCAAAAACATTGTCTACCGCTACATAGCATTCATCATTCACTGCTAAACCATAAGTGGTGACTGATCTATATTCCAATCCAGCAACATTTCTTCTGAATAGTCCTTAAGGTGAGGCATATACTACTTGGCAAAATTTAACAGTTGTAGAAGTACCCCCCCTCCCCCCCCCCCCCCCCCCCAGCTTTATTAATTTGTAACCATTATTTATACAGGGTGGTCCATTGATGGTGACCAGGCAAAATATCTCACGAAATAAGCATCAAACGAAAAAACTACAAAGAACGAAACTCGTCCAGCTTGAAGGGGGAAACCAGATGGCGCTATGGTTGGCCCGCTAGATGGCGCTGCCATAGGTCAAATGGATATCAACTGCATTTTTAAAAATAGGAACCCCCATTTTTATTACATATTCGTGTAGTAGTAAAGAAATATGAATGTTTTAGTTGGACCAGTTTTTTCACTTTGTGATAGATGGCGCTGTAATAGTCACAAAGGTATAAGTACTTGGTATCATGTAACATTCCGCCAGTGCGGATGGTATCTGCTTCGTGATACATGACCTGTGTTAAAACGGACCGTTTACAAATTGCAGAAAAGGTCGATATCATGTTGATGTATGGCTATTGTGATCAAAATGCCCAGCGGGCGCATGCTATATATGCTGCTCGGTATGACATCATCCAATTGTCCGGCCGTTCGCCGGATAGTTACGTTATTTAAGGAAACAGGAAGTGTTCTGCCTCATGTGAAACGTCTACCACGACCTGCAACAAATGATGATGCCCAAGTAGGTGTTTTAGCTGCTGTCGTGGCTAATCTGCACATCAGTAGCAGACAAATTGAGTGAGAATTGGGAGTCAAAAACGTCAATGTTGAGAATGCTACATCAACATCGATTGCACCCGTACCATATATCTATGCACCAGGAATTGGCAATGACTTTGAACATTGTGTACAGTTCAGCCACTGGGCACAAGAGAAATTACGGGACGATGACAGATTTTTTGCACGCATTCTATTTAGCAACAAAGCGTCATTCCCCAACGGAAAATCCACGATGGCTGCGACAAGTGGAACATCAGCGACCTGGGCGGGTTAATGTATGGTGCGGCATTATGGGAGGAAGGATAATTGGCCCCCATTTTATCAATGGAAATCTAAATGGTGCAATGTATGCTGATTTCCTACATAATGTTCTACCGATGTTACTACAAGATGTTTCATTGCATGACAGAATGGCGATGTACTTCCAACATGATGGACGTCCGACACACAGCTCGCGTGCGGCTGAAGCGATATTCAATAGCATATTTCATGACAGGTGGATTGGTCGTCGGAGCACCATACCATGGCCCGCATGTTCACTAGATCTGTGGGGAAAGTTGAAGGATATTTGCTATCGTGATCCACTGACAATGCCTGACAACATGCGTCAGCGCATTGTCAATGCATGTGCGAACATTAAGGAAGGCGAACTACTTGCTGTTGAGAGGAATGTCATTACATGTATTGCCAAAATGCATTGACGTTGCCGGACATAATTTTGAGCATTTATTGCATTAATGTGGTATTTACAGGTAATCACGCTGTAACAGCATGCATTCTCAGAAATGTTAAGTTCACAAAGGTACATGTATCACATTGGAACAACTGAAGTAAAATGTTCTAACGTACCTCTATTCTGTATTTTAATTTAAAAAACCTACCTGTTACCTACTGTTTGTCTAAAATTGTGAGCCATGTGTTTGTGACTATTACAGCGCCATCTATCACAAAGCGAAAAAAGTGGTCCAACTAAAACATTCATATTTCTTTACGTACTACACGAATATGTAATTAAAAAAATGGGAGTTCCTATTTGAAAAAAACTCAGTTGATATATGTTTGACCTATGGCAGCGCCATCTAGCGGGCCAACCATAACGCCAGCTGGTTTCCCCCTTCAAGCTAGACAAGTTTCGTTCTTTGTAGTTTTTTCATTTTACAACTTTTTTATGAGAAATTTGGCACGGTCATAATCATTGGACCACCCTGTATATATACCACATTGAATGAAGTACTGTAGAAACCTAGGTCGAGTGCCTTCCGTTGTGAGGATGACGGAGTGTGGAGTGCAGTGGAGCAGGCCGGTCAGCATTCAGGGTGCTAATGACACAACACTAGCAGAACAAGAATTTATTATTTTAAACCTTACAGTCATGTATTCCTTTCTGTGTTGGTGCCTAGGCCAGCAACAGTGCAGCATGCAGCCTCAGAAGTATACTGGCGCTTTCTTGGCACTCTTCAGGGCCATCGCCCTGGTGGCATCAGTTCACTTAATCACAGTGTTGTGTGGGTGACACGTCTCACTGGTGGCTGGCATAGCTTGTACTGCACAGGACAGCAACTGCATATTACCAGGGCACTCTTGTTGATATCATAGGGGTGTGCTTGGGTAATCTCTCAGCAGATCTGCACTGTGTGGAATCAACAGCAGCGTAGCCCTGCCACCAAGGGTGGCCGGTGATGTTGATGACTGCGTACAGCTTCTAGTCTGGAGCAGCAGGAGTTAGTGTGCCTCCTGAATACTACGACAGGTTGACGGTGCACCAAATACCATCAGTTCAGCTCAGAAATCTGGAGGCAGACGTCTCCAAGTTTTCTTATCAGTGGTTGAGAGCCGGCCGGAGTGGCCGAGTGGTTCTAGGTGCTACAGTCTGGAACCGCGCAACCGCTACGGTCGCAGGCTCAAATCCTGCCTCGGGCATGGATGTGTGTGATGTCCTTTGGTTAGTTAGGTTTAAGTAGTTCTAAGTTCTAGGGGACTGATGACCTTAGAAGTTAAATCCCATAGTGTTCAGAGCCATTTTTTTAGTGGTTGAGAGGTTGGCAGCTCAGAGACCAAGTTCAATGGACCAAACAGGTGGCAGCATGTTACAGTTTCAACTTCATAGCTGGTGTAGTGCAACATAATTCATGTGAAGACTTGGTAACTTGAGTATTTGTTACTGTCCATCTGAGGCACTGATGTTATGCCAAGCTGGCCGTGACCGAATGTGGCTTACTTTTCCGGACCCATCAGCGGTCTTCCCCTACCGTTCTCTTTCATAAGAATGGCTTTCAGGGCTTTAGCTTGTTGCCTTCCCATCATGACAGTAGGATGATATGTGCTCTTGTGCAACTTTACTGTCTATTGCAGAATCAGGCTGTAGTGTCAGAGTGACGTTATGTCTTCTCCTCCTTGAGATCATGTTGCTGACTTTATCATTCAAGTTTCTTGCTCTTGCGAGGTGAGGTAGTGTGTTCCGGGTTTGCTCTTCTGTTTGCAATGTCGGCTTTCTGCCTGTTTGTCATTCTGACTGCAACATAGGGCATTGGCCTAGCATGCCTTGGGTTAGTTCTGGCTGGGGAGGACTTTGAAAAAAATTTACAGTTGCTCATAATACATTTCTGCTGTTGCCCTGTAATACTTTATTGCTTGTGTAATAGTACGGTACTAGCAGTCTTACAGAAAATAAACTTTTCACAGTTGTAATTTTAACATCATTCACACACTTTCACCAACTTCCCCAGTTGTAATGAGTAGCCTCTCAGCAGGAGAAACAGAGAGTGAAAAATTGTCTTTTGCTTTGTCAGGGTGGTTGATATTAGTTGCTCCAAAAAGTGGAAACTGCTTGGACTCATTCTATAGAATTCATAGGAATTGTGTCTGTGTTGAGAGACCTCACAAAAAATTACAGTCGAATTGTGTTTGATATTTATAGCATTATACGGGTGCACCCAACTTCTTTTTCAGTTTTTTGATATTTAAATAGAAATAAAATGTAGTTTATTTAATGTGCTGTATGTGAAGTTGTTAAGCATCTACAGACATAAAAGCAATCACAAACAAATTATTTATTAAACACTAAGAAATGCAAGAATATTGATGGAATGTGCATCAGTTGTAAGTTTTACAGAAGGCAGATGAATATAATTTTACATTAGGCATTTCTGTTCCTGACTTTGTTTTCATTGTTCATTCCTTTCTTCTAAGCATTTTCCAGTCATGGCATGTAATGAATAGAATTATTTTTTTCTTTTAATTATTTTAATAGGTAGAACATAGATTTACTTTCACTCGTTTTCTTTCTTTGCCAAAACAGTAATGGACCAGATTTCTTCAGTGTTCACTATGTTTCATGCCACTCAGTCATATCTAATATTTGAATACAGCATCCTGTGTTGAACAAGCTGATATGAACAAAAGTTTTGTTTTCTGCGCAGAAATTTGAGCTTGGTTACGTATAATTTGCAATTCTACACTGCTGGAAAAAAATAAGTACACCCTTTGAGTTTTCCAGTTTCCTCAAGGTTTATTGTTGCAACAGTGCATATGGAGTACATGAAATGATTACATTTACAGATCAATAGCTCAAGTGGTTCAGAGATACTAGGTACTGAGCAATGCTGAAATAACCACATTAGTATGTGGTGTAGCCTTCAGAGGCAGCAATGTGAGCACTGATTCTGGCACCTAGTTGATCATACAAGTGGCAAATACTATCCTGGGATACGTTACACCACGCGTGTTCAATCTTTTCGACTTCTTCACGCAGTTCTGTAAGAGTTGTTGGTTGACGAGTTACACGAGTCACTTCTTGTCCTGTCATATCCCACACGTGCTCCATTGAAGACAAGTCTGGAGATTGTGCTGGCCAAGGAAGTTGCTGCACGTCTTGCAGAGCACATTTGAGTTTCATGGACAATGCAGGGGTGAACATTATCCTGTTAAAACAAAGGATCACTTTTGTGTTGCAAGGAAGGCAAAACAATGGATCTAACAACATTCTGTGCATATCAAGCATTGGTTAGCATCCACTCCAGAAACACTAAAGGTGAATGAGAGTTGTAGCATATAACACCCGAGACCATAAGGACCAGGGTGGGACCAGTGCCTTGGGTGAATACACTTTATGAGTGGTCACTAAGTCTCCATTTCACATGCAAATGACCATTGCTTGTGTACAGGTAGAATTTACTTTCGTCCCTGAAGACCACGGTGCACCATTCCATCTTCCAAATGATACTTTGATGGCACCATTCAAACCGTACACATCTATGCTGTGGCGTGAATGGGAGAAGGACTAGAGGTGTGCCTGCCCTTAGTCTCAGTGCTAACAACAGGTTCCTAACAGTTCATGTTGACACCCCTGGGCTCACAAGCCCTCTTATCTATGCTGTGGTAGCTGTATGATCTGCCACTGCTGTCCCTACAATATGATGATCCTGGCAGGTGTCTGTGCTGCTTGGATGTCCAGAACCCATCAGTGGGTTTGAGAATGTTCACAAGACCACTGACACCAGAATTTTTCAGAATTGTTGCACAGCTGACGCAGCACGTCCAACTCTGAAAGGACCATCCCGCCACTCGGAGGGCTACTATTTGACACCTTGCTAAGTTGCTCAGTTGGCTGTAGGAAGCACGTGTGTGTCTCTGTGGTATGGTTTCCTGCTTTCTTCACACATCTGCACCAAGCTGAGTCTTCGGGTCGTGAGCATTCCCTATTAACAGACAGACACAGATGGCGCTCTGGTAGCCATGCCACTATGCTGTATCTTGGTGGACATGTTGAAACCATTATCAGTACATGTACTATCCCCCAGGTGGCATATGCTGTCATTGGATCAAAATTGACATCATCTTCCCAAGTGTACGAATTTTTTTTCCAGCATTATATTTCCATATCTTGTCATTTTCTAGTTATTAAATATGAAAGCTTCAGTTCTTGTGTAGCTGCACTGTCTTACAGTATATATCAGTTATACAGTGTTAAATTTAAAATGGCAAAATATTGTCATTTGATGTGAATGCTCCTTTCATTTCATTGTTTTGATTGACATATTACAAGTTAATGCATTTAGGATGGTTTATAATTTTCATGTTTCGCATTTTTCAGCTGCCTTTTGAAGCATCGATTTACTGGATACAACATAGTATGATGTTGATTGTGCCTTATTACTTACTCAGGTTGGGAGGTAAGATAATACACCTATATGTTTTGCATTATAAGTTATCTGGTGCAGATTGTGCGTAAAGTATGTAAATCAAAGAACATTGTACAATGACAAACTGACTGAGGTAATGCAGTTGTTAAGATACAGACCTCATGTTTAGGAGGATTAATTTGCCCTGTTTGCCCATACCAATTTTGGTTTGCCATGGTTTTCCTAAATAATTTCTGGAAGATGCCAAGATGATTTCTTCAGCAAGGCCACAGCTGATTACCTGCCCTATCCCCATAAAAATATACGAATTTATTGTGTATATGTGTATATTTTGAGCTATTTATTTTCATTGTATTACATTGACAAATTTTGATCATTGTGTCATAATCCCTGGATGAATCAATAAATCATATAAAATAAAATGTACATACTTTTAAAATCTAATACTCAATTGTTGGAAGTTTAATACGTGATAAGTATGCCAGAACTTGTACTAAAAGAATAATTTTCTCTCACAATACCGGGGGGGATTACTTTCTGTCCACCCTTTTGAAAATGTTGTAATGTAGTCAGATACATTATATTTTAAAATTTCAGAAAAAAATGTATCGTTTTTAATGAATCCATCTACTGGTTTCCATATATGTTTTAAATTTTTCAGTTAAACTTAATGTATAACTTTTATGTCTCAGTGGTAGATGTCACTGTCCCCAGAGAATGACATATTCAGTATTTCCAGGTTCAGGGCGTTACTCACACACCAAAACCTGTTTAGGAAGTGTGTTGAGAGTAAAACTTAACATCAGTGAAGAAATTTGATTTTTAATTTTCTTGTGGCGGTCAGGAAGTCAGTGTTACATATTACTCGGAGTGTGTTGATATTGCTAAGAATGTGCTGAAAGATATTTTCAGGCTGTGAACTCTGCTGACACATCAGTACATCTTTGAAAAGTATACTGTTCACTTAGTTTGACTACAATGAACAATATTTGCTTTTTCAAAATTGTTTAAGATGGGAGTAAAATACTTTCTTGTGATAATGCACATTATGGTATTGTTAGCACTAACTGAAAGTAAAGGCTTTCAGATGAAAATTTGACAATAAGTTAATCACTAATTAATTTCCCCTAACACTAAAATTGCCATCATTTAACATTACATATATTAAGTTACACTTGACCTAGTAATGTGACCTATCCACAGACAATGACTGAACAAAGGTTCAGAGCCATTCACATCCAACCTATCCTTTCATGACGACGACTTGCACTGATTAGACAGACTGTATGGTTGATGTTGAACACATTGTTCAATGTGGTCCCCGCAGATTTTGCATATCTTTTTGATACAAATTTCAGGGTACTTTATGAGTCACTTGAAGTGTTTGACTGTTCTTGGCAGTTCTTCATGGTTAACATCATGGTCCCAACTTGGTGGACGTGACAATTACTAACTCAATTTTTCAATGTGACATTGAGACAATGATAATTACATGACAGGTAAATACCAGAATCCAATTCTCCAGCAGTGCTATGTAACCATTCTCTTCCAAGGTATATCTCAACTTAGTGAAACAACTATGTCTCACTTGCCTAGCCCATCTACCTGCCACCCCTCCCTCCCCACATTCCTAGCTGGCATATCGGCTGCTTCCCTCCAAGCCAATAGCCACCCACCCCTAATCCCTCTCCATCCCTCCTGCCTCTTTTTCCCTCTACCCATCCCACCTGGCTCTACTCCCACCACAACCGATCAACCTGCCAAAATGAGTACCATGTAGGATAATAGGGGTAAAACTATTGACAACTCAACTCTTCTGATTTTTAGTGAGTGATCACCTTTAACCCAGAGGTATAAATATTCAGCTTTGTAGCCAAGAGTGAATGAAGCTTCCTTGCACACAGTTCTGCTCCTAATTTCCTTTTCATGCTGTTTTATTTATATATAGTCTTAATTCAGATACAAGTTGGCAAAATCTTGAAGCAATATCTGCCACAGAGTGAAGCATTGTTTGGCAATGAACCACAATCCACCCTGTTATGCTGGTTAGTTATGAGCCTTCGGCCCCTATTCTTTCATGAATTCATTGTAGCGTAGGGTATATACCATTGATAGTAAACCAAATGATGGAAAATCCAGGATGGAATGAGATGATGATAATATGAAAATTATTAGGAGTCCGGCTTCAGCAGCCAGAGACTATGGCTTGTGTGTGTGTGTGTGTGTGTGTGTGTGTGTGTGTGTGTGTGTGTGTGTGTGTGTGTGTGTGTGACGTGTGACGTGTGACGAAGACCCTGACTTTCTGACAGTCTCTTTGTTGTGCCTATCTGCGACTCAGCATCTCCACTGTATGGCGAGTAGCAGCTATCCTTTTCGTAATAATGATAGTAAACCTTAAGGCAGTGTGTGGAGATACAGGCAGTGATCCTTTTTTGTTATTTCACTGTATTAATTTCGTATTCCTTGTTGCCCTTGGTGCGCTGTCTATATAGATGTTTTAGTATACAAACTCTAAGGAGATTCTCCGTGTGCCACCTCATTCCGTTCAATATGCAGAGACTTGAAATTGCTATTAGCGTTTACATGCCACTTAACTGACTTTTAATTATTTAATTTGATGATTATCAGTTAGTAACTTACAATTGCTGAAACAATTTTAAGAAATGGGTTGTTGTCATGTTTGTGAAAAACAACCTAAATTTAGTGCCATAGATACAGGCAGTCCTTGCACAGACTAAGTCATGGAAGTGTATGCATCTGAAGTCAGACTGCCAAGCAATACATTTGTAATATTTCAATATTACAAAGTCATAAAGAGAGATTTTCCCAAATTTTTAGAAAACCTCAAGACACTGCTGCATCACTTATCAAACAGTAATATGCAAATAAGAAAGTTTAGTGCTTTAAGTGTTAATTTTTTGAAGTGCTGTGAGCTAAAAAAGACAGAAATATTCTGAACTCACTGTAATAAATTTGTGAACTTTTCCACCAGAATTGTATTGGACAGTAACAACTTAATTGACAATATTTTAATAAGTAAGAACATAGTCAATGAAGTTCACAATCACCCACTTTTAAATGGGTTACCAGACTGTGATGGCTTCTTAGGTGTGAAAGATAACATGGTAAATTTAAATAAAGAGTTAACTAGAAAATGCAGTAGAATAGTTACTGATGTCACAACAGACGACGTCATCTGGAGGTACCTACAAAGTAGTTGTTGGAATGAGTTTTAAAAAGCAGTAGACCTAAACTTCAAATTTAAATGGTTCAAATGGCTCTGAGCACTATGGGACTCAACTGCTGAGGTCATTAGTCCCCTAGAACTTAGAACTAGTTAAACCTAACTAACCTAAGGACATCACAAACATCCATGCCCGAGGCAGGATTCGAACCTGCGACCGTAGCGGTCTTGCGGTTCCAGACTGCAGCGCCTTTAACCGCACGGCCACTTTGGCTGGCAAACTTCAAATTTAACTCAGTTTTTAAGTAAATGTGTCTGCTGCTCCTAAGATTCATGTCCATATGAAAACAGGGAACACTAATTGTGTATCAAAAAAAAACTTTGTGCAACAAAAGGCATTAAGTTATTCTATAGCAGGAAGAGACAAGTATACAGTTGCCATAAGCACAAATGTGCAACTGCTTTGATGTTATGAAAAAGTATTGTTCTTCATTCTGAAGAGTTGTAAAACTCAAAAGGTGTACACGTTGTTTAAGAAATTTGTAGTACTGAAAATAAAATCAAAACAATGTGAAGTGTAATTAAAAGAGAAACTAAGAAGCTGGCAATGAAAAAGATTAATTAGTAATTGAAGAAAATGACCAAATCCTCCACCATGACAAATACACACACCAAAAAATGTTTTACATCACCCCAGTTCCCAGAACTCCTGAAGATAGATGTTGATTGTGGATATTGCATCACAGACACAGTCTCTTTGACTGTTCAGAGATGTCACTAAACCCACCCAAAGATATAAACAACCATGCATGAGCAGGATGGAGGGGGTCTGACAGCTGATCAGTTCCAGTCATTCCACCAGGAAGGAGGTACACGACTTGTGTTGTCTGTAGTTCAACCATGCCTAGGCGGTCGATACCGTGGTTTGATCATGTCCGCATTGTTACTTTGTGACACGAAGGGCTCTTAACAAGGGAAGCCTCCAGATTATGGCTCAGAGGAATCCTGACAACAACGCCACCATGTTAAATAATGCTTTACACGCAGCCCCAGGACGTCATGTTATGATTCAAACTGTGTGCAATAAGCTGCATGATGCACAACTTCACTCGCTATGTCCATGGCGAGGTCCTTCTTTGCAACCATGACAACATGCAGCACGTTACAGATGGGCCCAACAACATGCCGAATGGACCACTCAGGATTGGCATCACGTTCTCTTCACTGATGAGTGTCGCATATGCCTTCTACCAGAAAGTCGTCAGAAACATGTTTGGAGGCAACCCAGTCAGTCTGAACGCCTTAGACACACTGTCCAGTGAGTGCAGCAACGTAGAGGTTCCCTGACATTTTGGGGTGGCATTATGTGGGGCCGACATACATCACTAGTGGTCATGGAAGGCGCTGTAATGACTGTATGATATATGAATGCCATCCACCGACTGATAGTGCAGCATGTTGGCGAGGCATTGGTCTTTATGGACAACAATTCACGCCCCCATCATGCACATCTTGTGAATGACTTCCTTCAGAATAATGACATTGCTCGACTAGAATGGCCAGCATGTTCTCCAGACATGAACCCTATCGAACATGCCTGGAATAGATTGAAAAGGGCTGTTTATGGATGACGTGACCCACCAACCACTCTGAGGGATCTATGCCAAATCGCCGTTGAGGGGTGGGACAATCTGGAAAACAGCACCTTGATGAACTTGTGGATAGTATGCCACAATGAATACAGGCATGCATGTATCAAAGAGGATGTGCTACTGGGTATTAGAGATGCTGCTGTGTACAGCAATCTGGACCACCACCTGTGAAGGTCTTGCTGTGTGGTGGCACAACATGAAATGTGTGGTTTTCATGAGCAATAAAAAGAGTAGAAATAATGTTTATGTTGATCTCTCTTCCAGTTTTCTGTACAGGTTCCGGAACTCTCAGAAATAAGGTGTTGCAAAACTTTTTTTTAATGTGTGTACGTAGCAACTGTCACTGTGAGTCACTTTGTAAACATGACATAGAAACGTGGTGTGGTCAGCTCAAAAGAAAAAGTGTGGTGGTATATTTGGCAACAGTACAACACCATTCACCATTCACAAGCATTCAGGCAATTTAAGATCATTTCACCTTATCCCAGAGACATCAGGAAAATAAGAAATTCTCTTAAAAGCAAAAATACTCACGAGGTTGTGTTTCAAACAAAATAATAAAACCAAGATCTTCTGATGTAGCTATGTATTTAGTCATATATGTACTGCACCACTTTTGCAAGGCAACTTTCCAGACAGAAAATACTGTTTTTAGACTGCATTTCACTGTATCGAGACAGGTATTAATAAAAATAACTTCAAAACTTCCTGGCATGTTGAAACTGTGTGCTGGTCTTAGACTCAAACCTGAGACATTTGCATTTTAGCAATAAGTGCTCTACAGTGTTACAAATTCAAAAAGAGGAACAAAATTTGTCTTCACTGCCTACAGTTTAACCTTACTCTTGTGTGCAAAGAAGGAAGTGTGCAACTATAGTACTATAATCCATCTCTCTTCTAAATTAAAGTTATAAAAGCAAATAGAAATTGTTTGTGTTTGACAACTTATTCTATTTGTATGAATATGTATTATATGTATGTGATTGTGTTGCATTTATTAAATTTTATTTGTATATTAAGATTAAAGTTCAAATTCAATTAGGTAAGAGACCTAGATGTGGCCATGTTTTAACTGGAAAAATATATCTCATTTGTAACCCTTCTGCTGCATTCCACATCCTCACTACTTGTTCCCAAATATGATCCACTGTACTTGCAGTATGACTAACTAATCTGCTGAGCTTGTGTTGTACTGATAAGTTGAAACATTTCACAAGATCCAGATACCATTGCATAATATAAAATATTAGAAAATTGAAGTTGTGAAGGCATGCTGAAAAATAATGCCTCCGAATTTTTAATGTGAAAACTCCTAGATTTTAAATCAAACTAACTTTATTAACATTCCACATCTTTATTTTTCATGTCTAAATATTTATTTCTCAACATAGTCACTCTGACGACAGACACATTTCTCCCTATGAGAGACCAGTTTCTAATATCAAGTGAGATCCATGGAGGTTTTCTTCAAGTTTTAAAAACAGATGAGAAACAGGTGGGTGTAAGTTAGGTACTCTATGGAGGATGGTGGATAACAGTGAGCCCAAGGCATTGGATTGTTGCGTTTGTTGCAGCACTTTTGTGTGGTCTGGCATTGTCATGCTGAAAGGGAGTGTGCTCCATTTGTGGATGCACTCTAAGAATTTGAGCTTTCAGTTTTCTGTGGGTTTCACAATACATTGAAATAATTAAGTTACACACCTCATGTTACACACTACAGTTCAAATCTGTCTACCAGGTGTACCAGTATGAAATGAGGATTTTTTTGTGAAAATGAAACACTAATTTTGAATTGAAAAGTAAAAACGTTTCATTCAAAGTACTGACCATTGCTTTCTATACATTTTGACCACCTTTCTGGCAATTTGTGGACACCCAATATTCGACTTCTTCGTAGGAATCGAAGTGTTCCTCAGCCAATGCGTGTCCCATTGATGAAAACAAATGGTAGCTGGAAGGGGCCAAGTCTGGTGAATACAGCAGGTGGGGTAGCAGTTCCCAACCAAGTGTTTTGATTGTATCCTGAACCAGTTTTGCTTTGTGTGCAGGTGAATTGCCATGTAAAAAAATTACTTTGCTATGTCTTCTGGCCCATTCTGGTCTTTTTTCGATCAATCCATAGTTCAGATAGATCATTTGTTGTCTGTAGCGATTAGTATTCACAGTTTCACTGGGTTTTAGAAGCTCACAATACGCCACACCTTTCTGATCCCACCAAGCACATAGCATTGTCTTCTTGCTGAATCGATCTGGTTTTGCAGTCGATGTTGATGGTTGTCCTGGATTAACCCATGATTTTTCCCATTTAGAACTCTTAAAATAAATCCATTTTTCATCGCCAGTAACAATTTGATGCAAAATTGATTTTCTTTCATGTCTTTGAAGCAAAATTTGACAAATGGTTTTTCGGTTTTCTATCTGTCTTTCATTCAATTCATGTGGCACCCATTTTCCACACTTTTGGATCTTTCCCATAGCTTTCAAACTGTCAGAAATTGTTTGTTGTGCTACATTTAGCATTGCTGCCATTTGCTTCTGACTCAAAGTATCATCTTCATCCAATAATGCTTGCAATTCAGCGTCTTCGAACTTTTTTGGTGGTCTTCCACGTTCTTCATTTCTTACATCAAAATCATTATTTCTGAACCGTTGAAACCATCTTTTGCATGTTGCTTCTGATAGACCATGATCACCATATGCCTCGATAAGCATTCGATGCGACTCTGCAGCACTTTTTTTTCAAATGAAAACAAAAAATTAATGCTTTTCGCTAATCATCACTTTCTGGTACAAAATTCGGCATTGTTAACATGCTGAAAACATATGACGTTGTTTGTTCCATGACTTGATGTATACTAAATATCTTTGACAGATGTCATACCAACCAAACAAAAAAAAAATTAAGGCTCATTCACAACAAATGTTCCCTATCGACACATTTGTATCTTGACGCTCATTTCATACTGGTACACCTGGTAGAGGCAACTTTGCATCAACAAAGGATGAAGCCAATCGAGCAATATGCAAGACACGTAATACCTGAACCGATATTGAGAACAGCATAAAAGTTTACAGGCATTACATTTCAGCAAGCACTCATACTTATGCAAATAGGGTCTCTCAGCAGTTTTTTTGCCAGTGGACCCTAAATCCAAAATTTGTGATTTACTCCTTCCATCCAAATTATTTAAATGCAGCTTTTAAGTTTTAGTAGTGTGAATAATAAGGCAATCATAAATGCCAGAGAGAAGGAAAGTTATGCTTTTTGAAGACAGGAATCACTGGAGAGATGTATCAAACACTTCTCTTATTAGATTACTGCAGTAGGTGGCTTCATTAAGTGGTGCTGATTTGGTAAGATAACTCACTAGAGAAGAAGCCGTTGCATGAATCTCTAACTTCTGAACATCACACTTAGAAGTGCCATGTAGGACTGGCATATCACATATCCATTTTTCCTGGGTTGGCATGAAAATTGAGTAGATATTTAGAAAGCCATTTCAAGAATACATTTTTATGAAGCAATTTATGCAGGTGTTCAGTCCAAGTGTACGAGTGCTCAGCTATGGGTCAGAGAGGCCCAGGTCATAAAGTGTCGACATCCAGAAACGCAAGTGAAGGACGGCAGCCGATATAATTAGCCCCGAGTCTAGATCACTAAATCAACATTTTGTCTCCCATCCACTTCACCTGGTCTCCTCAACCCAACATGCCACATGCCATCTTTTTCAGCTCTTTCTCAACAGCAGGTCTTTTTGATATTGCAATACTGTATGGTTTTATGAAAAATGGTTCATGAGGTTTTACCTGAAGCTCACACTGATAACCCTTTACCCTACCAGGTATGTCACTGAAAACATCACTGTATTCCCACAGCAGATTTTCTGACTGTTGTTTTTGCACCCCAGATAAATTTTGTGTTTCTGAAGTTTTCAAATTTACTAAATTCCCAAATTCAAGTTCATCAGTATCAAATCTATGAGTTTCAATATTCTCCAATCTATTTTCTTTTAGTAAATTGATACTGTCAAAATTTCCATTCTCTGATCACCAAGTGTGTTCACAAAATTTGGTGTGAACAACTTGTCTTCAATTAAAAATGTCACAAAAGCCTGGCTTTTTACCAATTTACTGCTCTTCCCAGTAGCACCTTTTATCTTTACCCCAACAACTGGCATTTCAACATAATCTTTCCTCACTTTCAATTTCTTACTTAACCTTTCAGATATTCCTGAGATCTCACTTCCTGTATCAATTAAACATTTACCAATCCATGACCCAATTTGAACTTTTATATAAGGACTGCAAAATTGATCACTTTTCTCAGAACCTGCATCCTCATGTAATAAATCACTTTCAATTTCTCCAAACCTATACTTATCAGAATCATATGGTATATCATTACATGTATTATTTGTCACAGTTATAAAATTTGCACAAGATACAAAATTGTCATTAGTACTCTCTATTATCTCAAATAGCCAAGAATTTTCATCCAAATCACATTGTATGCTATTGAAGTACTTATCCTTCAGCTTTTCAAAAATAAAATATCTCATCTTTTTCCACCACTCAGGACATACAGTTTCACATACATTAATAAGCATCTTTCTAAAATTCTTGTCAAAAGAAATAGTTTCACTGTTCAGCCATAGATTCATAAGAAATGTGTGTGTGTCATTAGTATCTATAAAAGTTTCACTTAGGCTAGAAGTTATAGATGTGTCATCATTATTTGTGTAGTCAGAATCTTTACCAACAACATCAAAATTCACACTTTCACATACACCCAGCTTGTGAGCCTTATTCGTCCTGGTAACATCCCTGGGAATTTCTATAATATTCTCACTATTTAATCCATTTTCAACCATGTGTATACCCAACTCCCTATTTAAACTAATGAAACACCTTTCCTCAACATCATCATCAATACCATTACCATCATTGTCAACTTTATCATCAATATCATTATCATTATACATATTCAGGTCATACACATTCAAATTATCCCCCAAAATATTATTTCTCCTTTCTAAAGTTACCAGATCCCTTTCACCAATACATTCATTCTCACAGCATGCATTCTCTCTTTCATTCACACACGTCTCTGAACTACTACAAATTACATCATCTGACAAAGTGTTGTTCTTTTCTGCCCAAGTGTAAAACTCTGTTAAATTAAATGAATCACAATTACTTTTATCTACTGTATGTTCTTGTGTACTGAAAATTTTATCTTTATCAATATCATCATTATTTTCCTCTTGAAATTTCTTCAATAAGTAACAACTAATGACCTCATGTGATAGCTTAGGTTTGGAAATGTCATGTTTGGGTTTATGATTGGTCCTTTCATCATGCTCACCTTCTGCCTCAACCTTGCGGACCTTCAAGGGGGCGTCTACTCGTTTTTTATTTCCGGTTCCTGTTTGAACTGCTGATTGTGGTTCTGCCAATGTCTCTGATCAACATTTCTGTTGCCATTCCTATGCCAAACATTACCTGATTGTCGGTAGTTTCTATTGTACTGATCTCTATCAAAATTTCTGTGATTTTGATCCCTAAAGTGTTCTCTATTTTGTTGATTATTTCCGCAAAAATCATGTTCTTGTTTTGGATAAAAATTATGGTCCTTCTTTTGAAAATTGTTATATCCCCCTGAATTTTGACCGACACCATGATAATTGTTTTGTTCCCTTTTTTGAAAGTTATCATTTCCCCAATTTTGACCATTACCTTTCTGAGTAAACCCACTGTGTGTTCTTGTTGTTACCCTATCCAACTTTTCAATATAATTGAGAAACTGCTCTACATTACTATCAGGACAATGAACTAAACTCAACTGCATTGCCGATGGCAATCTTCTCTTTAAGGTATCAATTTTGATCAAGTCATCCAAAGGTTTTGTTAAATGAATAAGTTTTTGAAGTTCACTTTTGCAAAATTGTTTCATGCTGCCATCCGATTCTCTATAGTTTCTCCCATTTAAAAATTCACTTTTGATTCTAGTTTGTTTAAGATTATCCCAAAATTTTTCCAGAAATTTTGATTCATATTCTGAAAAGGTCATCCCCACAGTTACAATCTGGTTTGCCCAAGTCAAAGCTTCCCCTTCCAAGAATTTTTTCACAAATTTAATTTTTATTTCATCTGGTGAGTGAGGTAAAAAACAATCCTTACAATACTGTATAAAATCAATGGGATGTAAGGGTCCATCTACCGAAAAGTGCTTCACTGGAATATTAGATACAAGATTGCATGTGTTGACATTGTAATTTTTGCTTTGAAATTCAATGTCAAAACTTTCATTTTTTTCGCGAAGTTCTTTGACAGATTTTTTGTTTTCTAAATCATTGCACTCTACTTTTTTTTCTAGAGTAACCAAACGATTATCAGTTTTTTGTTCTACATTTTTTACTAAAACTTTTGTATTCTCATCCAAATTTTTAATTTCCCCTTTTATCTCATTAAAATCAATTAAATTTCTTTCCCTATCTGCCAGTAACTCATTTTTTACAGTATTAATTTCACTGCTCAATTTAGCATCAATTTCATTTACTTTTGCTTCCACAGATTCAATTTTTTCTTCAACACTGCCAACTCTGTTCGAAAGATCACCCACTTGGGTATTGACTGCTTGGACTTGCAACAAAATGTTATCAATTTTTTCATCCCAGTAAGTCTTATTGTCGTCAACTGATTGTTTAATTTCTTTCGTGAAATTTACAGGAAAACTTTTTAAATCAAATTGATCGGTTCTTTCTGTTTCATTTGACCTGTCCTGATTTTCGAAGTCTATTAAATTACTACTTTCTACTTTAGGCACAATACTCTCGAAAATCTCATAAGTCATTGTGAAGAACAAAAATGTATACACAAAAATACAAAACAAGATAAAAATATTGTTTTAACAAAATACGAGGGTTTCGTGACTTATCTGGAACACTCTTCTACTGTTGCAAATCCACGTTTTCCCTCCATGTGATTGTTGACCAAAATTCTTGAAGTATTTTCTTTTGTCGAAAATTATATTTTTTGCCGAAACATTTCTTCTCCAAAACTTTTACTTCCCGATGAACGCAAATACTGTAACACACATTCTGAAGAAACTGGTATTAACACACACAACTTTTCTTCCTCGTAGCACTGTTGAAGATCACGTGAACACAATATCCCGGCTACAGTCCCCAGTTGAAATATTGTATCCCGGCTATGACACAAGTTGAAAATACACTCCTGGAAATAGAAATAAGAACACCGTGAATTCATTGTCCCAGGAAGGGGAAACTTTATTGACACATTCCTGGGGTCAGATACATCACATGATCACACTGACAGAACCACAGGCACATAGACACAGGCAACAGAGCATGCACAATGTCGGCACTAGTACAGTGTATATCCACCTTTCGCAGCAATGCAGGCTGCTATTCTCCCATGGAGACGATCGTAGAGATGCTGGATGTAGTCCTGTGGAATGGCTTGCCATGCCATTTCCACCTGGCGCCTCAGTTGGACCAGCGTTCGTGCTGGACGTGCAGACCGCGTGAGACGACGCTTCATCCAGTCCCAAACATGCTCAATGGGGGACAGATCCGGAGATCTTGCTGGCCAGGGTAGTTGACTTACACCTTCTAGAGCACGTTGGGTGGCACGGGATACATGCGGACGTGCATTGTCCTGTTGGAACAGCAAGTTCCCTTGCCGGTCTAGGAATGGTAGAACGATGGGTTCGATGACGGTTTGGATGTACCGTGCACTATTCAGTGTCCCCTCGACGATCACCAGTGGTGTACGGCCAGTGTAGGAGATCGCTCCCCACACCACGATGCCGGGTGTTGGCCCTGTGTGCCTCGGTCGTATGCAGTCCTGATTGTGGCGCTCACCTGCACGGCGCCAAACATGCATACGACCATCATTGGCACCAAGGCAGAAGCGACTCTCATCGCTGAAGACGACACGTCTCCATTCGTCCCTCCATTCACGCCTGTCGCGACACCACTGGAGGCGGGCTGCACGATGTTGGGGCGTGAGCGGAAGACGGCCTAACGGTGTGCGGGACCGTAGCCCAGCTTCATGGAGATGGTTGTGAATGGTCCTCGCCGATACCCCAGGAGCAACAGTGTCCCTAATTTGCTGGGAAGTGGCGGTGCGGTCCCCTACGGCACTGCGTAGGATCCTACGGTCTTGGCGTGCATCCGTGCGTCGCTGCGGTCCGGTCCCAGGTCGACAGGCACGTGCACCTTCCGCCGACCACTGGCGACAACATCGATGTACTGTGGAGACCTCACGCCCCACGTGTTGAGCAATTCGGCGGTACGTCCACCCGGCCTCCCGCATGCCCACTATACGCCCTCGCTCAAAGTCCGTCAGCTGCACATACGGTTCATGTCCACGCTGTCGCGGCATGCTACCAGTGTTAAAGACTGCGATGGAGCTCCGTATGCCACGGCAAACTGGCTGACACTGATGGCGGCGGTGCACAAATGCTGCGCAGCTAGCGCCATTCGACGGCCAACACAGCGGTTCCTGGTGTGTCCGCTGTGCCGTGCGTGTGATCATTGCTTGTACAGCCCTCTCGAAGTGTCCGGAGCAAGTATGGTGGGTCTGACACACCGGTGTCAATGTGTTCTTTTTTCCATTTCCTGGAGTGTATGCTCACTATTTTTTATTTACTTAAATTTGCCATATTTCGTGACAGTACCTTTTCCGTTAGATGTTTACACGGCGATATTAGTCTTGACTTCAGTTGTCTAAGTATGATTCCACAATGCAACTGACGGGATAGAAGCTGTGAGGACGAGTAGAGTAGGAGCAGACAAAGAGATAGGCAGCTGGATGACAGGGACTAGCGAAGGTTGATGCCAGGAGGTTTATGAGTATGAAGGACATATTGGAGGGAGAGTTCCCACCTGTGCAGTTCAGAAAAGCTGGTGTTGTTGGGAATAATTATGATGACACATATTGTGAAGTAGTCATTGAAATCAAGCACATTATGTTGCTCAACATCTGGGTGATCCAGCTGTTCCCTGGAGACAGTTTGGTGATGACCATTCATGCAGACAAATACCTTGTTACTTTTCATGCCCACATAGAATGCAGCACAGTGGTTGCAGCTAAGATGATGGATCACATAGCTGCTTCCACAAGTGGCCTTGCCTTTGATAGGTTGTACCAAGTGATGTGGCACAGTGGTTAGCACACCGGACAATGGTTCAAATCCCTATCCGACCATCCAGATTTAGATTTTCTGTTGTTTCACTAAATCGTTCCAGGCAAATACCAGGATGGTTCCTTTGAAAGGGCATGGCTGATTTCCTTTCACATCCTTTTGTAATCTGTGCTTTTGTTCAGTCTCTAATGACAGTGCTGTCAATGGATGTTAAACTCGGAATTTTCCGTCTTTGATGATGTGAGAGAGGCTTGTGACAGGCCTATAGTTGGTGATAGTGGGAGAATCAGGACAGGTCTTGCATTTAGGACTGTGACAGAGATATGAGCATTGCGACAAGGAGTGGGAACAGGGGTGAAGTAGGGACAAACAAGGACATTGTGTAGGTTGGGTGGGTGGTAGAATACTACTGCGGGAGAAGGGGTGTAGTTATTCCCTGTCGTATTTTCCAGTGTTCAATTGCTTGTGACTGTTTTGCTCCATATGACATTAATGAATTTAATTTCTCAAAAATGCCATCATTGAATAACACTCCACACTAATTTTCAGGTGTGTACAACATTGAAAAACTGTCAGATTTTAACTGGTGTTATCTGAGTTATGGTTTGAATCTTATTTACCATTTTGGGGTTCTACAGACATGTTCATTTGTAAGTAAAAATATCTTTTACTAATTTTAATGTAACTTTTATCTTACCAATATTTTTCTTTATGTAGTCACCATGTGGCAAGTTAACTGTGGATGATGTTCTGCATTTTCAGTGAAAATAGAAATAGATTATCTGGTTCTGTGTATATGATGATTTGTTTTTGCAGGTTGTTTAAAAGGATTATTACTTATTAAAAAAATAAATTTTTGCCATCACTCGCATTTTTTCATCAAAAATAATGAAATAAAATAATGAAATATTTTGCAAATAATATGTCTCTTTTCCAAACAGTGGCTCAATACGTTGTATCAATACTAGGAACAAACACTATCTACATACAGATCTAAAATCACACACCTTGATCCAAAAAGGTATCTAATTTTCAGGAACACGCATTTTCAGTAAACTGCCAGCAACCATTAAAACCTTGGTTTCAGATAAAGCACAGTTTAAACAAGAGTTTGAAAGACCTGTTGATAGGCAACCCCTTTTACTCGGTAGATGAATATCTTAACAGATACTGTCAGTCTGGCTCAAGTTTTGACAGCACTTGGTCACAATAGTCAAGAGCAGGTATTTTGTGTATGATAAAGTTATTAAAAGTGTATAACTGTCTTTCATTCTTACAGTGTATTAATTCTGTACATATTAGCAGTTCCATTTTACTGTAATGTATTCACATATTTTGACAATCTCTAGACAAATGTTCAGGGAAGTGAATATTCTATGTTTTTTATGTTACTTTCTGACATATTCTACACCCAAGAGAACCATCTCAGTTTTGGCTCTGGAACGAAAACTGAATCTAATCTAGTCTACTCTCAGCTCTGTCAGAACTCGACTGATTAGGCCATACAGGGCTTTCTAGGAAAAGTGTTTATTTTATAAAAGCTACAATGAGGTGCAGTTAGCAAGTTAGGCTGTGGAAAATTGGTTGGTATTCTATAGTAGCCCATTACTCCCCCCAAAACTGAAGTCTCTGTAGTTAGAAGTGATTATTGATGGTTATTGATGGTAGTCCAGCTATGCAAGGACTTTGAGAAGGTAGATCAAGCAATTATAGTTGGGGGAGCAGGAAACAGCATGACTATGAAGCCAAGATATAGTATTAGGAGTGACCTGGATAAAATAGGAGCAGAAACTGGGCACATGAATGTGGGGTTTATGACGTCTTTCAGCGCCATGATCAGCCCTGGGTAAACACTGCTGTACGATGTTTTAACACTGAGCTGAACGGGATTCTCCAGACACCGGCAAAGTCTCACATGAGTGTTGCTCCAGTTGATGCTATTGGTAGGTGTAGTTACCCTACACATGGCCTGCACCTTAATAGGAAGGGGAAAGATAAGTTAGCTTGTCTATTAGCAGATACTGTAAGGGCGGCCACAGTCACAAAAGGGGTGATCCCTGTGGTTATTGGGACGAGGCAGACAGGTTTTTTTTTTTTTTTTTTTTTAGGTTAAAGCCAAATTCCAGGCAGACAACAACCAAGGAAAATAGAAGAAAAGAAAGTTTATGCACAGCAAATAAGGACAAAGCTAAGGGTAAGGGTGGTATCAACTTACTTCACCACAATATCAGGGGAATAAAAAAATAAAGTAGATGAGCTGATAATATGTTTAGATGATCTCAAAAATAAGAATGAGATTGATATACTTTGTCTGTCTGAGCACCATGTAACTGTGGGGATGGAAAATCAATATAAATAGGTATAATTTAGCATCTTACACTTGTAGATCTAGTATGGATAAAGGAGAAATTGCCATTTTTGTAAAACAAGGGTATAAATACAGAACTGTTGAAGTAAGCAAATTTTGTGTTGATCAGCACTTTGAGGTTTGTGCATGTGAACTTCAGCTAGATAATGTTGTGTTGATATTAGCAACATTGTACAGGTCTCCACTAGGAGATTGGGAGCTATTCATAAAAAAGTTTGACTCCCTATTATGCTGTCTGTTGGACAAAAAGAAGTAGTTATTAATCTGTGGTGATTTCAGTGTTAACTTTCTAAGCAATTCTGATATAGGAAAAGTGAACTAGAAGTGTTATTAACAACATGAATTTAGGATCAGTGATCAATTTCCCTACACATATAGCTCAGGACAGTAGTACTCTAATAGATAATGTATTTGTACAGCAAGAGGATGTGGTAAATGGATTATCTGACCATGATGCACAACTGATTAACTTGCAAAACCTAACAGGCTGCACACTTCAGAAATCATTAAGTAAAAGTGTGGGGTGCTCAACCCGGTATCTATAGATCACTTCAGAGAAAGTTTAGGAAATGTAAACTGGGAAGATGTATGTAATGAGCCAAATGCTAATGATAAATGCAGCGTATTTCTTGATAAATTTATATCCCTTTTTGAACATTGTTTTCCAAAGAAAATTACTAAATGTAACACACAAACTTTTCAAAGAAACCGGATTACTACAGGTATTAAAGTGTCTTCAGACAGAAAAAGAAAACTGTATGAGACAGCAAGAACTAGTAAAGATCCAGAAGTAGTTTTACACTATAAAAATTATTGTAACACACTGAGAAAAGTTGTAAGGGAATCAAGACATATGTATGTTAGAGAAGAAATTAACAACTCCAGCAATAAAATAAAATCAGTATGGAATGTTGTTAGAAGGGAGACAGGAAAAATAACCACTGGGGTAGGTAGTATTACTGTAGGAGAAAAAATTGGTGAGAATAGTTCAAAAGAAAAAGCCAGCCAGTACATGGAAGAGTCAGTTTTGAAAAATTTTCGTCAGATTAAGCTTCATCTAACAAACTCTTGTGAAATAAGGAGAATTAGTAAATTCTTAAAAAAAAAAGGTTCTGTTGGAGTAGATAACATCTCTAACAAGTTATTAAAACAATATGTAGCAATTACAGCTGATGTTTTGAGTCGCATATGTAATGCATCACTGACTTGGGGTATTTTTCCAGACAGGTTAAAATATGTCATTGTCCGGCCTCTCTACAAAAAGAGGGAAACCACAGATGTCAATAATTACCAGCCAGTATCCTTGCTTACAGCATTTTCAAAAATCTTCGAGAAAGTAATGTACTCAAAAGTGGATAGCCATCTCAACAGTAATGGGATACTTAGTAAATCACAGTTCGGATTTCTGAAATGCTGTTCCACTGAGACAGCAATATACAATTTCACTGTCCACATAATAGTCTTTAAATAGTAAAATGTCACCAATAGAAATATCTGTGACTTATCCAAAGCATTTGATTGTGTGAACCATGACATTGATAGAGAAATTACAATTGTATGGTATAAATGGAACAGCATATGAGTGGTATAAGTCATATCTACAGAACAGGAAGAAAAACGTCTCTCTATATGCTTCCAGTGATTCAAAGGAGTTTGCCACTTCATCGAACTGGGGTGAAATTACATTAGGTGTTCCACAAGGTTCGATCATGGGTCCCCTCCTGTTCTTGATATATGTGAATGACCTCCCTTATGTGAAACAAGCTGCTGAACTGACACTGTTTGCTGATGATACAAGCATAATTATTAATCCAGTAAAAGAAAGTTTAATAGAAAATGATACAATAAGGTCTTTGGAAAAGTTATTAATTGGTTTTCTGCAAATGGGCTTGCTCTGAACTTTGAAAAAACACAGTACATCCAATTTTGTGCTGCAAAAAGTGTAATTCCTTCAATAAACATAAAACATCAAAAGAAGTCAGTAGCCAGAGCAGAGCATACTAAGTTTTTGGGTGTACATATAGATGAGAATCTTAATTGGAAAATTCGTATTTCGGATCTCCTAAAGCGACTAGGTTCAGCAACTTTTGCAATCAGAATAATTGCCAAGTTTGAGGATGTAGAAATTAGTAAGCTAACATACTTTTCATACTTCCACTCTCTGATGACATAAGGAATAATATTCTGGGGCAACTCAACACTTAGCTGAGCAATTCCACTCGTTCTCTTTCAATAATATCAGATAGATAATCAGTTGTAAGAATTTTTGGTTATATGGCTGTGGTCCCTGATATTTTCCCATTCCTCATTTTTGTCCAGAGTTGCTCTGAACTTCTTCAGAATGTGCTCCTAGTTCTGTAGAGTCTTGTTGACTGACAAGTTGGACTCAGAGGGCAACATAAATGCTGCAGAAAAGGTGCATGGTCAAAGTTTACACATGATTGTCAGAGATAATCCTTGTCAAAGTTAAAAATCAACTAGCAATTGTCATTTGTCGAAGACAAAACTTACCTATTGATTCTGTAGAGCTGTTGTCCATATGTCACTAAAAATCATGGCTTCTTCTTTTCTTTTAAAATCAATCCAAAGTTTTATCATTGTGGATAAAATATTGGTTTTGGAGAACTGCACTTCATGATTTCCCAACTCAAAAGGATGTTCTGCTACAGCTGATTTCTGTATTTTACCTAGTTGGCAAAGACTTATGTTCCTTCAGCTTTTTGTTCACACTTTCCTTCGTACTTCTAATGTAGACCTTACTACATGTACACAGAATTTTATATACTCTGTGTGCTGTCAGAAGAGGATTTCTATCATTTGCAGATCAGAGGGTTTGATATACTTTAGTCTAAAAAACTGGTTTGATGTTATGTTTCTGTAAAATCATTGCAGTCTGATGAGAGACTGTTTTAAGAAAGGGGAGAGAAACTGAGTTCTTCCATTGTTGTGTTTTAATGTTGTTCTTCGGCCTACACTCATTTGATTGTGGAACTCTATTTACTTCTTTTCCTGAATAACCACTATTCTCGAAAGCCTGAAGCAGGTTTTTTTTAATTCAGCACCCAGGTGTTCTGGCATGCAAATTTGTGGTTGTAGTTCTTATGCGAATGTCTGTCTGCATACGTAACTTTCCAAAAAACTTTGTTTCAAGTTTCTGTTGGTCTGTGTCATAATTAAAATAGCCAAGATGGATATTTCTTTGTCCTTTTCCATTTCCATGGCAAACGGGATGTATGGATTTATATTATTTGGATAACAAAAGAATTCTTCATAAGCTTTTTTAATCATGTGACCAAACCACAAAAGTATCATCCACAGATACCACTGAGATAGCTTCTAGTTTTCTGTTTCTAGAGCTGCTTGTTCAAGTTTTTCCATATAAAAAATTAGCAGTCATAGGACCTAATGGTTTATCCATTGCGACGTTATCAGGTTGCTCGTAAAATTGATCATTCAACTGGAACTGATTAGAAGTAAGACAGTGTGTGAAAAAAAGAGCTCTCAAATCCCACAGGAAAATATCCATTACATAAATCTAAACTTTATTAACTGCTATCATAGTGAATAAAGACACTATGTTGAAACTTACAAGGACATCTTCAGGAGTGAGGTGCAGTAAGAGAAAATATCTCAAAAGAAGAAAATGCAGATGAAGTGTGTGTTTCTTCCTGCTGACAAAGGGAACACTACTGTTGTTATGAATAAAGACTATTACTAAAGCAAAATTTAAATCCTTTTAACATCAAGAAGATACAAAAAACTTAAAAACCTTCCAGCTGCAACTGATGAAAACTAATGCTCTGATAAAGCCATCTACCTCATTCAAAAAGACTGTGTGTCCCTGACTTCATGGCCTATCCAAAATTAATGAATTGATCTCCCTATGAGACCCATTGTAATGTTATCAATTCCTCCACATGCCTGATAGCAAGATAACCAGCAGCTCATTTACAACCATATATTGCGGAAATTTACTCATTTTATTGAGAAATTTGAAAGAATAACATTGGCTCTTGAGGATATTCCAATAAGTTTCAACATAGTTTGACATTGTCTTCTAGTTAGTTTCAATGGAATGATGAATTTTGTGAGCCAGGGATAATGTCACAGTGACTAACCCATTAGATCCTCCATTTGCTAATTTTTATGTGGAAAACTTCGAACAACCAATTCTAGGAAAAGCAAATTGGGAGCATCTCAAAGGTATCAATTTGTGGATGATACATTTGTGACTTGATAAGTGGTAAGAAAGCTTTAGAAGGATTCTATTGTTATCCAAACAATGTAAATCCAAACATTCAGTTTACCATGGGAAAGGAAAATGACAAAGGAATATCCTTCTTTGACATTTTACTTATGAGCATAATGGAAGCTTGAAACATAAGGTTTTGCAGAAAGTCTCACAGGCAAAATGATATTTGCATAAGAACTCCAACTGTCATCCACAACAAAAGCAGGGATGTTACTAAAAGTCGTGTAAACAGATTAAAAAAAAATTTACACAACAGAACACTTTGACGTCAGATTAAAAAATCTGAATTACGCTTTTGAGAATAGTGGGTATTCAGGAAAAGATGTAAATAGTGTTCTACAACCAAATAATAGTAGGCTGAGGGACAACAATAAAACACAAAAATGGAAGAACACAGTTTCTCTCCCCTTTATTAAACAGTTAGTGATCAGACTGCAATGATTTTACAGAAATGTAACATTAAGCAGGTTTTTAGACCAATTAAGAAAGTACATAAAGCACTCTGATCTGCAAAGGATAAACATCCTCATCTGATGCAGAGTATGTGAAATTCTGCATGCATTTAGTAAGGTCTACATTAGAAGTTCAAAGAGGAGTGTGAATACTCTGCTGAAGCAACATTAGTCTTAACTGACTACGGAAAATACATAGCAGAGCATACACTTGAGTTGGGAAATCATGAAGTGAAGTTTTCCACATCCAAAATTTTATGTAAGAGTATAATGATGAACTATTATTCATGGCCGTATATAGAAAGTGTCAAAATATGTGAACAAGGGGATAGTTTTATAGCAAAGAGTAATCCATGAAACTTTGTGATGTATGGACACAGCTCTACAGAGTTGACAGATAAGTTTTATCTTTGACAGATGACAGCCGATAGCTAAATTTTATACCTGACAAGGATTATCTCTTCTGATCATGTGTATATTTTGACCGTGTTCCTTTTCCCAGTATTTATGTCAGTCTCCAGCATCCAAGCCATCAGTCAGTTAGACTTAGCAGAAACAAGAACATTTATGAAGATGTTCAGCCCAGCTCTGGATGAAGTGTTTGGAATGAAAAGTTTCATTGAGCACAGCTATACAACCCAAAAGACTCTCTAACATCCACAACATCCAGTCATGAAAATCTACATTGTATAAGGTTGCCGTAAATAATGAGTTCCTGCTTGTGTCTGCATAACCTTACTAACTCTCCCCCTGACTGCTTGATCAAACTTAAGGTGTTTCCTGTTGGTTTCTTGTAAACAGCTGGCACTACCAACTTGCAGTTTTAAGATCCTGGTTGTGGCACAGCATTTAAAGAGCTGTCCAACACAATATTCACAAACATATAGGGCCTGAGAATGGAAAAAACGTTTAGATTCACCCATAGAAAAACTAACACACCACATTTCAGTTAGCATTATTTTGCACTAAAAGCGGTCTCGTTTTCCATTTAACTAACCTTTCTGTTTCTTGAAATAAATGATTGCTTTTGGACACACATTGATAAAAAAAAATTTGTATTTTAAACTTAACAACTAAGCTACTTCAGTAAACAGTAATGTTAGGCACCAATAAAAAAAGAATACAAGGCATCTCATTTACTGAAATACAGTGTTCTCGCAATCGTAGCCCCATCTTTGCACAGGAGCTCTCAAAAGTGTCAGGTGTTGTTACTTACATGATTATCAGGGATGCCATGTCCTCATCATTTCATCATCATTCATGTAAGTGGTGAGATTGGGCTGAGAAAAGGTTGAGAATTTATACGGGCGCTGATAACTGCGCAGTTGAGCACCCCACAAACCAATAATAATAATAATAATAATAATAATAATAATAATAATAATAACAATCCTATAAGTATCCTGGGCCTGGCTGTAGACACACTAGGCACAGAGAGGCACTACCTGCTTGTAGATCAGAAAGCAGTGAGTGAGGAAAAGGTTTTGTATCTTGGCAAGCTGATAAATGCCAAATCTCTTTGTGATATGCCATCATTGCTTCTTCTGAAATGTTCAGCTTCTTCAGATCACTTCCTATTGCAGTCATATGGGCAGCTTGTGAAAAATCACAGGTAATAGAAAGTGTCCTCATTGACCTCATTGCTACTCTGAATGGTCTTGAGTCATGACAGTGTGTATCATGTAAAATGAATGAGTTTTTAATGGGAAAGCCTCTTTCAAAGCTTCTTCTTCCCACCCTCAGTACCTCTTTTATGTGGTGTAACCATTCATTGTCCCAGCTATGGAAGCTTCATTGCTTGTCTCCACCTTCAGTGAGTAAATTGGTCATCTGTAGTGTTTTATTGTAGTATTTTCCTTTGTAATACATTTCTGCCTTCTGCTTTAAAAAACATGTGGTATGTCAATTTTTGACAATCAGATGGCTCCACCAGTTATTTTATTACCATACAAGAGACGAGAGTTAGAGGAGGCTCTGGTCACATGATCTATTTCTAGGTCTCACGGGTGTTCCTCAAACACCAAAACCCATGGATTGAGTTGCTCATCATGAAATTTGGCTTGTTTGAAAGGATAGTGACTAGTCAACAAGAAGACATTCAAAAGATTATATTACACCTCTGAAAGAGTGTCAGTAGCAAGTGCTCCTTTGTTATTTACACATCTAAAAGTCATTTAAGAGCCTTTGATGGACTAGGATAGAAATTTCTGCCAGGGAAACTTGAATTTTATTAGATTAATGTCTCTTACCTTTGCATGGGGTGTCACCATTGTAACAGTAAGTAGGCGGTCACATTAGTAGATTGTACTGAGGATAAAAACTAAACTCCGAATAGAACATCAAATAGGATGTCTTAAAAGTTTCCCTGTTACTTCCATTTCTGTTTTTACCTTTCATAAGTGACCTACAAAGTGTGCTTAAGGTTTGTTTACTGATGGTATGAGTGCATTTATAAGGGGTCAAAACTGCTTGTGATCAAATATGACCACATTGATAGCTGTGCAAGACTATAATAGTTTCACAAAAAAGTTTAGCTCTGACAACTACATTATAAATTCAATACAGGTGATAATGATCATTTTGTGATCACTTTCATGTGCCTCAATCTAAACAATAATAGCCACAAAAACAATGACCTACAGAACATGAAGTAAATAGCTTGATACTACATGTGTTAAATTTTCTAGTATTCAGATAAATAAAGTAATATGGTATTGACAGTTTGAGGAGATTATATTAAGAAGACTGTTCATCATAGTTCTAGTTGCTACATACAACTAACTGTCTCTTACAATGTCTCATCACTAGTGTGTAGAAAACTTTTTTACAAAACAGGTGAGAAGAACTTGTATACAGCTAACTGAACATTTTGTAATTACATCTTGAAAGATGTCACGAGTTTTCCACTAATATCTATGTACCCATGCTGTTTAATACTATTTGTGGCCAATAATATAAACCATTTCACAAATTGTGATATACTGAACCAAACACAGTACTACACTCCTGGAAATGGAAAAAAGAACACATTGACACCGGTGTGTCAGACCCACCATACTTGCTCCGGACACTGCGAGAGGGCTGTACAAGCACTGATCACACGCACGGCACAGCGGACACACCAGGAACCGCGGTGTTGGCTGTCGAATGGCGCTAGCTGCGCAGCATTTGTGCACCGCCGCCGTCAGTGTCAGCCAGTTTGCCGTGGCATACGGAGCTCCATCGCAGTCTTTAACACTGGTAGCATGCCGCGACAGCGTGGACGTGAACCGTATGTGCAGTTGACGGACTTTGAGCGAGGGCGTATAGTGGGCATGCGGGAGGCCGGGTGGACGTACCGCCGAATTGCTCAACACGTGGGGCGTGAGGTCTCCACAGTACATCGATGTTGTCGCCAGTGGTCGGCGGAAGGTGCACGTGCCCGTCGACCTGGGACCGGACCGCAGCGACGCACGGATGCACGCCAAGACCGTAGGATCCTACGCAGTGCCATAGGGGACCGCACCGCCACTTCCCAGCAAATTAGGGACACTGTTGCTCCTGGGGTATCGGCGAGGACCATTCGCAACCATCTCCATGAAGCTGGGCTACGGTCCCGCACACCGTTAGGCCGTCTTCCGCTCACGCTCCAACATCGTGCAGCCCGCCTCCAGTGGTGTCGCGACAGGCGCGAATGGAGGGACGAATGGAGACGTGTCGTCTTCAGCGATGAGAGTCGCTTCTGCCTTGGTGCCAATGATGGTCGTATGTGTGTTTGGCGCCGTGCAGGTGAGCGCCACAGTCAGGACTGCATACGACCGAGGCACACAGGGCCAACACCCGGCATCATGGTGTGGGGAGCGATCTCCTACACTGGCCGTACACCACTGGTGATCGTCGAGGGGACACTGAATAGTGCACGGTACATCCAAACCGTCATCGAACCCATCGTTCTACCATTCCTAGACCGGCAAGGGAACTTGCTGATCCAACAGGACAATGCACGTCCGCATGTATCCCGTGCCACCCAACGTGCTCTAGAAGGTGTAAGTCAACTACCCTGGCCAGCAAGATCTCCGGATCTGTCCCTCATTGAGCATGTTTGGGACTGGATGAAGCGTCGTCTCATGCGGTCTGTACGTCCAGCACGAACGCTGGTCCAACTGAGGCGCCAGGTGGAAATAGCATGGCAAGCCGTTCCACAGGACTACATCCAGCATCTCTACGATCGTCTCCATGGGAGAATAGCAGCCTGCATTGCTGCGAAAGGTGGATATACACTGTACTAGTGCCGACATTGTGCATGCTCTGTTGCCTGTGTCTATGTGCCTGTGGTTCTGTCAGTGTGATCATGTGATGTATCTGACCCCAGGAATGTGTCAATAAAGTTTCCCCTTCCTGGGACAATGAATTCACAGTGTTCTTATTTCAATTTCCAGGAGTGTATGTAGTTATGCTTCATTGCAATGGGTTTACTGTAGGATTCTATATAGTGTGTCCCATTTTAACTTGGCAGAAGAATATATTGAAGAATGTACATCCCATGACTAAAGTAAAGCCTGTTGCAGACAAACAAGTCATAAGATTGCCACATTAGTTCATCCTAGATGGCAAAACTGGTGAAAATGAGTTAATGTTTCGTAGTGTTACAAATGAAAACCGCTATTTTTTTATTATGATTCTCACATACAAAGCAAGTAGCTTTGGTATTCATCTTGCTTTCAATAACCTATTAATGGTGGTGTAGTCAGTGAAAGAAAGGTAAGCTTACTTGGTCTTCAGTCTAAAGAATGGTTTGATGCAGCTCTCCATGCTAGTCTATCCTGTGCAAGCCTCTTTACCTCTGGATAACCGCTGCAGCCTACATCTATTTGAAACTACATACTGTATTCAAGCCTTGGTCCTCCTCTACAATTTTTGTCCCCCACACTTCTTTCATTATCAAACTGATACTTCCTTGATTCCTCAGTAAGTGTGCTATCAACCAATCTATTCTCTTAGTCAATTTATTTTTTCTCCAGTTCGATTCAGTACCTCCTCATCAGCTAAAAAAAAAATTTTTGTTTTTTAATTCCATACAGAATAAAAACAAAAGTATTTTGTTATGTTAAATTTCCAAAATGCTTTAAATTAATTTTGACTCCATATACTATTTAGATGATTACCATTCAGTGATTACATGCCACAAAGTATACAGTATGTACAATGTTTCTTGGCGGAAGATGGTGTCTGTATGCAGTAAACCCACAGCCTTGGTTGGAGATATCTATCTGATGTCATCATTCTAATTCTTGAGCAGTGCACTCATCTAGGTGAAGTTAGTCTTTAAAAATGTGAACAGGTAGCACTGTACCATACATGTCAGTCGAAGAGTTTGTAAAAAGAATGAAATTTTGCAATTGGGCCCAGAAAAAACTCAAGAAAATAGCGCTATTACATACCTCTATGGTGTAATCTTTTCCAGTGAATCAATGTTTCACAGTGTTGGTTTGGTAAACAGGTGCAACCCTCATTACTGGATGACTGAAATTAATGTTGGGGACTTTTGGTTGATCATCAGCATCACTGGATTGTCAATGTTTTTATGTGGATAGTGGAAAGAAGGATCATAGGACTGTATTTTTTTGATAAACTCTTCAATTTTTACAACAGTCCTACTGCACTCTTGGAAGAGCTAAATCTTGATGTAAGGTTGACGTGGTGATTTTGGTGAGATGGTGAACATTCTCATTTCCAAAGAACACTGCAAAATTTTATTGATGAAAAGATTCTGTGATTTTATGAACTAGCAGAGGTGGTCACTTACATGAATGACTTTTTTTTTGTGATTATCAGTCTTTTTGACTAGTTTCGTTCAGCCTTCCATTGCTTTCACTCCTACATCAACCTCCTCACCTCAGAGTAGTACCTTGCAGCCAACTTCCTTGGTTGTTCATTGGATAGATTCCAGTCTTTGCCTTCCCTAAGTTTGCCTTCTGTGGCTCCTTTAGTATGATGGAAGTTGTTCCCTGATGTCATAAAAAAACACTCCCTTTCATCCTATCCCTTCTTCTAGTCACCAAGCAAGGTGTGCAATGGTTAGCACACAGGTCTTGCATTTGGTAGGACAGCATTTCAGATTCCTTTCCAGCAACCCAGATTTAGGTTTTCTTGGGTTTCCCTAATCACTCCAGGCAAATGCTAGAATGTTTCTTTTTAGAGGGCACCACCAGTTGTCTTCCCCATTCATGAAACAGTCCAGGCTTGTGTTCCATTTTGTTCCTGACAGGGTGTTAAACACTAATCTTTCTTATTTCATTTTCTTCTAGCCAATGTTTCACACATTACCATCCACACTGATGCTGCACAGAACTTCCACATTTCTTGCCTTATCATTTCACTTAATTTTCAGCATCCTTCTGTAATACATCATCTTACACACATCGATTCTCTTCTTTCTGACTTTTTCACAGTCCTTGAATCACTTCAGTACAATGGTGTACTCCAGGCGTACATTCTCAGAAATTTCTTCATCCAGGTAAGGTGTATGTTTGATACTACTATATTTCCTTTAATGAGGAATGCCTTCTTTGTCTGTGCTAGTTTGCTTCTTTCATCCCCTGTACTTCATCTGTTGTGCAGTGTTTTAATTTCAAGTTAGCAGAATTCCTTCTCTTCATTGACTTAATTCTCTCCAATTTTGATGTTGTGTTTATTACTTAATTAGTTTCTGCTACCCCTTATTATTTTTGTCTTTCTTTGATTTACTCTAAGTTCATATTCCGTGCTGATTAGACTACTCATTCCACTCAATAGGTCCTGAGTTCTTCCTCTCTTTACCTGAGGATAGCAATGTCATAATGGAATTTTTGCCCTGAATTTTACTTACTTCCCCTGCTGTAAGCCTGTATGTAACACTTGGATATGGACCATGGCACCAGGCCACCAGCACGCTACACTTTGAATATTCCACCAACTGCGTCTGCAAGGGCTGGCCACCAGAGGCTGCTTGCAGCTGGCCAGGTGACTTGGGCACATGGCATGGCATCTGCCGCACCAACTACCAGAACTCTCCTGTTTATAAGCACAATGCAGCAGACACTCGCTCTCATATTGTGTTCACACTTATTCCCAGCAGCTGCTTGTATCAGTACCTGGATTGTTTCTATGTTTGTGTTCACTGTTGTTCACTTGTATGTAGAAGAAGAATAAACTTTAGTTCACTGTGGCTTTGCTGCTGTTTGTGTCCTACAGTATAATACATTTGGTGGTGAGTGCGGCATTCACTTTCTTCTGTCTATGGAGTTAGTGCTCCAATCTCTCCTCGAGCAGCAACAACACGCTCTTACATTTGCTATTATGAACTTGTTGTCCATGTTGAATACGGAGGCTTCTATGCCGTCAGCTTAACCACTGCCCTTCCCTCTTAAGATAATGCGGCTGAAGACAGGAAGGCTTACAAGGAGCGGCTTCAGCAATGCTTCCTCAGTTTTGATGTCCGTGATGCAAACATGCATTAGGCTTTGTTCCTTTCATGGATTTCTCCTCATATCTACCAGTTGTTGTGCTAATTAGTCCAGCTCTAGGAACATGCATTGCTTTCATTCAACAAAATGTGCAAGTTGTTATCAAATTATCACCACAATCACACGCCTGTCATTGCAGCATGTGTAGAGTTCTATCATTGTCATAAACAGCCCCACTAGCCATACTGGGCTTGGATGGCCAAACTACACGGCCTCAGTCACAAATCTCAATTTGTTACCAATGCTCATCAGGAGTCCTATGCTGATTCTATGGCTTGTGACACCATCAGTTGGTTAGCTCCTGGCAAAGTGGTTTGTCAGTATGCATTACAGTATGAGAATCCATCTTTGCCTGAAGTGTTTAATATTGCGCAATCGTTCAAGATATCTTGTGGTGGTGGTTATGAGATTGAGGCTTGGTGTGACATTGCCACCTGTTGCTTGTCACTGGGTGTCAGTCAGCTCTCAGGGAGAGAATGACATGGGAGCCATAAAAAAGTGCCCTCTGTGCCACACTGGACAGCGATGCGCCAAACAACAATCACTAGAGCAACAGCAGCTCAGCAGCTCTCTGCATTCCCATCTTGCCCATACTGTTTTGTGTCCTACAGGGTGGGTGACTTGCAACGACTGTAGGAGAAAAGGACATAAAGTGTCTGTGTGTCATTCCCACCCTCCTCATACAGACATGGGCTTGGATGTTAATTGTGTGCCTTCAGTGCTTATGAATCACAACAAACTGTTTATCGAAGTCCAATTGATGGGCAAAGTGCTCTGAGTACAAGTGGCCACAGGTGCAGCCATGAATTTGCTGAACCCACAAACGTTTGTGGATTTGGTGGCATTGCCTCTGGTTACTTAATGTTTGATGAGTTACAACAGTAAATCTGTGGTTTGTTCTGTGACTATTCTGGTAGTGGATGATGCTGGCAACACAAAGTTGTTCAGTCTGGATGCTTTCAGTGCTTTTCATTTTTCCACTTCAGATATAGTGCACCTCATTTTCCACCAAGTCCCTTACCAAGAATTAGATTCTCTGTGTTCTGAGTTCTTGCAGCTTACATTACCATGAAATCTACAGTGCAGCCCTGCTTTTTCCATGTGTGTCTCATTTAAGTGGCTTTGTGTGTTCAAGTGAAATCAAAATTGGACAGGCTGACATTATTGGGGGTCACACGGTCTTTAAATTGAGTAAGTGGGCTTACCTCTCCCCCTTTGCAATGGTTAAAAATCGATTTGGTCAACTTTGCCTCTGTGGTGACTTTAAAGTTCCAGTTAACATTTAGTCTATCATTGACATCTATCCCTTGCCCAATCTGGAGGAGTTATTGACTAAACATGCCAGTGGCCAGTTTTTCTCAAAAATTGATATATCTAAAACCTGTTCAGGGGCTTCATTGTATGAGTATTCTAAAGGTATAAAGTATGAGGATTCTAAATGGTTCCTCTAATAAACATGCCCTTCAAGTGGTACATATGTCTAGACCTGTTTGGTGTGTCCAGCACCCTGGCGATTTTTGGAAGAGTTGATAGTGTCCGTTATGGGCTGCATCAACCATCTCACTTACATTGTCATGATGGGTTCATCCATGGAAGAGTATTTACACAACCTACGCATCGTGTTCACAGTCATATGTACTGCAGGGTTGAAATGCAACTTGACCAAGTCACACTTACTTCAGCTATCGATTGTGTATTTGGGGTTTGAGGTTTCTCAGGGTGGTGTTAAGCCCTTAAGTCGTCATGTCGCTTTGGTCACAGCTCTCCCTTGCCCTACAAATTTTAAAGAACTCCAGTCATTTTTAATTAACATCACTTACTATCATAAATTTATTTCATGTGTGGCTGTTTTTGCCCATCCTCTCAAGGAGTCACTCCACAAGAATGTTCCTTTTCAGTGGATGCCCACATGAGAATACACGATTACGCTCTTGCAATTTACATGACATTCTGCTCCTTGTTTGGCTGCTTTCCATTCTGGCACCCACTTCATTTTGGCTACTGATACATCTCAGTATGGGCTCAAGGCTGTTCTCACACATCAATATTAGAATGGTTCCAAACCTTCGGTAGCTTAGGTGTCAAAAGCGCTCAACTCTGTTCAGCAGCACTACTTTAAAGTTGAAAAGGAAGTGCTCGCTATCATCTACACTCTCCAGAAGTTTCTTATGTTCTTGCACAGGTCTAAGTCCCACCTCATTACTGACCACAAGCCCTTGCTTTTATTGTTCGATCCTTCAGCTTCTTTACCCAACAAAGTAGCACATTGCCTTCAACATTAGGCCTTATTTCTGTCTCACTATAACTATGAAATGCATTTTTGACCTACTGTGCAGCATGCCAGTGGTGATGCACTGTCCCTGCACCCATGGAGCTGGATCCTACTTTTGATCAGAATGAATTCCTTCATTTTTGTGTAGATGTTGAGGCACAACACACAGTCGAAGGGTATCCTATTGTGGGCTGCCAGATTGCAACTGCTGTAACTGTTGATCCGGTTTGGCATCAAATTATTCACTTTGCCCAGTATGGTTGGCCCAACAGGCCTCTGGGCAGTGTTTTTAATCCTTTGCATTACTATTTTGCCCTCCATAACTGCCTTCCAGTATTTGATGGTGGTGTTCTCCTAGCTAAAGATGGGCTATTGCCTAGGTTTGAGATCCCGACTGCCCTACAGTGAAATATGTTTGGTCTACATCAAGAACATTCGGGGGAGGGGGTCTCGCTTACCAAGTTACTGGCCCATCAGCATGTTTCAGTTCACCATAGCCCAGTGGTCACCAAATCTTCTTCCACAGCAGGCCAAATAACTGATAAAATGATGAACACTGGCTGCATCATCATTCTGTACAACATATAGTTACAATAATTTAAAACTGAACATACTAATTTAAGGCACTTAGCAGCAAGTGGCTCTCTGCATGTGCAAAGATATCCTAGGATTCTAAACATGGCATTTAAATTTAAATGGCATATTGTCTCATGTTCCATTCATTTTATCAAGCATATTCAAATACAGTCAGCAGGGCGGATAAACTGACATAACAGACTGGATCGAGCCTGTGGGACATAGTTTGGAGATCCCTGCCATATCTGATGCTATCCAAGAGGCAGCACTGCAGGTGATGCGCACGTGGTGGCCCTCATCACAGCGTACATGGGAAGACATACATGTTGATTTTCTAAATTTTTACTGGTTGTTGATGCTTTCTCTAAATTACTATACATTATCCAATCTCCTTACAAGTGAAAACTACCCATTCCATCCCACCCCCCCCCTTCCCCCTTAGATTTAGTGGTAAGATGGCCCAATGGATAGCCTGTCAAAAACTGAACACAGATCAAGCATGAAAACAGGAGGAAGGTACACTGAAGTGTGAAAAGTAAAGTGAAATAGAAACATTGACTGGTTCAGGAGTAAGAATTTCAGTAAAGGGCAAACTGCAGCAGCAACGGCATTGTGGTTAAGTGGTTGTAGTGTTGGGCTACCAAATAGGTGACCTGTGTTCAAAACTACCTCTTGCCCCCCCCCCCCCCCCCCCCCCCACACACACACACACTTCTGTGAAGTTTCAAAGGTAGGAGATGAGGCACTGGTAGAAGTGTGGGGGCAGGGTGGGAGTCGTGCTGAGGTAGCTCAGGTGGTAGAGCACTTGCCCGTGAAAGGCAAAAGTCCCTAGTTCGAGTCTCAGTCTGGCACACAGTTTTAATCTGCCAGGAAGTTTCATATCAGCACGCACTCCGCTGCAGAGTGAAAATCTCATTCTGGGAACAGTATGAACGGTCCGTTCAGTCATTGAAATGTTTGTTCTCTTTCTGTAGTCTTGGCAGTTGTCATACTATACATTGGCTGTAGACTATGAGTCACGTGTTAGAATATGTAACCGTCGCAAGTAAATGTAATGGAGAGTGAGAGCAGACGAGATACCACATAGGTATGTCACAGACATGAAAACAACAAATAAACAGAAGTGAACTATGTTACAACAAAACAATTCAAGACTCAAGACTTCCAAAATGGAACAAAACTTCAAGAACTTTAAAAAAAAATGTTTTAACAGAGCACAGAGAAACTGTGTGAGTGTGAAACTCTTGAGTTCATTGTTGCAGCTTATGCGACAAACTGTTATGTTTTCATTATTTCCTTGGGAGTAATCACATGCACATTCGTACGAACACCTGTATTGGGCGAGGAGACATATCTGACTCACTTACTAGTCATACAAATTAAGTGCGTCAATAAGAGATTCCTATCAAATGACACATGTACTGTCACTAATGCCATATATGACACACCAGACGTGTATTCCAGTGGAGGATTCAGCTGACTTGTCGCCTTGTCATCAAACATTTGCAGTTCCCATTCAAAAGCCACTTCTTTTTGGCTGCTAATAGAATAGTTGAAGGGACCGATGACCATTGCAGTCTGGTCCCTTTAATCCCACAAACCAACCAACCAACCAACCAACCAATAGAATAGTTGTGTAGAATCAACTTCCATTATAGGTTCCTACCTTAACCCTCGTTGTTGCAGTCAGATGTTACACCATGACAAATAAACAAAGTGGAATAAAGCAAACAGCGAAGAAAAAGAAAATGGCACAAGGGAGACCTGAATGCAGCTTGCCCACTTGGCAGTCCAACATCAAAATCACTTCACCACGATGCCGTCTCTCTCAATTGCTGTTCTATATTGCACTTCTTGTTCTTGGACCATTCACTGTTTCTATTTTGCCTTTTTTCACAGTTCAGTACATTGTCTTCCTATTTCCATGCTTAATCTGTGTTCAGTTTTTGATGTGCTGTTCACTAGACCCTCTTAACACTAAATTGGAGGAGAGTGCAATGGAGAGTTTCCATTGTTAGATGTTTGTGGCTCATGCCTTCAATGATTTCTACACCTGTCAAGGAACTCTCCATGTGACTGCTGCTCCTTTTCACCCCGAATCTAATGGTGCAGCGACATCTTGGCCACACATTCAGTGTTCAAATTAAGTGTGTCACAGACTCCTCCACAGACAAGAGGCTCCCTGGTTGCCAGCCATGCAACCTCCTGCATCTCCTCATGCCACCCCACTAACACCTTTTGGCACAGTGCTCATCAGCTCCTGGCGCTACATTGTGGGCTCATAGGTTCGGCCGCCGACCAAAGTGGATTTCAGCTATGGTCCACAGCTGAGGCCACCACCTCTGTATGGTGTGCACCAGTGATGGACTGATCGTGCACCACCACAGACGTCCCTACTGTGGGGGTGAACCCATCTTCCTTGTGGATCTCACCACCTCCTGCCTCTCCTCTGGGGTCAAGCCTCTGCAGCAACTGCTGCCAGGTCTTCCTGTGATGCTTTGCTGGCTGGGATGGTGTCCTTTGACACTGGACCGCTCAACTGATTGACTGGTGCCATCACCAGCGGCTCAGCCACACCATGTCAAGGGACTGGACATTGATATGCTACCAGCCTCCTTGTCACCAGTCCTGTTTTATGATACTTCACAGGGGAGTGGCCACTGTGCTTGTCAATGGCTGCACCACTTTTGCCCCTACTTACCTGTACTGGCCCAGAATCTCCTGCCACTGCTGTCATCCTCTGCAGTGTCTGCTGCAGAGGCCATGGATGGTTCAACAGTCACCCTGATACTCACATTGGCGGAGTGTCCTTTTTCCAAAAGAGTGTGGCTGCTATAACCGTGTATGTAATACTTTGATACATGCCACAGCACTGGGTCGCTGGTGCACTAGACTTGGAATATGCCACCAATAGCATCTGCACTGCCTGGCCACCAAAGACTGCCTACAGTGGGCCATGTGATTTGTGCACATGGCATGGCATCCACCATCAGAAACTGCTTGTGTCAGTTCTTGGATGGCTTTTGTTTTTGTGTCTATGTTCTCAGCTGTTCTTCGCTTGTATGTTGAGCAAGAATAAACATTTTTTCGTTGTGGCCATGTTGTTGGTGTATACATTCCTGATCTTTCATTTTACTTTTATCATTGCTTCTTTGATGTACAGATGGAACAGTAGGGGAGAAAGACTGCATCCCTGCCCTACACCTTTTTAATCTGAACACTAACTCATCACTTTCCATTCTTATTGTTTCATCTTGGTTCTTATACACAGTGTAAATGACCCACCTTTTGCTATAGTGTCTTGAGTGCATGAGCTGTTAAGCTGATTGTAGGAGAGGTTCTGCATTTATCTACAGGATTGTGTGGATGATGTACTTCTGAAAGCACAGTGGTATTTCTCCAGTTTTGTTTCACAGATTCTACATGCTAATTAATTTATTGCTTACCTCTTCCCCCAATGATTTTAGAATTTCCAAAATAATGTTATTTCTCTAACTAGGAGCACAAGGAAACACAGCTGTAAAGAAGATACAGTTCATTGGGTCATAGTGAAATCAACAAGAATACAGTGAAAGTATTTCACCTGTCTCAAATACAGTGAACAGCCCTTATAAAGACCCTATCCATGTGACATGTCACTGGTGCAGTGCCATGTGTGCACAGCAGACCTGGTGATGGCAGTCGGTGACCAGGCTGCTCCTGGCGGCCTCCTTGGGTAGTTGCAGGCACATCGTTTGAATGTTGATGCCCAATAGTCATGCCGTAATGGCCTGACTTAATGTCCACTATGGGCAGTTTGTGTAGTAATCAGCAGGTTACTATAGTTATCTGTCCTTTCTGCCTTGTTTCTTTGTATGTCTTTCAAAGCTCTGCCAGACTCTTGGGTCCTCTATGTCTTCCAAATATATATCTACTTTTCCTTCTTTTATATAACTAGACATTTCCTCATCCAAATCTCCTCTTTTTTTTTTTTTTTTTTAGTGGAATTCCTTTTGCAGTCTTAATGTTGATGCCATTGCTTTCAATTCCACTTATTCCTATATGGTGAATATGCCCATTCAACAAGCTCTCTCTCTCTCTCTCTCTCTCTTTCTTTCTTTTATGTTTGTATTCTCACTCTCTCTCTCTCTCTTCATCTTCTACTTGTAACATTGAAATGTAGACCTTAACTGTTGTTGTTGGCATTGGTTTGTTGTCAATCCTGATGAGAATAATTCTGTCACTGAACTGCACAGTAACTCACTCTTTCTTCTACTTCCCTATTTATAATGAATCCTACTCCAATTGTGTGATTTCTTTTGATATTACCCTATATTCATCAAACCAGAAATCCTTTAATTTCTCCCATTTCACTTTACTGAGTCTTTTAATATCTAGATTGACCCATTTTATTTTCCTTTTCAAATTTTGTAGTGTCCTACCACATTCAGACTTCTTAGATTTCACACTCCAACTCATGACATGTTATTGTTTCACTGGTTTCCCAACTATTTTCTCATGGTCCTCTCCTTCTTAGTAGTCTTCTCCTGGAGATTCAAAATCAGGACTAATCAAGAATTTGGTGCCAATGGAAATCATTGTGGCACTTTTTGGATAGCTGGCCACATTTCCTGTGGGTAAACTTTGTGTGTCTTTAAAGTAGTTGTTTTCATTTCTTCCTGCATCCTCATTCTACTGAACATTGCTGATTTGCTGATTCTTCCACTTTGACAAACAGTTTCCTATCTGAAGGGCAAGATTGTATCCTGAACCTTTATCTGATTCTCTGCACTCTTTGACAATGCTTGTGGCAGAATGAGGGTGATACCTTATACCAGAAGACTTTGACGACCATTACTGATTATTTTTGTTCAAAATCTAAACGATGGCTGGGATCTAAATTTTTATCAGTGATGGTAGTCACTATCCCTACAGCTTGGTAACAGGTAAGTCATCACATATTAGAAGATAAAGTACTGTATCGATACCTACAGCATTACAGACAACTCTCACAGACCTAGACAGAAGGATTGCACTTCACCGTATGTCAAATGATGAAAATATTAATGTTTCTGAATCACTTAGTACACATATGAGGACTCAAATTTGGAAAAGAAATGGCCTTTACCATGAACACATGATGTGTAACGAATATATGCACAACCTAATTGTGTTGACCAAAAAAAAAAAAAAAAAAAAAAAAGCATCATAAAACTTTGTTTTTGATGTAGGATGATCACATTCAATAGGAATTCTAATGTTTTAAAAAATAAGTTTACTTTATTTTCATTGAGCACAGCCTCATTTGGGATAATAAAAAGAAGTTTCAAACAAAAGTTACTTAAGTTTAATGTGGAAACGGTATATGTAATAGAACATGGGGGTTCTCATAAAAAAGAGAAATCTAGACTGGAACTAATACTGTTACCTTTACTCTACAATAGGTTTTATCAGAAATGCTTTTTTGTATGATGTATTCTTAAGATATTCTGCAGTAGAGATTAAAGTGAGGCACCTCATACACCACCTGCAAGAATAAGACAAGTAACATGAAGTCCATGGAAATCCAAGGAGGTTGGAGGGTTGGTGTTTAACGTTACATCTATGACAAGATAAATACAGGTCGGAAAATTCAAGAGTAAATTGACAGCATATCCTACTATTTTCTTTTTCCGTAAATTATTTGGTTCAATCCCGCGTCAGGCCATTCTGATTTAGGTTTTCCGTGATTTCCCTAAATCACTCCAGGCAAATGCCGGGATGGTTCCTCTGAAGGGGCACGGCCGACTTCCTTCCCCATCCTTCCCTAATCTTATGAGACCGATGACCACGCTGTCTGGTCTCCTTCCCCAAACCAACCAACCAACCAACCAAATTATTTGGTTAGCTAGAGATTGGGATTACAGACTTCTGTTACTGTTGTAATAGACAATAATGATAAATGTAAAAAGACCACCTTTCATACAGTATGTAGGTAAGTTTTATCTTTTTGCATTTGTCAGTATATTTCCATACTTATTAAACAAGCATAATAGATTAACAACAGCTAACTAACATAAATAGACTGCACTAGTTATTTTCTTAGGTTTGCAGTAATTTTGCTAAGAGTTCCTGCTTCAGCTTTGTTTTCATTAGAAAACCTGCAAAATGGCTAACCTTTATTCAGTTGATTTGTTTTCACATTCATAAATGTTTTCATTATGACTTCATTGTGACAGCTCTCAAATATACAACAGCAAGCTTTTTGAGGGTTGTGAGAGAGGGAAGGAGAACAAGTGGAATGCCCAGAGTATTTAGTACACCCTGCCTATGCCTCAGGAAATGCTAAAAGAAAAAGATCCCAGGAAATATACACCCTAAAAAAAGAAGGTTTACATAAAACTTTTTGTGGATGAAGGAAGTCACAAGGTAAACATATTAATTTTATCAGTGATTTTTGTTTCATTGGCATTAGAACGTGGTCCAAGGCATATTTCCCTGCTTAACATTTTGTCTTCCACTGCTAAAGACATCTTCAGAAGCTATAAAGACTTGCACAGCAGATTCAAAATTAAACAACTTCAGTGTGCTATCTGAGTTCTGATGATGTCTCCACTGTTGGAAAACAAAGTGTTAAGAAGGGAAATATGCATTGGTCCATGGTGGTCTACTGCCCATGAAACAAAAATCACTAACATGAATAGCAAATTTGCTAGGCCTATAATCAGATTATTTTTTGAAATAGGACTCTAAACTTTTTATTACAAATTATAAGTTGTTGCCAAAAACTAACTTACCTTTGGTGGAACTGTCATAACTGTAATAGTTCTTTTATGTCCTTCAACCGTCATCTGGGAAATTATGAAGAAATGAAGTGCTAATGTGGTACTGCTACGATGATGATGACCAGGAGAGGAAGAATCACTGACTACTCCAGCAAGCATCAGATGTTGCAAACATTCAACTTACTTCTAAAGAGTCATATGTGTACATTTTGGTTGTTCATCGTTGTATCAATGTGTCTTTATCAGGAAACCTCCTGAAAATAGTAATTGAACTAAATTTCAGGGCATTCTTGTCATATTCAGTTTCAGTTCTTGCATAGTCTATTGACATGCCATCTTTAAAAAAGCTTGGAAAGAGTCCACTTCTTGGTGATGGACTATGGTAGGTAAATAATTAATGTTTATTCCTTTTGTTGGAGCTCTCTGCTACACAGAAAATATCTTGGCCATTTTATTCTCTTGTATTTTCATTTCAGAGAAAACAAACTGTTGACATGTTGTTTTTATAAAATTTAACATGTTATATAATATTTTAAGTTACACTACTGGCCATTAAAATTGCTTCACCACAAAGATGACGTGCTAAAGACGCGAAATTTAACCGACAGGAAGATGATGCTATGATATGCAAATGATTAGCTTTTCAGAGCATTCACACAAGGTTGGCGCCGGTGGCGACACCTACAACGTGCTGACATGAGGAAAGTTTCCAACCGATTTCTCATACACAAACAGCTGTTGACCAGCGTTGCCTGGTGGAACGTTGTTGTGATGCCTCGTGTAAGGAGGAGAAATGCATACCATCACGTTTCCGACTTTGATAAAGGTCGCATTGTAGCCTATCGCAATTGCTGTTAATCATATTGCGACATTGCTGCTCGCATTGGTCGAGATCCAATGACTGTTAGCAGAATATGGAATCAGTGGGTTCAGGAGGGTAATACTGAACGCCGTGCTGGATCCCAATGGCCTTGTATCACTAGCAGTCGAGATGACAGGCATCTTATCCACATGGCTGCAATGGAGCGTGCAGCCACATCTCGATCCCTGAGTCAACAGATGGGGACGTTTGTAAGGTGACAACCATCTGCATGAACAGTTTGGCGACGTTTGCAGCAGCATGGACTATCAGCTTAAAGACCATAGCCGCGGTTACCCTTGATGCTCTATCACAGACAGGAGCATTTGTGATGGTGTACTCAACGACGAACCTGGGTGCACGAATGGCAAAACATCATTTTTTCGGATGAATCCAGGTTTTGTTTACAGCATCTTGATGATCGCATCCGTGTTTTGTGACATCACGGTGAACGCACATTGGAAGCGTGTATTCGTTATCGCCATACTGGTGTATCACCCGGCGTGATGGTGTGGAGTGCCATTGGTTACACATCTCGGTCACCTCTTGATCGCATTGACGGCACTTTGAACAGTGGACGTTACATTTCAGACGTGTTACGACCCGTGGTTCTACCCTTCATTCGATCCCTGCGAAACCCTACATTTCAGCAGGATAATGCACAGACTACATTTTGCAGGTCTGTATGGGCCTTTCTGGATACAGAAAATGTTCGACTGCTGCCCTGGCCAGCACATTCTCCAGATCTCTCACCAATTGAAAACGTCTGGTCAATGGTGGCCAAACAACTGGCTCGTCACAATAAGCCAGTCACTACTCTTGATGAACTGTGGTATTGTGTTGAAGCTGCATGGGCCTCTACCTGTACATGCCATCGAAGCTCTGTTTGACTCAATGCCCAGGCATATCAAGGCCGTTATTACAGCCAGAGGTGGTTGTATTTGGTACTGATTTCTCAGGATCTATGCACCCAAATTGTGTGAAAATTTAATCACATGTCAGTTCTAGTATAATATATTTTTCCAGTGAATACCCGTTTATCATCTGCATTTCTTCTTAGTCTAGCAATTTTAATGGCCAGTAGTGTAAGTGTGCTGTTAATGCCACATGCAAATGTTATTAGACTATATGCTGTATAAAATTATGCAGGTAACACATGATACAAATATGCATGCTCTTCTGCTTACCAAACATTTTTATGCACTGAATGTATTGTTTATTTTTCTGTTTCAGTGGTCGGGTATAAATATAAATCACATTATGTGCCCTATTGGTGTTGATCCATTCTATGGACAGTACTATCGGATAGCCACAATTATTCATGAGGGTATTCTGTGCCCACTAGTTTCAAAAACATATTGCATGCTGGCGGCATTTTTCCTTACAAAATTTGGACCCACAAAAGTTAAGAATACTCTGGAGTTTGACATGAGTTCATGGGCTCAAGGGGATAGAGGACCAGGTAAACGAAGTTCCTTAAAACAAAGTCCACAGGCAAGTCCAGAAAAACATTCACCAGAATTTCACTCTACGAATAACGGCTGTCATCATATTGATTAAGACAGTATCTGTATAATTTTTGTGTAAGTTGTAGCAGCTATGCTGTGTTCTTGTAGCCGTCAGTACTATTTTAGTAAATATTTATTTCAGCAAAATGAAGCAAAGAATGAAACTCTTTATAATTCTTTACAAGTTTGCTACAAAAGCCAAGATGATTTTAATTGTATCAGTTGATTGTGTTAATCTAGTCGTTTTCAGATTTACAATTTTTTTTTGACAGGAGGCATTTTAGGTATCTAGCTAGATTGACTGTACAAGTGCCTTTAAGAAGGGTTTTTATACCAAACTCAATTCTTTTAAGTTTTACAATTTAATTTAATAACAGCTGTGTATAAAATGAGATTATTGAGGTAGTGTACCTACATGTAAAAGGTAGTGCCTGTTCCTTTTAGGATATCATCACAGTGTTAGTGATAAAATGGTAGCTGTTGTTGCAGTGAAGATGTCCTTATTTATGTGTGATACATTGAATGTGTGAATACTCAATACGATATTGTGAAATGTGTACTTAAAATACAATGTGTATGTATTCAGTTATTGCACAGTTAAATGCTGTGAATGGCATTTGCCTTAAAATGTCTTAATTATGTTGGAAATTGTGCTATTCCACTGACAGACAGGTACATAATGGTATGTTGTTCAATGATCTGTATTACTTTATCCCTTATTCTGTGACTTGAATTGTGTTTTAGCATACACAGTTTTAGCTAACAGCACTGAAACATGAATTTTAATTCTGACTGTTCTTAGAAAGCACTGTATTTACTTTTTCAAAGTATCATAATTCTTTGCATTTATTTTCATTATCAGTTTACTACTGTTTAGTGAAAATGTGGATTTCATTAATTTTGGCCAGTTTTATGCATATATTTGAGTGCAGAATTTGTCTTCTGTGATTTTCTTGCCTTCAGGTTGTGATTTATTTAAGATGATTGACTGTTAATATGGATTGCTTCTTTAGTAAAACTTTTACTAATTTTTTTGTTATTTTATTTGCAACACATTTATTTACTGTTTTTTAAGTTTTTGTGCTAGGAGGTGGCTGTTGAATCCTTCAGAATCTTTTAGAATTAGTAATAATCATGAATCTGTGATAAAAAAAAAGTACTCCAGTTTTTGTGGTTGATGAATAAACTGTCATCTGCAGGATAGTTTTAGGGGCTCTTGGCCCTACAAGAGCACCTTAAATTATACAGTGTTTTATTGGATCCATTGGTCACAATTATATTTTGACAACACTGACCACTTCAGCCAGAGGTACATTGGATTATGTGGATCTTTGTTTACAAACCTGAAATATTATCCTGCAGACAACGGTTCAGTGAACAGTTTTATCTGTGCAGTGAGATCTAGATACATAAAAGTTCTCATTTCAAAATGAAAATATTTTGACACAGTGTTAGTTCATGAATCAGCTTCTGTGACAAGAACAAGGTGCTTGTAATACATCATGCAGATAGTTTTATCTTCTGTAACTCTCTGTTTGTCGCAGATGCTGACTGGTAGTAGCTTGTGTGTGATATGATAGTTCCAATATTTTAAAGGATGTTTTGTGTTATTGCACACATTCCTTTCTTTCAATTGGGCCATGAATTGGCATGTATAACTAGTGCTATGAAAGGAAAAAAAAAAACATTGCTGCATTATATGTTATCTTCACTCAGAAAACATAGAAAGCTAATGAGGTACTCAAATAATTAGGCATAGTAAATATTCTTAGTCACTGATAATTGTAACAAATGATAGTTCTGCGAGTTTCAGTTCTTTCATGTAAATGCATAGTTGTTTCCCATGTTCAGAAAGGGAAAACATCACCAAATTCTTTTGTCTACTTATTCATTCTGAATTTATCTCTTTTTAAAATTGTTGTTAAGTGAAAAATCTTATTTTAAAATTGCTATTTCAAGAACTGTTTTGAAATGGAAAGTTTCCTTGGCTGCAGCCTGTATTTTACTGTCAGAATGTGTTTTGCAGAAATATTTTCCAGTTCATATTTTTTCCGAAGGTTTCAGAAAGTAAATGCCAGGTGTCAGCCTTCAGTGAATAAAAAAACATTTATATGTACCATTCTGAAGGTGGCTGCAAGTAGGTAATGGCTGATATGAGACAGTGAATTAATGAGAAGTGGCAGTAGTATATTGAACTTAGAAATTTAAGAGAATTCATGATATATTTTACAAATTTTTCGTATCCAAAAAATGTAGTTGCAAACTTATTTTTGCCTCATTGAATTATTTAACAGTGTTGGACTCATTACTCATTTTACCTAACACCTCTTACTACCAAAATAAAGTTTGGAAAATTTACAGCTGGCAAAATTTAGGCCTATTGATTAAACAAATTTGCTTGACATGTTCAGGGTACTCTAGAATTAGGATGTCCTCTCATCTTTATGTTTCTCTTGTAGGTGTTGTAGAAATCCAGTTTCCATGGTATGCCTGTGAATCTTTTTGTATCTTTGAAATTTGCTCTGGAGGTATTATTTAGTAGGCATATACTACATTTTCTGAAAAGCTTCACATTTTGTATTATTTTTGAATTAACTTCTTTAGAAGAGAAGTGAAAGTGTAGTTATAAATTTCCTGTATCCGATACCAAAGTCATCCCAGTCTAGCTTTAAAACTATCTCTTTCATCTGCTCATTGATTATTAGAGAAATGTTAAGTTTCATTGCCAAAATGCAAACTGTTCTAAGATAAGCATATTATCAGGTAATAAATGTTTGCCACATCTCTTATCTTCCTAATTACCCATGTAAAGGTTCTCTGGTGCTTTTTTTGCATCAAAGATATTGAGCCAAAACAAACTTGGGCAGCTTGTAGTCTAATAGTCATGAAATTTGAACAGCTGGAACAATGTTACTTTGCTGGATGAATCTCACCATGCTTGATGTTCCTCATTACCTCTAGAAAAAAGTTTTGTGGGAGTGTGTGAGTGAGTGAGCATTATATCTCATCATAATGACGTTTTATTCTGTATAGACCTGTTATTACAAATATTGTATTTGTTGTATGTCAATAGTTGCTGTATTCATGGGGTGGAGGGAAGAATGCTTCCTTTGTTGATAGACTACGTAGCACAAATTGTTAATGTGAGCATTCCTAAGGTGCTTGATACAAACAATAGGTACATGGTGATGTCCTCCATTAAGTTAAATTTGAAAATTTTCGTATATTTGTACATTCTAGCCTTTATTATTTCTGAAACTGTAAAATGTTATAAACTTATACAGTATATAATATCAAATGCCTTTATAATGGTAGCAAAGAAATGTTTGTCCTCAAAGAATACTGAGTGATATGGTGCAGTGCTGAAGGTCCTGTATTCGCATTTGTGAGAAGTGAGATTCAAATCCATACCACTCCAAATTCAGATTATTTGTAGTTTCCTTAAATTAGGTCACATGAATTGCTGCTCTGCAATAAAAGTATATTATGTGCTTAACAAGTCGTTTCAGGCAGCCTTATATTGAAAATGTCACTTTATGGATTCATTATGCTACTATAATAAATATGTGTGATTGGTTATCTATTCTTTAATACGATGTATTGGAATGCATGGTTGTAATTCAAATTTTGGGGATAATATTTAATTAGATACTTTAAGACACAGATTAACTTTTAGCAAACCATAATTACAAAATTCAACAAGGCCTTCAAAATTATTGTGTAATTTCATTCATATCTCACCATAACAACAGTAAATGCATTGGTGATTGGGGAGGAGGGATTGCATAAGAATGTTAATTGTTGAAGGATGTAGGGCAGCTATTCCTTACATTGTCTATACTCAAGTGGATAAAAACAAGGTAGGCATTATTAATATAATTATTCTGTAAAAACTGAGCTAGGTTACTAAGTGAAACTGTATATGTAGATAATCACATTTAACTTTGTTTTCTGAGCCCCAATAGTAAACATTATTATGACCATTCTTGAAGCTTCCAGTATACACATTAGTTCTTACAGCTCACACTTAGGACCTTAGCCTTCATGATTCATGCTAGATAATGGATAGGCATCTTGTAATTTAAAATGAAATTTTACTAGGGTATGTCAATTATTATCCGCTAAGTAGTTATAAAATTTTATTGTAATCAAAAAGGAAACTTCCAAGAACATTTTTCGATATAGTCTCCTTGCGTTTCAACACACTTTGTCCATAGTTGTACAAGCTTCCGTATTCCCTGATAAAAGAAAGATCTCGGTTGAACTGCAAGCCAGGAATGCAGCGCTTCCTTCACTGCTTTGTCCGAGGCAGATCGACGGCCCCTATACCTGTTTGAGTGGACCATACAAGGGATATTCAGAAGGGGCAAGATCAGGACAATATGGAGGATGTTCCAGTACTTCAGATTTGAGTTTCTAGAGCGATTCAATAGTGTGGGCAGCCGTATGCAGATGGGCATTATCATGCAACAACACATCATCTTTTGACAGCAATCCTCAGAGTTTGATTTGATTTGCAGGCTTTAGCTGGGCAGTAAGCATCTCACTGTAACATACACTGTTTATTGTTCTACCCCTTTCCCCATAATGTTCTAGTACTGGACCTTGTGCGTCCAAAAAACCATAACCATCAGTTTTCCTGCGGACAGTTGGGTCTTAACTTTTCCTTGTATGTCAAATTTGGATGTTTCCATTCTTTACTCTGCCGTTTACTCTCTAGCTCGTAATGATGGATCCATGTTTCGTCACCAGTATTGTTCCTGCCTAAGAAGTTGTCCCATTCGTTACCATAGCGATCCAAACGTTTATTGCAGGTGTCCAAGTGCGTTTGTTTATGCAACTGTGTGAGTTGTTTTGGGACCCATCTTGTACAAACTTTATCAACCCCAAGTCTGCTGTGGATGATTTTGTTGCCAGAACCGTGACTAATTTGTAGACGATGTGCCACTTCGTCAGTAGTTAACCGTCTTTCTAAGAGAATCATTTTACGTGAATGCTCAATGGTTTCTTCCTTTGTGGCGGTAAACAGTCATCCAGCTCCTTCATCGTGCATAGCACTTGTGCGACCATTTCTGAATTTTTCAGTCCATTCGTAGACAATCCATTGTGGCAAAACACTGTTCCCGTACTGTACCAAAATTCTTCGATGAATTTCAGCCCGATACACCTTCCGACCACAAAAAACGGATCACTGAATGTTGCTCTTCTTTGGTGCAAATAGACAGCAGAGCAGCCATGATTAACAGCACGGCAGCGATAACGAAACTAACATAGCAGCTTGAAAATTGCAAAGATATAAAAAGAAATAAACAAAGCATGCGTCATCAACATAAAATGACAGTACGACCAAAATAAGCAAAAATATAACTAAATTGCGGATAATAATCGACTCACCCTCGTAGTTTAGAGAATCAGTAAGATGTAATCTTGAACTTCAATTTTTCGATTCTGTACAGTCATTTATAAAGTTAAACATTGTTAGCTTGACTAAAGCTATGCAGAAAGTGAGGTTGATTAAGGATGTTAGTAACTTAAATTCTGACTGCAATGAAGTCTCATGAAAAAGACCTCTTGGATTTTAGGGATATAACAAAAAGTTTTAGTGAAAATGATGAAATTTTAAAATTTATGAACCTGGCACTGAATTGACACCTGTATATACGGGATTAAACATGCAGCTTGTAAACAAATCTTGCTCAGCTTTGAAAATATATGTAATGTTTGTTAAGTAATGGAATGACTGTTTTACAGTAAGAAACAATCTTAAGAATCAGTCATTGTCTTCGGCATATGCTTACAAATGCAAGGAAACCCGCTGCATACATATTTATTAAATTGCAATGTACATGTGACAAGAAGTGTGTGAGAAATTATAGTGTGTAACTTTAATTCCTGTACCTGGAAGAGAGACCTAGAGAGATTTTTCAGCCTAAAAACAATTTTAAAAAGTGATGCCAAACATATCAGTTATCATATTATTTAGAAATATTGTTAAAGTCACCAAATAACTATTAGTTTTGTTAGTGCTGTCTGTAATACTAGAATGTCATATAAATTTTGTGCATACTTGTAAAGATAATTGAGAATATTTGTTTAAGGAATATTGAAAGAGGGTCAATAGGACACAGGAAATATGTAATAGCAAGCAATGACAAATATAAAGTCATTAATAGTGCAATACATAGTTTGTAAATACTGATGGTTCACTGAAACTGTGGCAATAAAAACAGTGATACTTTTATCAAGCATGTTAGCTAACAGGCTGTGCTGAATTTGAATCTTAAAATAGTTACTTTGGGTAATGATTTTTGTAAATTATCCAATGAAACATTTGTTGAATATGAAACAGAAAATAAAATTTCATGTATGGAACTGAAATAAGAGGGCTTCATTGTTATTTTATGTAACTCTGCAATACAATATCCTGTTTCCAGAAGATAAGTAACTTCATTTTTACCTTTGTCTTATTCCAAGGAAATGTGAAAAGTGATACATCCTTGATAATTGTGATGTGTTGCAGAAAAACTTAAATTTGAAAACATATCCACTATTTTCCCTTGTAATATTCTAAATTTTTGCTCCTTCATGATGGAAAAAGAGAAGCTGACTTCAAAACTCTGATGAAGCATTAGCCCAAAAAACTCTGATGAAGCAGTAGCCCAGGGAGAGAACTTCTAGGGTGTTTCAACCTGGAGATGACAGTAGTAAGACTGAGAATAGAAAAGACTAATAAATTAAAATGTAACCATCAATACTTGTGCCGAAGGTGTGGCATGTTCAGGAGACTCACTTGCAGCCATGCTATCACTGGGTTAATATCCTGCCTCAAGCTGTACTCATAATGTGCTGATTTCCGTGTTCCAATCCTTGCTGAGATAGAACCCACTTTCTCTATCGAGTTTTGGGACCAATGAACTCGGCACCCATTCTCAGCATATAAAACTTCATTCAGTATATTATGTATTTATTCATATATGATGCCTGCTATCTCATAAATATTAATATGCCAACTATGCAATGCTTGTACAATGATATTTAAAGTCTTTACTATAGTTGTAAAAAGCTTTGGGTCTTGAGTCAGAATGCACAAAATTAATAGCTGGGCTGCAATCCGTGTTTAAAAAAGGGGCATCTATGCAGAAACTTTGAGTTCGATATTGGCTGCAGATTACAGCTGAAACTGGTAAATGTAAAAGTAAGACCAATGATTATCATCTGGTTACAGGTTTTGCAGATAAATAATTTGTCATGTTCTAGGACGCAAATTTTGTATTCATTGAACACTCCTGTTTTTATCTTCTCAAAAGGCAGATCAAGAACAGCATTGTGCAACTGTTTTAACCTTTCTGTAATGATTGACACTTGCTATCTATCAAATAAAAAGAATTCAGTTTACAGGCACAAGTTTTTGTCATCTAAGAGATGATATGTTGTTCGGTGCCAGTTATTGCAATAATTTTCCTTCAAGTCTATGCAGGAAAAAAAGAAAATTAATATTGAACTAAATATTTCACTTTATTGTCATCATGAGTGCATTCCAGGACTGCTTACACCAACAATACCCCATGCAGGATGCATCTGGTACGTGTGCTGCTCACCCCAAAAATAAATAAATAAATAAATAAATTTGTAACCCACCAAATACAGTAAGTATACATTTTTTTTTAATGTGGCATTCTAGGATTAATCATAAATAATAAATTTAGTTTTTCTTGATAAAGTACAGTTATTCTATTCTTTTAACTCTCCACAATGTGTGCCTTATGGATACAATAATGAACACAATGCCCCAGAGCACAGAATTTCTGGTGAAGACAACCGATATGTACAAATAATATCTTCGATATCCTCAGCGTCTCTGGGTCTGCCATCAGCTAGTACTTAAAAATATTTTTTGTAATTTTTATAACTGGCTATTGGAATTTGATGCCCTGATGAATTGCTTGATGTTACGTGGAGGAAAAATTATCATTACTTGTCTGACACTTATCTCATTAGGAATGTTTGGCAATGTTGCTTTCCAAGTTATATAGATGTCTCTACCCTTCTGCATCCGGTGTTGGCCTATTTTTCTGTATCCATTGCTAACCTACCAAATATTCACTGATAACATGGATACTGGATCAAACCTTTCTATTCTCCAAGTAGTTAGCTGACCATTTTCAAATCCACAAAGTGATCCACTTCTATTCATTATGTCATATCATAGGGCTGAGAGACCAACAAGAACTGTCACATAAGCATTCCCACTTAGTAATGGGACACCTGTGAGAATGTACTTCGATAATTGATAAATATTCGCCTTTCAGGAAAATTATCTAGTTTGCTGAGAACACATTGAATGACATGGACCAACCTATGTGTTGCAGTGGTAAGACACTGGAGCTACACTCAAGAGAGTAGTGGTTAAATTCATCTTCTGGACACTCAGATTTAGGTTTTCCCTGCGTTATCTCTGTCACATAAGTCAAATGCTGGCATGATTACTTTGAAAGAGCATGGCCAGTTCCCTTCCCCACCTTTGCGCAATCTGAGTTTTTGCTCCACCTCTAATAGCCACATCATCAACAGAGGGTAACCACTTTCATGTTAATGTGATGGCAATGATCATAGTGTTTCCATTATAGTAAAAGGCCAGAAGTATCTGTTCATGCTCCCAAAAGTATGAAACTTAAGTGGAAGTGTGAGGTAATGGGTTAATAATTTGTCTTCACTGTTCTAGATACCCATATCATGCACTGACTTAAGATCATCAAGCTACAAGATGGCGCCGATAGAGAAAGTACGTGTACGTTCAGCTCCCAGTTATGAAGATAAAAGTAATAGTAATTGTAAATTGTGTATCATAAAAGTTCGTAAAGGAATTCAGTGTAGAACCTGCAAGTATTGGTTTCATGAAAATTGCTGCAAGATCAACTTAAAACTCGTAACTGATGACTATTTGTGGACCTGTGAGCCGTGCATAGCAGCCGCGTGTGAAAGTAAATTTTCAAACATCATCAAAAATAAGGACGAAATAATCAGAATGCTACAAACAGATATTGAAGTGCAAGAAGTGAAATACACTGTCCTCCAAGACCTATATATAGCTCTACAAAACAGTAGTGCTTCGACAGTGTGTGTAGATCGGTGTTATGTACGTCGTGAAAACATAACCGTCGACGACGCCACATTTATATACAAGAAAGGAAACCCACCAGTGAATACAGAAGCCTCAACAGTGGACAAAGTTCAGTGCTTGATAAACAGTGATAATTCAAATAACAAAAACAGTGCATCTAAAATTGTAGTAGACGGCAACACGTGTACACAAAACACGCGTGGTTGCGTAAGAAAAAGTTCCGATCGCGTACGTAAACAAACACAACGGAAAAATAACGTAAAAATATTTGGAGACAGTCATGCTCGCAATATTTCGACATGCATGTCGAACTCCGCTCAAGGTGGTTCGTGTATATCAGCAATTGTTCAACCAGGAGCAAAATTCGTGAATGTGGTAGAAGACATACACACAGAATGTGCTAAATTCACGGAAAAAGACTGTTCCGATAATCGCAGGAGCAAACGATGTTTATTGCAACGAGGCCAGCACTTTCATTAAAAAGCTACTCGTATTGCTGCAGTTATTACAGCATACAAACATAATACTAACAACTGTGCCCACGAGATATGACCTGGCAGACTGGTCTTGTGTGAACAGAGAAAATCACCTAACGAATAGTAAACTGAAACACTATTGCACTAAGTTTACGAATGTGACACTACTGGATACAGACAAGTATGAGAGATACTGCTTCACAAAGCATGGACTACATCTAAATCAATTTGGCAAAAATAAAATAGCAACAGACATTGGAAAAGCTTTTCATGAAATAATAGGCCTAAACAATAACGATCATGAAAGCAGACCAGTCATAGCCCTAACTAACGAGGGAAACCAGTGAGCTGGGCCAACTCTAGCAGGATTTGGTCCAGTAACAAAAATCTGCAACAAGTAATTAATACACAAACGAAAGTTCACTCAAACAGCAATACAATTAAATACAAACAAAAGTTAACAGCGTTTCATCAGAACATAAGAGGCCTATACTGCAAGCTGGATCATTTCACAGCAAATATAGAAGACACAAAAGGTATAAACAGTGCCCACATTCTGTGTCTAACAGAACACCACATCACTGCTGGTATTGAAGTGGTCCCTATTCCCAACTATGTTTTGGCAACGTCTTATTGCAGGAACTATATGGACAAAGGAGGAGTAGCTGTATATGTAAAAAACAATGTCTTGTTCACGACAATAGATGTACGAAGATTCTGCTTTGAGCTACATTTTCAAGTATGTGCTATAGAGGTGCCAGACACTGTCTCCAGATTAACAGTTGTGGCAGTTTACAGGGCACCATCTGGTAATTTTAAAGTGTTTGTTAAACAATTAGATACTCTTTTGTTGTACTTAAGTAGAAAAAATAGGGGCATGGTAGTTGTTGGGGATTTTAACATAGATTTCTTGGTTAATTCTCCCTGCAAGGTGGAGTTTGAAAATCTCATGTGCACGTACAACCTTGTTCCCGTGGTTAGCTCGCCCACCAGAACCACAACCTCTTCCAGTACTCTCATTGATAACGTTGTTGTTGATCAGAGTAAAGTCAACCATATTAATATTGAAATGGTTATAAATGGTCTGTCTGACCATGACGGACAACGAGTTACTTTCAACAGCTTGGGAATTCCTCTGAGTGACACCTCACTTAGATGGAAAACAGTAAGGAAAATAAGTGAGGAAGCTATTCAAACGTTCAGATCATGTCTTCAGGATACTGTCTGGACACCTGTTTATCTAGCAGAAGCTGCTAATTCAAAATACAATTTATTCACAAATGAGATAGCAGGTACCTTTGAAAGTGTATTTCCAAAAAGGTCATACAGAGTCCAACCTGCTAGGTCTGCAAAAAAACCATGGCTCACTAAGGGCATCATAGCTTCCTGTCAGAGAAAAAGACAACTCTACATAGCATCAAAGACTTCTAACAACCCTACTCAGCTAAAACATTATAAACTCTACTGTAAAATTCTTGCCAAAGTAATTAAAAACTCTAAAAGTATGTGTATAGCATCTGAAATTACTAATTCTGAAAATAAAATTAAAACAATCTGGAATGTGATAAAGAGAGAAACAGGGACTGTAAACTACACCAAAGACAAAAATATTGTTTTAACTGTTGACAACTCAGAGATAATTAATAGTGAGGAAATTACTGAAATCTTTAACCAACATTTTTTAACTGTCCCAACACAGATAGGTTGCCATGGTTCTGTAGATAAAGCTGCCTGTATAATGAAAAATAATTTTCCAGAACCTTTCAGTCAAATAAGTGTGCTTCCCATTACTGCCAATGAAATCAAAAAAATCATATAGTCTTTGAAAAATAAACATTCTGCTGGTATTGCGGATATTTCAAGCAAGCTGTTGAAGGCTTGCTGTAGTGAAGTGACCGAAGTTTTGTCTCACATCTGCAACACATCCATGCAACAAAGAGTGTTTCCAGACAGAATGAAATACTCTGTTGTCAGGCCCCTGTACAAAGCAGGGGATGCTACAAATGTGTCAAACTATCGCCCTATCTCTCTATTAACAACATTTTCAAAAGTCCTAGAAAAAGCTCTGTACAACAGGATTGTGGCACACCTTGGTGACCTGAACATCATTAACAGTCTGCAGTTTGGTTTTCAAAAGAGAGTTTCAATAGATAACGCAATTTTCTCATTCACAAATGATGTTCTAGAGTCTATAAACAGCAAGAGACTGCCAATTGGTGTCTTATGCAACCTATCAAAGGCGTTCAACTGCGTAGATCACCAGATACTCTTCAAGAAGGCCTGTCATTATGGAATTACAGGACCTGTAGGGAACTGGTTAAAATCGTACCTCGAAAATAGGAAGCAGAAGATTATTCTAGATGTTTCAGATAGTGTATCACAATATATAGTGGACTCTGAGTGGGGAATTGTGCAGCACGGAGTGCCACAGGGATCAGTGCTTGGGCCCTTGCTGTTCCTCATATATGTTAATGACCTGCATGTATCCATCAATAAGCAGTGTAAATTTACAATGTTCGCAGATGATACGAGCATTGTGGTGGATAATGTGTCAATTACTGACTTAGAATCCGAGGTCAATGATATCCATAAAGAAGTTCTGGGTTGGTTTAGTGTTAACTCCCTTTCAATAAACCTGAAAAAAAAAAAAAAAAAAAAAAAAAATTATCCAGTTCCAGACAACCCACAAAAACCAAAAGAAATAATCACACAGAATGATCAGATGATAAAGCAAGTGTACTTATCAAAATTCCTAGGCGTATACGTGGACAGTAGGCTGAACTGGGAACATCACATTCTACAAACACTAAAACGGCTGACGTCAGCAACATTTGCTTTACGAATTTTGTCACGCTTCAATGACATTACCATCTCAAAGTCAGCTTACTTTGGCTATTTTCATTCAGTCATGTGTTATGGCATCATCTTCTAGGGCAATACACCTGCCGCAAAGAAAATCCTCACAGCACAAAAAAGAGCAATAAGAATCATTTGTGGTGTACCCCCACGAACCTCATGTTGAAATCTTTTTAAACGACTTGAAATACTGACAGCAACATCTCAGTACATATATTCACTGATGTGCTTCATAATAAATAACCCCACTCTGTATGAAATGAATTGCGTACATCCTGAACATAACACCAGAAGAAAAGAGGATTTCCACTGTGAGTTAAAGAACTTGACACTTATTCAGAAAGGGGTAAAGTACGCTGGAACGAAAATGTTCAATTCCCTACCCAACAGCATCAAAAGTATAAGGAGTAGTACATCAGTATTTAAACGTAGCTTGAAAAATTATTTACTTGAGAACTCACTTTATTCACTAGAGGAATTCTTTCAGAGAAATAAGTAAAACCCAGATTGGAAAGATGTTTTTAAATTTTTTGACACTGTTTACTGTTAAACTAATGTAATAATGCCCTAATGTAAAAATTCCTGTTTTCCTCATTTCCATTTTTGGGTCACTTTTAAACCCAAAGTGGGAAGTTTTGATTACTGTTCAAGGTTAAAATAGATGTAATAATGCCCTGCTATCTTCACATTTATGTTGACTAGTTTTTAAGCTAATAAGTATGACTTTTGTGCACTGTTATTAATACTATAACAATGTCTTTATTCTATGTATTTTATTATGTACATTGACACGTTCCACATCTGAGTGACTTGCTCACATGTACAGATCTATGGAACAAGTATATAAATAAATAAATAAATCAAATATTCCAGTTTCCTGTACATCTGAGGGGCTGATGAATGTTTGCTGGTAAATGAGGAGTCTCAGAGTCGTATTCTCTTCTTACATATCATAGTATGTCACAGGATTTGGGTGGGGGTTGAGCAAGTGTCCTTCTAGTCAATCGTTATTTTATTAAACAATAATTTACAGTACCAGGGCGCATACAAATATAGCAAACCCTTGCACTCAAACCGAGCGAGGTGGTGCAGTGGTTAGACACTGGACTCGCATTCGAGAGGACGACGGTTCAATTCCGCGTCCGGCCATCCTGATATAGGTTTTCCGTGATTTTCCTAAATCGCTCCAGGCAAATGCCGGGATGGTTCCTTTGAAAGGGCACGGCCGACTTCCTTCCCCATCCTTCCCTAATCCGATGAGACCGATGACCTCGCTGTCTGGTCTCCTTCCCCAAACAACCCCTTGCACTCAATTTCTTGCAGTAATTAACATCAGATAACAAGCTACATGAAAAAAAGCTGATTCTCATAGCAATAAAATAAATTAATCTGCAAGTTCAGCAACAGTAAAGTACAATAAAAGCTTATCGTGAGATAAGGGCATAAATTATATTGATAAAACAGTATGGCTTCTGCCTACAATGATTTTACAAGAGGGCACCAAAATAAAATGGCAACAAGCAGAATGGCTCACTAGAATGATCTAAAGTCCACTTCAACGTACCAACCAACCACTTGTATTCAGACAGGACAAAACAATCTACATGGACATACAACCTATTATAGAATCTACAAAGAAGATGCATAAACAAAGTAAATGTACAATAACTTATCACTAATACACAATGAACTCCCAATGGCATAACTGTGTTTTCAAATTCAAAACAGCCACAACATGCAAATATACTTACAGTCATGGCACAATAAAATTCCTCAAGGGCTTGATGTGCTTCTTCATAACAAACAATGCCACTCTGACTTCACCAAACCCAGTACATACTGCCATACTGTATTTTTGTCAGTCAAAAGTGAAACATCTGCCAGTGCCCATTAAGTGCTATTACGGGCACAAAAAATACACGACTCTCTGCTCTGCTCTGTATCACCACAACCGGTACTCTCAATGTCCTTTCTCCATGTCTGTGAGCTGCTGCCTCTTTCTGGAATCAGAAGGAAGACACTGTCTATTACCATAGCTTGTTAAATGTCCACGTTTCAGCTAGCCATGACCCACACTGATTGTTGCTGTCCATTGCTGTTGCTCCCAAGCTGCTCTCATCTGCAGGACACTTTGCCTTCGCAGGGTCTGTTTTTGTTGGTTACAGACAACGAACTCCTCACAGACTTCTACAACAGACTCCTTCCTGCAGTAATTCTTTGGGTCAGCAATGCTCAAGTTAAAAAAGTCCAGCCAGCACATCGTACAAGACCCCTTTGCTGCCCCATGACTTGTCTGCCATTTCTGCTGTGGTCTCAGGCACTGGCTCAAGTTGGTGTGACCGCTTGCACTATTTGGTTGCAAGACCCACTGTTGTGTCATGCTGCCATAGGAAGGTGCTGCCTCTGCCAATTTGCCATGACATGCTCCCTCTGTCGAGACTAGAGCGCATGGCCCACACTGCTGCAGTGGCGAGACAATCGTGTCACAAAATTTCTGTTGGTTTTATTCATCTCCAAAATAGATGAAACCTTTAAAAACTGGAACTGGGAACCACTAAGAAAGAATACTGAGATAAGAGATGGAATACTGGTGTTTATACCAGCACTGTAGGAGCTGAGAAAGCAATTTGTGAAAACTACAAAGAACATACATGCATACTCTCACACCCCTCTTTCATATTCACAGGAAAGGAAACCTTTCCTCAAGTTATGTCACACAATGTGTAGAGCCCATTTATTGTTTTGGTCATCAAGGGCAGCTTTGAAAAAAAATTATAGGTATACTTTAAAAATGATAATGTATTTTACTTTGCAGAGACATAATGTAGTAGCTACACACATAACAGAAAGAATCAGTCTTATTTACCAAGCAATTTCAAAACGAAGAAGTCATAAATTGGTATGGGAGGTGGTATGCAGGGAGGGGCCTTGTCAACTGATCCTTTCTTTTAGTCCAGTTTTGCCCTGAAATTTTGGTTCCCAATTTTATTAAGTACCTGCTTATTGAAACTTCCTGGCTGTGTGTCGGATCAAGACTCAAACTTGGGACCTTTGCCTTTAGCGGGCAAGATCTGTACCAACCAAGCTACCCAAGCATGACTCAAGACTCATCCTCATAGCTTTACTTCTGCCAGTGCCTCATCTCCTACCTTCCAAGCTTCACAGAAGCTCTCTTATGAACCTTGCAAGACTAGCACTGCTGGAAGAAAGGATATTGCCAAGACGTGTCTTAGCCACAGCCCGGGGGACGTTTCCAGAATGAAATTTTAGCTCTGCAGCGATGTGTGAGCTGATATGAAACTTCATGGCAGATTAAAATTGTGTGTGAGTGGGACTCAAACTCTTGACATTTGCCTTTCACAGAAAAGTGCTCTACCAACTGAGATACCCAAGCACAACTCACAATCTGTCCTCACAGCTTTACACAGTTCGAGTCTTGGTCTGGCACACAGTTTTAATCTGCCAGGAAGTTTCAGGTTGGTCCGCACTCCACTGCAGAGTAAAAATTTCATTCTGGAAACACCCCCAGGCTGTGGCTGAGCCATATCTCTGCAATATCCATTCTTGCAGAAGTGCTAGTCTTGCAAGGTTCACAAGAGAGCTTCTGTGAAGCTTGGAAGGTAGGAGATGAGGTATTGCGGAAATTTCATATTAGCTCGTACATTGCTGCAGAGTGAAAATTTCATTCTGGAAATACCTGCTCATTAGTTACTTAATTTACCAGTCTAATCTTCAGAATTTTGTTGAAGCACCACATTTCAAGTGCTAATATTCTCTAATGGTCTGAACTGAATTGTAACCAAACCAATTACTGCAACATGGGTAAAACGATGGTTTTAAGTCTCTGTCTTACCATTGTGTAATCCCTCTGGACCTTTTGTTGCCTCCAGGGCACATGAATGTATAGAACCATCTTTCATGATTCTTGTTTAAACTGTGCTCTGTACAATCTTCTACAAGGTGATTTCTCCTTTCATTCCATTCCTCCAGTCCATATTCTCTTAACATTTTTCCTTCTCTTCTTTTCCTGCTATCAAAATCCAGTATCCCATCATAATTATATTGTTGCATCCTTTAAAAATCTGAATAATTTTTTTTTTTATCTCATCATACATTCTTTCAGTCTCACAAATTCTTTCAATCTCGTCAACATCTGTAGAGCTAGTGTGAAACTTGTTTTACTGTGGTGAGTGTTGGCTTCATGTGTATCTTGGCTACTACAATACATTCACTATACTGTTTATTGTAGCTTATCTACATTCCTCTTTTCTTATTAATTTTAGACCTACTCTTGTGTTGCACATGTTGGTTTTTGTATTTGTAACCTATAATCACCTGATCAGAAGTCCTATTCTTCCTGCCACTCCACCTCACTAATTACTGTTATATCTAACTGCAGCTTGTCCATTTCCAGTTTTCAGCTCTGTAACCTACTTATCTAATCAAGGGATTTAACTTTTCGCACTCCAATCTCTAGAATGCCAGTTTGTTTTTTCCTTATGATGACATGTTCCTGACTAGTCCCCACCTAGGAATCTGAATGGGAGGCTACTTTACCCAGAAGGAAGTCATCATGATTAAGCCATGCAATGGAGCTGCATGCCTTTGGAAAAATAAACAGCTGCATTTTCTCCTAGGCTTTGACATCCTCTGTACTAGCATTTCAAGGCCGTGTTGGCCAGTTTACCCCTACAACTACAAAAAAGGGTGCTGCCCCTCTTCGGGATGCACAGGTTTGTTTGACTTCTCCACAGCCTTCCATTGTGGTTATACATAAGGTACAACTATCTATATTGTTGACACGTGCAAGCTACTCTACCTCAGCAAGGTATATAGTTCATGGTCCATTTTCAGATGAAACATTATTTCGCAACCTAAGTAATTACATTGATGGACTTAGTCTGTTATTTTCATTAAATTTTCTTCTATTTGACTACTGTTCAGTGACAGCTGTTGTGTTTGATTCTTGAGTCTTCCTAATTTCTTTACATCCTTGTATCTTTTCATTTATAGTTGTTAGACTTAATTATACTGTAATTCCTGCTGTATTTTGCTTTTGATCACGTCTTGTGTAATCTGTGTTTTTGTTGTGCCTATCTGTGACTCAGCATCTCTGTGCTGTGTGGTGAGTAGTAATCTATTGTTTTCAAAGTACTGTCATTATTCCATCCTGGATTTTCGATTTTTTGATATTCTGTACTAAATTTTTCCTGGAGATGGGTTCATTTCATAGGGACTTTACATTTTCTGACAATGTCATGATATTGTCTGAGTATAAAAGATTATTTAGCATGGTTCATGTACCAGTAAATGTCTCCAAATTAAGATTTTATGTTTCAAATTTTGCCAGTCATATACACAGGTTGGCACGCAAAAAATTGGCCCTGAAGGAATCACAATAGTGGAGGTATACGTATATACTGGTTCATTTAACCCTTTAACTGCACTGTGCCACCAATCCTTCTATCTGGTACTCTGAATGTGTCTATGTGTAGACACATAGACACATTCAGAGTACTAGGTAGAAGGACTGGTGGCATGCGTAAACACGTTCAGAGCACACAGGGACAGGTAGAAAGGCACACGCGTTAACACGTACAGAGCAGTCAAAGGGTTAAGGAAATGTGGGATTTCTTTGTAAAGAAGTTTCCTGGCATTTACATATCTACAACGAGCAATTTGGTGATAATTGGTGTACTATAAGGTCAACTACAAATGCAACAGAAAGTTGAGACCCTTCCATTCGTACACCTGCTGCGATCACGGATATTTGAGCATGAGTGATCCAGAGTTCGAAGAAGTTGCTGTGATATAAATTGTTGCAACAAGTGCATGTTTTGTGTTGGTCAATGTTTTACAGAGCATAGGGATGAAGACCTAGAAAAAGACATGCCCAATAACTGGAGAAGGAAGATAAGGCAAAACATGTGAATTAGTCAGAGCCAGTTTTTCGTGTACCAGCCTGTACTAAAAATTTATGAAATCCTACACCCATAACTAATCCCATTGTTTCATGTGACATACAGTCCTTTAATGGTGTCTACAGAAATAGTTGTGTTTTCATACAAACATCTGAAAGGTTTAAATAGAGAATTTTCTGAAAAGCAATAAATTTTTGTGAAAATGTTAACAAATGTTCTTCCTAATATTAAACTTTAACATTCCTAAAGCCTGTGACATAGTTGTTCTGACAGTGCTTTCCCACTGTACCTGCTGGAATATCGGATGTGAGTGGCTTTTATTTGGAATCAATGTCACAGGCTACAGCTTTAAGTGTAGTTTGATGGTGGGTAAATGCAATCAGAATGGTTTGTGGGCAACATTTTTTCTATCAAACTCAATTACATTTAACTGAAAATGGGAAACTGGGACAGTAGGAGCAACATCACATAGTCTGGCTGTGTAAGAAATTATAGTCAGTACAGAATGACTAACAGAGCTGAGGCGAAGATGAAAGAGCCATCATCAGCTCAAGCAGCAGTGTGGATGCTCAAAGAAGTGTGTGTATATCGACCAAGTATAGTTTGATACATTTGAAACTGGGCTTTGTGGTAGGAGAGAGAAACTGCTTCGATCGAAGTATACACAAATAGAATCCATTTGGCACACTCTTAAAGCTGAGTTATTTACCATGGTATGTATGGTATTTTCTATTGTATCTGACTTCTGGATTTCTCTCATATGACTGTGTAGTTAAACATCTGGTAAATGTCTTGTGTAGACTGTTAATAACAGGCATGATAGAGCAAATGTGAAGGAAAGCTGTATGTTTATTATTTCTTAACGAATTATTCTGTAGGCAATATAGAAAACAAAAACATTAGTCATTTTCTGAAAGAGAACATTTAAATTCGTGGCTTTTCTGTCTTAATAATTACAAATTCATTCTTTTTCCTAAGCCATGTGCTACTCTAAAAGAAACTGCACACCTCTGGTTACTCAACTGTCTACCTCTCTTAGCCACGTGATACAAACTGGCTCTCCAGGTTACTTGTTTCATAAGCTTTCTGGAGTTTATTACCACCTCATGTGATTCAGTTGTAGCCAATATGAAAATGTTTACAAACATTCCTTGCCTTAAAAATATTGAATGCGCAGTGTTCCACAGTTTTCAGATATGTATCGAAAGACGTGTTCTCTACCCAATGAGCTGCACTAAAATGTTTTGGCAAATAAAACATTTCTAGTGCAGCACCTGGTGTTTTGAAGATGTCTTATTAAATTCCGTGCCTTGTTCCTAGAAAACAAAGTTAGGGGATAAGTACTGGTGGATTGCAGGTACAACCCGGATTCAGGACCGACTGTAGTATTTGGTATTGAAGGGGGAGGAGGATAGTTACAGTTCCTTGCTTACTTCATCCTCCTCCCCCTCCTCCTCCCATACACAGTCCAGTATTGTATTTTAAAACTTAGCAGCTGTTTATCTATTTGTATTTCAAAATTAAACACAAACATGACAGTTAATAAGGGACTCTTGGTGGATGCCATTGCTAACTGATCTGACTGACTGTATAGAGTCTGTTGAAATTGGAAATAATTTTGGTTTTAGCATGTCTGAGTTGCTTTTCTTCTGTCTCCACTGGATTTGTTCTGGTTTTATATAGCTTCTTCAACAAGAATGCTGAAAAGTTGGCTGCTGGCATCCAATGAAACGAGGTTAGTACCAGATGGAATAGTTACATCTTTCAGTTTTTCCACTAATGTAAGAGAACTAGGTATGCCAGATTTTCATTTAAATTTAGTTTTTGTTGTAATTAATGAGTCAAACTCTGTGGCTAATTTGTGGCAAGATGCTGAAACGGGAGATATTACACGTTAATATGTTTGGAAGCTATGCTTGTTATTGTGACTGGGAACTTGCACCGACTGCAAAGAACTTAAGGGAGCCCTCCAAGTCCAACTTTGCTTCACACATTGCTCATCCTGAACACACTATTGGTGACCTCGGTGACAACTTACTCTGTGTTACACATTGTTGACAAGGGGTCACAAATGGATCTAGTTTAACAGTTAGAAATTTACATTCACAAGTTAAAATTCTTAATGAACAAACTGAATCAACACACAACTTTTTCTTCCAGAATTTCCCAGCACCAAAACATGAAAAAAGGTGATAATAAGATTCATCTTTCTCATAAATTATCATTCGTTTACTCATGTAAAAACTATAGTACTTGGTTTGTTTACTCACAACTGTTTTTCTCTTTGCTGTTTATGTTGTCATGGTCCCATGAATAAAAGTTCTGTCACTTATAGTAGTAATTCATCCCCTCTTTAATAATGTTGTAAATACACTGACAGGTAAAAAAATCACAACACCAAACAATAATTAATGTCGCATAATGAAATATTAGGGGTACGTCTGTCTGTGTAGCATATTTAAGTGATTAACATTGCAAGATCACAGGCTGATGTAAGTAAGAGGTAAGCCATTGCAAATGTGCAATGCGGGTACATTAATAACAGGTGTAACCGCCAGTATGTTGAATGCAATCATGCAAATGTGCTACATTGTTTTGTGCAGGTGCCGGATATCTGTTTGTGGGATGGATATCCCTGCCTGCTGCACTTGGTCGGTCAATATAAGGATGTTTAATGTTGTTTGTAAATGTCACTGGAGTTGTCATGTAATGATGTCCCATAAGTACTTGACTGGGAACAGATCTGGTGATCGAGGAGGTCAAATGTTGGGTTACAAGAGGAGTATATGGCTGAACATTATCCTGTAGGAAAACATCCCCTGGAGTGCTACTCCTAAATGGCACCACAACTGGCCAAATCATCACTCCCAACACCATGCTTTAAATGGCAGCACTTCTGACATATGTCTTCCCATTGTACATGTGACCCAGTCTGACTAAAATGTCACTACAATTCACCCTGTGCACTGTCTCCTCTCTGTGTCAATTATGGGAATGACTACGCTCCTTGACCCCTAAAATGTGCTACTATAATTAAGAAAGGATGTAGGTTGCAGTAGGTACTGAGAGATGAAGAAGCTTGCACAGGATAGAGTAGCATGGAGAGCTGTATCAAACCAGTCTCTGGACTGAAGACCACAACAACAACAATTAGGAAATGCAAAATACTGTGGGGGTAAGAACCACTGGCCTCCCACTGGGGTGAGGGTGATAGCGTGGAGAGAGAAGGGGATGAACGAGATGAATGGAGAGAGAGGGGGAAGGGGGAGATAATAGGAGAGGAGGAGACAGGCAGAGAGGGAAGGAATGGAAATGGACATAGACAGAGGTAGGGGGAAATTGACAGACAGAGGGTAGAGGAGAAGATGGACAGAGAAACGAAAGTGATGAATAGACAGCGTGAGGAGGAGATGGACAGAGAGAGGGGGAAGAAGGAGATGGAATAATAGAAGATTGGAATGTACATGTACCCACAATACCTGGGTACCCAGCCGAATCTGTTATATCATGTTTTGCCTTTGATAGTTGATATAGCTTGGTCATTCCATAATCTACTAGATTATTTACTGTTATTTCTTCTTTTTCGCGCGCGGGATTGGCCGAGCGGTCTCAGGCTCTGCAGTCATGGACTGCGCGGCTGGTCCCGGCGGAGGTTCGAGTCATCCCTCGGGCATGGGTGTGTGTGTTTGTCCTTAGGATAATTTAGGTCAAGTAGTGTCTAAGCTTAGGGGCTGATGGCCTTAGTAGTTAAGTCCCATGAGATTTCACACACATTTGACATTTTCTTCTTTTTCCTGCTTAGGTACAAAACTCACACCTTAGGGCCTCCAGCCAATTTCCACAAGAATGCAAGGAGTTTTCAACCACACTCATTTTGTGTTATAATAGGGTGCGACATGTTACTTTGTTTGCGGATGATGTATATACATACGTTGCGACGCCAGAAAATTGTACCGTAGTGCAGGGAGTCCTGCAGAGGATCGATACATGCTTCCGCGGCTCGCCGTTGGCCATTAACATAATTTAAAATTAATGTAACGTATTACGCATAAATAATAAATAAGCGGAGAGACCCGTTATTGATCTGTTACATTATTGTCAATCAATCATCGGACACAGCATAGAGGGTAAGAATCTACCAGTACGCGCCTAAAGCGATCTGAAGCAGGACGACTAAAGAAAACTAGTTGTAGGAAACAATAACTCCGTCAATGAGCGTCACTGGAAAAAACTGAAAGGAACATGGAATTCACCCACAAAAGAGGTAGCTTACAGAACCCTCGTTCGAGCGAATCTTGAGTACAGTTAGACAGTCTGGGATTTTTGCAACCTAGAATTAATGGAGAAGATCCAAAGAACAGCTGCGATTTTCTTCACGGCTTCGTTTAGTGAGCGCGAGAACTTAGAGGCGTTAACAACCACGGCATCCGCACAAGGAGCTATTGAAAACGAACGCAACGGGCAGGCGATCTACATGTGCAACTGATTACCGACTAGTTGCCAACGCAGTTCCGCACACGGCGCAACTCAGGAATGAGAAACTGCAGTTGTCGTGTGCAAGCGTGGAGGAGAGGGAGAACTGTTTGTCGCACCCGAGCTCTTTTTACTTATACTCGACATGTCGAGCACAGATTCAAGCTCAGTGGAAAATGCGGTTCTCTATTATTATTATTATTATTATTATTATTATTATTACACACAAATAAGGGAACAAATAAAATTCTGGATTCATCCGTACACCCAAAGAAATAAAAACTGCAGATGGTAAGTAACAGCGAAAGAGCTGTAACAGATGGATTCGAAATCCACAGCTTTTCACAGAACGACTAAACGTCGCTACAGTGATTTGGCACAGTTAATTTCTTCCTCTTTAACACACGCTTATCTTTATTTCGAAAACCAAAATATCTTGAGATTTGTTCAGGGAGAACACCAAAAATTTGCACCGCAAATTTGCATTATGACTTGGTAGTCAGTGTATGTGTGACTCGAAGAAGTAGGTCGCGAGTGGACGATGGGGTTTACCAATGCAGCAAAAGCCGACATGCTCATCTTGTATGGAGATGCGGCAAGATACCCCAATAGACGTCAACCATCTCGGAAATTATGAATCTACGTCTTCAACCAGTTACATGAAAGTGGTTGTGTAACATCTAGATAACGTAACAGAAGGAAACAAGTGACGACAGAACAGAGAAAAATTAAGTACTTGCTGCTGTTGCAGTTGATCCAGACGTAGCTCCCGTACAATCGCATGAAGGAGTGGCATGAGTAAGGCAATTATACTGTGCTTCTCCATCGACATAGGTTCCACCTCCATCTCATCACTCTCCATTAAGAGCTGCACGGAAACGATTACGAGAATCGTGTTAACTTCTGTATGTGGACATTACGACAGGAGCTGCTCCAGATGTGGCATGTATCTTGTTTAGTGATGAACACAATCTTTGCTTGTGCTCTGTCTCTAATGACCTCGATGTCGACGGGACGTTAAACCGAATCTTCCCTCTCTCTGTTAGTAATGAAGCCACATTTACCGATCATGGCCAGGAAAAACGCCGAAATTTGCACTATTGATCTGTTGACAATCCCCTTTGGCGTCGTCAGGTGGAACATCAGCGCCCATGGAGTGTAAACGTGTGGTGTGGGATAGCGAACCATCAACTCATAGGTCCATTTTTCATAGACGGAACGTGCACAAGAATAGCAACCTCATAACAGATCGCCTTCCACAGATGCTAGAAGACATTCCTCTGCAGAGTAGGGGGAACCTATAGTACCAACATGATGGCTGTCCAGCCCATAGTGCAAGAAGTACTACCGCTTGTCTTCGCGAATTGTTTCCAAATCGTTGGACTGGACGCAGAGGACCTGTACCTTGGCCGGCCAGTTCACCCGATTTGACGCCTGCAGACTCGTTACTGGTCGGAATCCTCATAACATACGTATGCGCTTGTTCTTTAGCATGTGCTTCCACAGGTATTGTACTTGTGTTGGTGTGGGAAGTTTTCAAAAAATGGTATCTCATGAACGACTCGCACTAGAATCCTGGAACAAAGACCACCGATATTCTAATTTATCCTAATTTTAGTTCGCTAATGTCAATAGGCATTATTCCGTTTAAAAAGTGTATGTTTGTACAAAAAATACACTTTATAAGTATTATTACGATCTACTGTTTGGCTAACAATATGAGCTCCTGATATCAATCCATTCTGAGAAAGCCGCATATAAAAAGCACTTTCCATTTCCGCAATACATGCGTTGCAAGTTTTAGCCAATTCACCCCGTATACATGGAAACGTGATGTTGATTTGTGCTCGTTAAATCATTCATATGTGAACACCAATGTATTTACGCGTACCGGAAATTTGTTGCTTTTTTTCTTTTCGGGTCCACCTGACTGCGATTTTACAGAACGACAAAGGCTGCCAGTCATACGAAATTCATTACGGTTTTTTTTGTACGTTTGCTTCCATTGACGTGGTGCTAATTTTATTTTAAACAGTAGGTGCACAGTACCTTTCCTGGCAAAGAGAATTCTACTAATATCAAAAGTATGCCTTAATTTGAGGAAGAAATTTCTGAGAATGTAAGTTCGGGCCACAGCACTGTATGGTAGTGAAACATGGACAGTGGAAAAACCGGAACAAAGAGTATCGAAGCAATTGAGATGTGGTGCTGCAGAAGAATGTTTGTAAATTAGGTGGATTGATTAGATAAGGAATGAAGAGCTTCTCCGAAGAATCAGCGGGGAAGGGAATATATGGAAAACCTTGACAAGAAGGGACAGGATGGTAGGACATCTGTTAAGACGTCATGAATTAACAGCCATGGTACTAGAGGGAGCTGCAAGGAGAAAACCTATAAAGGGAGACAGAGATTGGAGTTCATCCAGAAAATAATTGAGGATGTTGCTTGTAATTACTGCTCCGAGATGAAAAGGTTGACACAGGACAGGAATTCATGGCAGGCCACATCAGACCAGCCAGAAGACTGATGACGAAAATAAAAAGTATAGTACACTACACATACCAATGAAATTCTTTTCCCTCTTCACACCCCGCTTTTTCTGTCAAATCTCTCGTTCAGTAGCCTGGGAAGTTGTTTAAAATTGGATGTTTTTGACTCCCCGTGCAAAGCTAGTGTTCACAAACTACGCGTTCGTCTTCAAATGAAATCAATGAAGAGCTGTGTTCAAGGACGTGACGCAACTCAGATCGCATGGCAACGTGGCCACCGAGTCGCTGGCAACTGGTTAGCAACGCGTTGCAAGCGATTGCCTGGTGTGTCAATATGCAGTCGCGCCGTCTTCGGAGGTCAACTACGCAGGAAGAGATTCGCTGCCGACCCGTTACCGACTCATGTAGGCAACGAGTTCCTTTTGAGTCGCTCCATGTGCGGAGGATCGTAGTGTCGACCAGAGAGGCGTTGTGCATCACGGAGAGGTTTACTGTTAAAAGTTCCAAGAATGTACATTCCAAAACGAGTCACGAAGTATAACCTATTAATTCCGCCCACATATGTGTCAGCAGTTATCAACTAACAAGATCCAGAAATGGTTCAAGTTAAAGGAGGCTAAGAAGTAATTAAATCCCTACAAGAGAAGATCAAGACAACTGCAGTTCCGTGGATATCACCTCACTGTGGCTTACATGGAAAATGAAAAAAAGGAATTTTCGTGCCAAAAATGGCTGAAAAATTTAATCAAACTGGAAAAACTAAGATGTCGTAATTTGCAGTGAAATGGACTATTAATAACACATTTCAAGTGGAATTAAAACCAACAACCAAAATTTCGTGTGAGAAATATTTGGAAAATCTCATGGACGACCCAGTAGCGCCAGATGGAACAAGAGGCGATTCGGTAGTCATATTCCGCTTGAATACTGGCCGCTCACCTACGTAAGATCTCCATCCCGCCAGCTCCAGAATATGTTCTGTGTAACAACAAGATTGGGTCAGTCATGAACAAGGAACATTTAAACGAGTATACAAAACTGAGTGATGGTAAGTCAGACTTACCATTTTATTGGGATACTAGAAGCTGAATGACGGTAAGTCAAGGGGCAAAAACTAAATAGTAATTATCTCGCGAAATGAAGATGACGGAAAGTCAGAGAAATTGGAGCTAATGCGGTGTCTTACTGACAGTTATTCATGCCGCGGGCCATTCGCAAATGGAACAGCCAAGCTGGGGAATGGTAATAGTGCCCGAAGTACCCTCCGTCGCACACCGGGCTGCTGTGTATAGATGTAGATGTAAAAAGTTTTCTAACACGAACAGGCAGCGAAAACATTGTATATGAATGTAATAATGTCCGGAAATTCTACAAAAGTTTAGATTAACTGTTTCTGCCGAAGACAACACATTCAGAGAGTGCGAAAATGCGGACGATGAGCATCGTTGTCAGGTGCTTCAAAACTATGCGTTAACGTTGTATGGTATAGCGAGGTGGCTCAGCACAATAAACACCGTACATCAAATTGCAGTGTAGGGAAGAAATCGTAAAGACAGAACGAATCTGGTACGATGAATGATTACTACATGTGTAAGTAAACAAATATTCAGACCAATGAAACGACATGTCAACCACGCATTCTATATTTATAATGAGCTGAAGTAATTTCTTCTACTTCTCATCGAACCTTAGTAAATGCCGCGTTTGTAAGATTTTGCCTATTGGGTTGCTTCTGTTCTCTTTTGCAGTTCCCGGCGATTACTACTGTGTTTAAAGTTTGACAACGAAATATCGGAATTTCTGAAGACTTTCGATGAACGTGTTCTCTTTTGATTTCTAAAGATATTCGCATGTATAAAGTGATTGTTAGTTTTCGTAAGAATATAGGGAAAAATCTATGGGACTCATATTTTCATTTATCTGTACCAGTTATTCTTAAATTTAAGAAGTGGTGTGATTCGATAGCATAAATACATCTGGTTTACTTATTATTCTATTTGTTAAAAGTTCGAAGCGTAAAAAAATTGACGGCTTGTGCTTTCAAGTTCTGTAAATATGCATTTACAGTATGTATTCCTCTGTCCAATTATGTATTCTATGTAAACATGTGTTGAGGATGACTAAATAAAGTACAAACTATGGGAACCAAATAAAACAAAGAAGCAATCCAGCTGTTGAGACTAGAGGAGCAGTTTGCTAGTGCTTTTATGTGGCCCCTTTTGTACTGTCTGTCTTCAGAGCATCTCCGTGGTGCTCTCGGCTACTTAAGAACGCCATTTAGACGGAATTACCCCAGAAATCAAGTAGACTTAAGTTACTGCGCATCATCTAACAGCGTAACAAAAATCAATTTTCAAAAATTTCAATGCTGTGTTTATGGTAAGCATGGAAACTTTCATTTTGCTCTTGTGTGGCTTATACTCACAAGCTATAAGGCATCAAAGATTACTTGGCAATGTAGTTTCTGGCGATCTGAAGTAAAAATTGTTGGTTGATTTACCCGATTTACTAGAATTACCACTTCGGATTTCCAGCTACTTCCATATTTAAAGAAATGTATGGCTGGATAATTTGTTGAGCGCGATGAGTCTATGGCAGCTATAGATGGGCGTTTTTCAGATCTTCCTGAATCTGCTTTAAGGATCGGAAAAATGATGAACGAACTGTATTGACCTTAAAGCGAACCACTTAAAGGGAGTGCATTTTTTACTAAAAGAAAAGAAAGAAGGCTGTCTCTGCCACGACGAGACCTTTTCACCTTGCATTTACATTGGCGTGAAACTTTCCTCTTTTATTGGCAGCGCCATTAGTTGTAAATTTTGTACTTTTTTAATCAGTCCCTAGCGGTGTTGCTGCAGTCTTGTCCGAAAGTATACTATGGTCCTGTAACATGTGGACTTTTTATGATTACGCATCACATCTTCGTTACAGCAGCGGCCACTGAAGAGAGGTTAACGCATGCGGCGGTATTACGACAGACAAACGTCCAAGGAAGTTACTCTGCTGCGCTAGCCATCGCGTCTATCTCCGAAAACAGCGCCGACTCGCGATAGCAGCAGATAGGCCGCGTATCACTGGCGTTCGGTGTATCTGGTCGTCATCCGCTCTGGAGCGGGTCGTGTTCTCAGAGCAAGCGGAACGGAGGCAGAAAAATGTAACGGTCATCTATCATTATCCTCACGTCGCACAGCTCGGTGGCTCACGCTACACTGCTCAGCAGGCATCCGGGAACAGTGGTAGCACATAGCGACTACTTTGAGGAGTAGTCAAATGGAAACCAGGAAAAAAAAAGTCCAAGCGCGAGTAGGACTCACCCACTGAGGGCTCCTTATAAACTTAATTGCCTATATAGACAGGTCATCCAATCCGTGAATCGAGAATTTCAACCATTTTTGCTTGTTATTCAGACTGGCAAGATACCTGACCCAAGAGTTACAAAATTTTCGAGTATGTTTTAATTTCAGTAACATAAATTTGACAAAAAATTATGCAGGAAACAGGCGACCATTTTTATAATAATAAGTACTTTTCGATTCACGCTGACTGGGTCGCAATGGTAAAAGCCAGACATCAGACAAAGAACGACTTTATTGCCCATATGACGCGATTCGGAATTTATCCATCATTAGTTGTCCATGAGCTATTACTACTCGTGGATACGACATTTCAGGCTGTATGTAAAACAAACATTCGCAGACTAGTCTGAAACACCAATCTGCGCGCAGTAACCGTTCCTGGATATCTGAACATGGATAAATTTCGAAACGCTTCACGTGAGCAATAAAGTCATTCCTTGCCTGATGTTTGACTTTTACCAATGCGACACAGTCAGCCTGAACGCAGAACTACTGATTGTTTACATTTCAAGTTTGGCGTCGGATGACAAATGACAAAAGAAATATTTTTTCGTCTGATTCAAATTAACAATTTAGGATTTTTTCTTTACTTGTACTGTAAAACCTTGCTTCTTGTCAAATTGCATTATTCGTGACCATCGGGGAAGTACCCTATTGGTTTTAATGAGTGAGTTCGTGACTCTCAAAATATGTGACCTAAACGGCCGTATCGTTTCGTTGTGTTGACTTAGAAGCTTACGAAGGGCGTTTGAAAAGTCTGTGCAAAAATAAAAATTACTTACCTGTTTGGCGTAAACCTTTTCTGTTTTTCGACATAGTCTCCTTTTAGACTTATACACTTCGCCCAACGCTGTTCTAATTTGTTGATCCCTTCCGAATAATAGGAATTGTCCAAGTGTGCAAAATAGCTATTAGCTGCTGCGATCACCTCCTCGTCTGAATAAGATCTTTGTCCCGCCAGCCATTTCTTCAGATTGGGGAACAAATAGTAGTCCAAGGGAGCCAAGTCTGGAGAACTGGGGGGATGTGAAAGGAGGGGGGATGTGAAAGGAGGGGGGATGTGAAAGGAGGGGGGATGTGAAAGGAGGGGGGATGTGAAAGGAGTTGGAATCCTATTTCCATTAATTTTGCGACCGCAACTGCTGAGGTGTGTGCTGATGCATTTTCGTGATGGAAAAGGACTTTTTTGCGGCCCAATCGCCGGCGTTTTTCTTGCAACTCGATTTTCAAACGGTCCAGTAACGATGAATAATATCCACCTGTAATAGTTTTACCCTTTTCCATATAGTCAATGAGGATTATCCCTCGCGAATCCAAAAAGACAGTTGCCATAACCTTTCTGGCTGCAGGACTGGTCTTCGCCTTTTTTGGTGCAGATTCTCCCTTGGTAACGCATTGTTTAAATTGTTGTTTGGTCTCAGGAGTATAGTAATGTATCCATGTTTCATCCACAGTGACGAAACGACACGTAAAAGTCCTGCAGATTCTTCCTGAACAGCTGCAAACCATCCTTGCAACACTTCACACGATTCCGTTTTTGGTCAATCGTGAGCAATCGTGGAACCCATCTTGTGGATAGCTCTCTCATGTCCAAATGTTTATGCAAGATATTATGTACCCATTCATTCGAGATGCCCACAGCACTAGCGATCTCACACACCTTCACTCTTCTGTCCTCCATCACCATACCATGGATTTTATCAATGATTTCTAGAGCCGTAACCTCCACAGGGCGTCCAGAACGTTCAGCATCACGTGTGCCCATATGGCCACTGCGAAAATTTTGAAACCACTTATAAACTGTTCTAATCAAAAGTGCAGAGTCACCGTAATGTTTATCAAGCTTCTCTTTAGTCTCCTGAGGCGTTATGCCTTTCATAAAGTAACGTTTAATCACCACACGAAATTCTTCTTCGTCTATTTTTTGACAATCACTCGACTTCCTTGATTCACACGAATACCAAACACAAAGAAATTGACCAATATGGCTGAAAGTTGGTGTGCGTTCTTTCCAAAGATGCTACTAATTAATCATGACCTCGATACGCGCCGGTGGTGCCATCTCTCGGCCTTTGCACGGAGTCTTCAAAAGCCCATAATACATTTATTACACAGCCAACAGCCCATAGACCTCAGTACGAGTATGTGATATAAATTTCAACTTTATACATCTACCTGCTACTGAGAAACAGTGTCTTAATTAACGGACGAACAGACAGTCAGATCAGAAATGAGAAAAAAAAATTCGTGTGATATAATTACAAATTTACGCTTTTCGGGTTTGTTTCCTTTGGTTGTTATGTGAAATCTTCCTTTTTGCAAACTTCATGATTCTAGGCCAACGGGAAGTGCCCTATAGGTTTTGATGCGTGAGTTTGCGAGTATCGAAGTATGGGACAAACGGCCGTATCTTTTGATTATATTTACTTGAAAGCCGCAATGTTATACACCGCGATGGGACCATAGCCCTCAGTATGTGAGCCGCGTGGGGTAGCCGTGCGGTCTGAGGCCTCAGGTCACGGTTCGCGCGGCTCCGCCCGTCGGAGGTTCGAGTCCGCCGCCCTCGGGCATGGGTGTGTGTGTTGTCCTTAGCGTAAGTTAGTTTAAGTTAGATTAAGTAATGTGTAAGCTTAGGGACCGACGACCTCAGCAGTTCACACACACACACACACACACACACACACACACACACACGGACGGACGGACGGAGCGATCCTATAAGAGTTTCGTTTTTACGGATTGACGCCCGGACCCCCCACCCCCCCAAAAAAGTAAATTGTTTATTATTTCAAAAGTAATCGCCATAACTGTTAATATATTTGTCCTACTGTGAGACGAAACGCAGGCCGGTGTGGCCTTGCGATTCTAGCGCTTCAGTTTGGAACCGCGTGACCGCTACGGTCGCAGGTTCGAATCCTGCCTCGGGCATGGATGTGTGTGATGTCCTTAGGTTAGTTACGTTTAATTAGTTCTAAGTTCTAGGCCACTGATGACCTCAGCAGTTAAGTCGCATAGTGCTCAGAGCCATTTTTTGAGACAAAACGCTCAGTGCCCCCACAGAACAATGTTTGCGATTTCTACAGTGCCATAATTCTACCCAGGCGTGCACCGCTTCGTTCGAAGAAAATCGACAGCCACATATGTCTTTCCTCATGGCTCCAAAAATACGTGAATAGCACGAGGGAAGATTGGGACTGTATGAAGGATATGAAAGGGCTTCCCAGGCAAACTTCTGCTCCGTACTCCAAACAACCTTTACAGTATGAGTCCGTCAACATTCCTGGGCATTTAGACTTGGCGCGCATCAGTTTTTGCAAAGTGTACACGTACCGCTGTGCGTTACTTGTGGCACCTTGTTTCCGAAAGTCAATGAGCAGCGGGCCCTTACAATCAAAGAAAAAGGTCGTCATGACTTTCCCGGAACCGGCGTACACGACTTCAGATTTTTTCCGTAGAGGTGAATCCATGTACCTCCATTACTAGCTCTAACGTTGATCTCCGGCTCAAAATGATGATACCATGTTTCATCTCCGGCGACAATAAGGCAAATTCCTCAAGGTGATACCGTACCAGGTGCGGCAGTGATGTCGACATTCTGTTCAACTTTTGCTCCTCGGTACCCGCTGCGTACAAATATTCCGAAACTTATGATGGTCTTGTCACGACGGAGTGAGCATCACCGTGAGAGATGCGCAGCGTGAGCCGAATGTCTTCCACCGTCCGGCGTCAGTCAGAAATGACTGCAGCATCGACCGCAGCAAAGCCAGAAGGGGCAACGAGACGATGAGCCTGTCCTGTCCGACTGCTGTCTTTCATTGACGCCAGAACTTCTCGAAATCGTTTTTTCCACGCGATCTTACATACTGTGTTCGCCATACACAGCAGGCGCTCGGACATGAATTTGACTTCTTGACAGTCCTTCCGCAGTAAAAAACTGGGCTACACCTCGTTGTTCCTCATTCCTGGCCTCCATAGTGAAGTCTGAAGCGTACACCAATAGCGACCTCACGTCGAGCACGTCTAACAGACAAATGGCGTATCGGTGATCGTTCGCGCTGTTCCTTCCTGATTCCCAATAGAGGGCACTTCTACACACAGACCTATCCGCGTTACGAATGTCTGCGCCATGCTCATTATACGGTCTGATCTCATTTTCATTTGACTGTCCATTATCTTTATCTGTTCCACATTCCTCTGTACGTGCCATTAAATATGAATAATAGTTTGTTGTTATTACTCCAGTAGGTAGAAGGGAAACACAACATAGATCTTCCCGCACAAATTAAACAGCAGCCTGTTTATGTTTCCAGTGTCGTAGCCAAATATTCTTACGCACCTCTATGCGTGGCTCCCGACTGGCAGGTAGCCGGTTTGAGTCCCAGTGGTCGAGGAAATTTCCGTCGCTAGCGGTTATCTGTCTGTCGGATGTGTACGTTACCCCAAGGGCGGCCTTGCGGGATTCCTGAACTTGTCCCCAGTGATCATTTCCTAAGTACGGGACTTGACGAACTGACGTTTTTATCTACTGTACACAGCGCAGAGCAGAAGTGTTTGGCGAGAGCTTCTCATACTACATTTATTTTGTTGTGGAATTAGGTTATAAATTAAAATGGAAAAAAAGTCTTTATAAGCAGCTCAGGTTGCAACGCTGCTGGGGACCGTTAACAATTTAATGAAGTGAGATTAATCGCCAGTTGGCTAGTTAACCACCAAAGGTCGAATACACGACCTTAAATTTGTATATGGCACGGGAAGGGGTTCGGCCGTGCAGTACTACTTCATGCTCTTACAGAAACAAGGATCTGTTATGAGGCAGTCTAATTAAGCACAGACAAATCAACGAATTAAACAAATAAATTAAAAATGGATTGAAGATATTAGACGAAAAATCTTAAGAGTATGACCTTGTAGTATAATAATTTGGGCTACAGCCAAACGTTTTAGTCTCGACTGTTAATTTATTCAAGTCAGACAAATAAGGGGCGACCAAAAACTTTCCGTCTGAGGGCATTGCTGCAGTGTATATGCAACGTAGCGCGACTTCGATGCGGGTATATACGTAAGCACTGACGTGCAGGCTAGGGATTAGTGTGGCATTTCTGTCTTTTCGATGTACATGCGATAAATGCCGAAACGTGCACCATGGCGACATTATTACCAAATGCGTCCAAACAGGACCAACGTGCTGTTATTCTTTTCTTGGCTATCGAAGGACAAACACCGGTGGACATCCATTGGAGAATGAGGAATACGTATGGGGCAGCATTTCAGTCGAAAACCACCGTTGTGCCATTGTAGAAAAGTGTGATAAGGGATGCTGCTGCTTCATGAAATGTAGCCCCCGCGCCCCCAGTTCGCATCTTGTACCTGTTTCTCAATCTCTGCCCCTCCCTCCCTGCAGCTTTGTTCGTGTGATCGTCCCAGTTTAGATCGGAACTGAGCAGAAGGCAGAGAGCGCTATATTTACCCCCTTCTGCAGCCTGTGAAGAAACATGGTGAGCTGAGTTAATGTCACTGGACCATGTTTTGACCACCCGGCGGAAATGGGAACTCGTTGTATAGCTCCGCCAACTGTGTACAATGTGTAAGTCCAGCGCCAAACGAAATCTTCTCCTGCAACACGGGGTAACAAAGGACAGTAAGACCAGTTATGTGGTGTTTATTTTCGGGGAAACTGGGAGGAGGCCACATCATACGGGAAATGGAAGAAGGACGAGAATTTGGCTATTGCTTACAGATACTGCAGTCCGAAGCAGTCTGCATCCCTCAGTTTGCGTTCAAGGGGGTCACCCAAACATTTACTCTATCCTAGTTATTTTGTACCATCCAACAAGGAAAAACTATGAACTATAAAAACTCCGCTAACGTCACCGGTAGAGAACTCAATAAGATTTTATCGCATCTCTCTTCCAATATATCAGGAAACAAATTCTGTCTCTGTGTTGACACTGACCATACGTGATGATCCCATTATATGTACATGTATTGATTGGTCCAGTGGAGCAGACGACCAGTCATCTAAGTCACTTGTGCAGACCAGGGTAAAGTTTAGTCACCCATACTGTAGGAGGACCATATCTCACAGACTATTAGTCGCAAGAGAGGGTCCCTGTGTTGTTGTTTGATATTTGCATTTCTGCTGTAACACATCAAACCACCGAGCGAGGTGGCGCAGTGGTTCGACACTGGACTCGCATTCGGGAGGACGACGGTTCAATCCCGTCTCCGGCCATCCTGATTTAGGTTTTCCGTGATTTCCCTAAATCGCTTCAGGCAAATGCCGGGATGGTTCCTTTGAAAGGGCACGGCCGATTTCCTTCCCCATCCTTCCCTCACCCGAGCTTGCGCTCCGTCTCTAATGACCTCGTTGTCGACGGGACGTTAAACACTAATCTCCTCCTCCTCCTCCTCCACATCAAAGCAGTGTATGACTGCAACTCTGTACACAGCCATACATTTTGTTTTCCTGTCATGACTTCAAGGTCTGTGTCAGGTGTTCAACTGACACACGTTTTGATCCATTGGCTCTGACTGAAAACTCAACAATGCACAGTATAAATTATGCTGCTGCTGCTATCACAACACACTGGATGACTGAAATAAAAGACAGAGGCCGTGTTTATTGTTGACAAAAAATGTGGGATACATCACAACATATGGAAACTGGAAGAGTTTGCAGCGTTGTGGAGCATTTCCAAACAGCTATCCAAAGGCGATGACCTCTACATTTAATCTCGTCTTTCACAGTGACGAAGTAACATATGTCTTGGTGTACTGTTTCAAGCCGGCCGGTATGGTCGAGCAGTTCTGGGCGCTTCAGTCTGGAACCGCGCGACCGCTACGGTCGCAGGTTCCTGCCTCTAGCATGGATGTGTGTGTTGTCATTAGGTTAGTTAGGTTTAAGTAGTTCTAAGTTCTAGGGGACTGATGACCTCAGATGTTAAGTCTCATAGTGCTCAGAGCCATTTGAACTATTACTGTTACAATTGATTCCTCATATTGCAGTCATGTACGTTTTCACTGTTTCGGTGCTGGCCATCCATGGAAGGTGTTGCTCCCACCAAGACCCTCTCCATCGGAAACAAGTGGTGTTTGTCAATCATTATGTGGTAATCAACAGCGTACCAGCAGATGGATGGAATGGAAAAGACACCACTGATATAGGGCGATGTATTGTAATAAGCACCATAGTTGATAGTATGACCAGTTTTAGCAATTTTACCAGATTTCTATAATTTCGACACTCATCATTGACACGGCAGCCTGCTTCACAGTTTCTGTATCATCTCTAAACCACTCCTCCACTACACTATGAGTACCGTATACTATGTAGATTGCAAATGTAGATAGATGACGGTGCAATATGTCCACTCATTGTAAATTCTCGGACGTATACACCAAAGTATACCAGACAGCGTCCTATACCGATGCAGTCAGGTTATCTACATATTTCTAGCACTTCAATCATAGTGCATAATTTATGACTGCGACTGTCCATTTTCCCCCATGTGGATGGGAGTCGCAGAGCATTCTCGTATTCTTAGGATAAAGTTGGATATTGAAAGATTCCCCCATATTGTCTTTGATTAACCATTCCCGCAACATCATCCTCGATTTAATTTGCAACTGGTCAGAAGTGGGAAGGTACTATACCCATTAGATTCCATGTTCGTGAAGGAACAGAGCAAGCTACAACAAATCGATGTCAAGGATATTGGACGGTAGTTTTATGGATCACTTCTACTACCCTTCTTGTAGATGGGTGTGCCATGTGCCTTTTTCCAAGAACTGAGCACAGTTTTTTTGTTTAAGGGTCTATGATACATTACAGCTAGAAGAGGGGCTAACTCAGTCGCAAATTCAGTACAGAATCTGACAGGAATTCCATAGGGGCTTGGAGTTTTGTTCAATTTTAACGATTTCAGCTGTTTCTCAACACCACTGACACTTATATTTATTTCATTCAATTTTCAGTGGCACTAGGATTAAATTGGGGTAATTCTCCTGGATTTTCCGTTTTAAAGGAACATTTGAAAACAGAGTTCAGCATTTCAGCTTTTGCTTTGATACCCTCAATTTCTGTCCCTGTCTCATTCGAAAATGGTTCAAATGGCTCTAAGCACTATGAGACTTAACATCTGACGTCATCAGTCCCCTAGACTTAGAACTACTTAAACCTGACTAACCTAAGAACATCACACACATCCATGCCCAAGGCAGGGTTTGAACCTGTGACCGTAGCAGCAGCGCGGTTCCGGACTGAAGCACCTAGAACCGCTCGGCCACAGCGGCCGGATGTCTCATTCGCTAGGGGCTGATGCCTCTATCAGCCTTTACATACAGACCTGATTTTTTTTGGATTTTGTGAAATGCCATTTGACACTATTCTTCTACGGTAGTCATTGAAGGCATCATGCATTGCTCTCTCGACAGCCAAACACATTTTATTCGGCATCTCTCTATCTATAGCCCTACGCTTTGTTTTACACCTATTGCGCAGTAATCTCTGTTTCTTTGGCAGTTTCCTTACAGTGACTGTATACCCTGGAGGTTCCCTCCCATTATGAACTGTTCTACTGGGTGCTTATCTATCCAGTGTGTAGTCAACTATTCTTTTAAACTTGGCCAGAGTTCCTCTACATGCTCCTGACTTGTGCTGAAAGTTTTTCAAGTTCCTCACTGAAATATGACACTACTGATCTTTATCTAGTTTACTGAACGTATATATATCTTTCAGCTTGTTTGAGTTGTCCTTTGTAATTTGCTAATCATTGTTGTCACAGCTGCGTGTGGTCACTGATACCAGTTTCGATGTGGATGTCCTCAAAGACGTCAGGTCTTTTTGTTGCCATAGATCCAACATATTTCCATCATGAGTGGGGTACCTAACTATCTGTTCTAGGTAATTTTCAGAAAAGGCATTTAGTAAAGTTTCACAGGATGTCTTTTCACGCCCACTGCTAACAAAATTGTAATTTTCCCAATTAATTATTAGATGATTAAAGTCTCCACCTATGATAAAACTATAACCGGGGAACCTATGTACAAGTGAACGGAGGTTTTCTCTAAAGTTTTCGGTTACATCGGGAGATGAGTCTTGTGGGTGATAGAAGGACCCAATTATCATTTTATGCCCAACCCTCATACTGAGTGTTGCTCAATCAATCTCACATGCAGCTTCAATTTTTATCTCGGTGGATTTGAGTTCCTTGTCTCGTGTGACTAATATGCCACTTCTATTTCCTATTTCCCTATCCGTTCGATATATACTTAAGTGTTCCCCAAAAATCTCGCTGCCTTCAATTTCAGATTTCAGACAGTTTTCTGCAACTAGTATTATGTGAGCTGCTCTCGGTTTCATGAGCGATTCAAACTTGGCAGTTTGTTGCGAATGCATCAGCAGTTTACCATTAGGATTTTAGTACTCTCATTTGTGGGAGACATTTCTTTCGATCTTACACTGATACTGGGTTTACTACAGTTATCGTTATCTAGATTGGATGGAAAGATGCCTAATCTAAAAAAAAGCCTTCATTGATATAAAATATAACTTTTTGGCAGGCCAGCAGTATATAACTCTGTCAATTACAGGAAGTAGCGAGAAACGTCTTGTACTGACGTACCCTAATATTCGCTTAAACTACATATTCCGCTTAACGGAGGTTAATCTGTATCACTACAAGTCATTTCCTTTTCTGTTTCACTCGCAAATAGAGCGAGGGCGGAGCAAATGTCCATATATGTCCGTACGAGGCCCAATCTCTGTTCACGCTCCTCCAGGAGATGTTCATTGGCAGCAGTAGAACCGCTCTGCAGTCAGCCTCACATGCCGGTTCTCTAAATTTTCTCAATAGCGCTCCTAGAAGAGAACTTCGCCTTCCCTCCCACTTGTGTGTTGATCGAATCTCCCGGTAACAAATTTAGCACCCCGCTTCTGAATTGTTTCGATGTCTTCCTTTAATGCGACCTGGTGCGGATCCCAAACACTCGAACAGTACTGAACAATGAGTGGCACTAATGTCCTTTATGTGGTCTTCTCTACAGATTAATCACACTTTCCTAAAATTTCCCAATAAATCGAAGTCGACCATTCGCCTTCCCTAGTACCACCTTTCTACATTACTGGCCATTAAAATTGCTACACCAAGGAGAAATGCAGATCATAAACGGGTATTCGTTGGACAAATATATTATACTACAACTGACATGTGATTACATTTTTACGCAATTTGGGTGCATAGATCCTGAAAAATCAGTACCCAGAACAACCACCTCTGGCCGTAATAACGGCCTTGATACGCCTGGGCATTGAGTCAAACAGAGCTTGGATGGCATGTATAGGTACAGCTGCCCATCCAGCTTCAACACGATACCACAGTTCATCAAGAGTAGTGACTGGCGTATTGTGACGAGCCAGTTGCTCGGCCACCATTGACCAGACGTTTTCAATTGGTGAGAAATCTGGAGAATGTGATGGCCAGGGCAGCTGTCGAGCATTTTCTGTATCCAGAAAGGGCCGTACTCAGTCCGGAGCCGCGTGACTGCTACAGTCGCAGGTTCGAATCCTGCCTCGGGCATGGATGTGTGTGATGTCCTTAGGTTAGTTAGGTTTAAGTAGTTCTAAGTTCTAGGAGACTGATGACCATAGTTGTTAAGTCTCATAGTGCTCAGAGCCATTTGAACCCATTGAAAGGGCCGTACAGGACCTCCAACATACGCTCGTGCATTATCCTGCTGAAATGTAGGGTTTCGTAGGGATCGAATGAAGGATAGAGCCACGGGTCGTAACACATCTGAAATGTAACGTCCACTGTTCAAAGTGCCGACAATGCGAACAAGAGGTGGCCGAGACGTGTAACCAATGGCACCCCATACCATCACGCCGGGTGATACGCCAGTATGACGATGACGAATACACGCTTCCGATGTCCGTTCACCACGATGTCGCCAAACATGGATGCGACCATCACGATGCTGTAAACAGAACCTGGATGCATCCGAAAAAATGACGTTGTGCACCCATATCGTCGTTGAGTACACCATCGCAGGCGCTCCTGACTGTGATGCAGCGTCAAAGGTAACCGCAGCCATGAACTCCGAGTGGATAGTCCATGCTGCCTCAAACGTCGTCGAACTGTTCGTGCAGATGGTTGTTGTCTTGCAAACGTCCCCATCTGTTGACTCAGGGATCGAAACGTGGCTGCACGATCCGTTACAGCCATGTGGATAAGATGCCTGTCATCTCGACTGCTAGTGATACGAGGCCGTTGGGATCCAGCACGGCGTTCCGTATTACCCTCCTGAACCCACCGATTCCATATTCTGCTAACAGTCATTGGATGTCGACCAACGAGAGCAGCAATGTTGCGATACGATAAACCGCAATCGCGATAGGCTACAATCCGACCTTTATCAAAGTCGGAAACGTGATGGTACGCATTTCTCCTCCTTACACGAGGCATCACAGCAACGTTTCACCAGGCAACGCCTGTCAACCGCTGTTTGCGTATGAGAAATCGGTTGGAAACTTTCCTCATGTCAGCACGTTGTAGGTGTCGCCACCGGCGCCAACCTTATGTGAATGCTCTGAAAAGCTAATCATTTTCATATCACAGCATCTTCTTGCTGTCGGTTAAATTTCGCGTCTGTAGAACGTCATCTTCGTGGTGTAGCAATTTTAATGGCCAGTAGTGTATTTCATACTGGTTTGCAATTTTACGCCTAGATATTTAGCTGACGTGACTGTATCAAGCAGCACATTAGTAATGCTGTATTCCAACATTTTTGGTATGTTTTTCCTACTCATCCACACTATCTTACAATTTTCTACATTTAGAGCTAGCTGCCATTCACTACACCAACTCGTAACTTAGTCTAAGTCATCTTGTATCTTCCTACTGTCACTCAACGACGATGTCTTCCAATACAACACAGCATCATCAGCAAACAGCCGCAGACTGCTGCTTACACTGTATGAGATCTCCACAAACTCTGAAAATTTTTGCTGTGCCTAAACTTTGATGTAGAGGAACTAAACTCACTGTATATCTGGAGAAATAATGCCTCTACATCATAGTGGCGTGTTTAAGACCTTGTTTTACAGGATTATATACGACATGGCAGTTGCAGTTAGCTTTCGAAAAGGATGAATTTTAATTTTTCAGTAATCGAAAACCGAATTGTTTTTGCCATAGTTCACTGGAGCATCGTCGGCAATGTAAGCATTTATTTTATTCAGATGAAAGCTGAAACTATTTTGATTGCATGCAAAATTTCTTTTTGTTTTTTTTTTTCTTTGTGTTTTCCTTTGGAGACCTCATAAAAATAGTAATCTCTGACATGTGCCGTGGTAACTATCAAAGTACTGAAGTGAATAAGGAAAAGTTTTTATAGTTCTTCGGTTTGAAGCATCTGAAGACACAGAAAAATAAAAGGCTTTATGAAGCTCGCCTATGACTGTATCTTGATTGTATGGATAAAAAACATTTTCCGAGACAGCGGTTGCCTTTGTTCTTCATCGAGAAGTTTTGGATGCAATTAATTACTGTACAGAAACAACAGATTTTGCAGTTTCATTTGGCACTCCAACGACTTGGCAGAAATTAAGGCCGTTTCTTACACGCGTCTTCTTCAGACGTATGTTTCTTCACAAAGAATGTTGTAATTGTTAAGACAGTGCTGTTGTGCCACAACGTGTTTTTGAGTCTTCTGACGATCCACTACAGCTTTTTTTCCTTTGCATTATATTGTTAACGTGGCGGGGGAAACCATACACTTTCTTGTGAAGCCGTTTTCTTTCATCGACCACATGGAGAAAACTTTATTTTCTAACCAGTCTTTGTTGAAATCTTTTAACTTTCTTCTTCGGAAAAGACGAACTTAATGAACTGTCTTCATCATTAGAGAAAGGAGGAAACATCTTGTCCGAACGCCGATCCTTCCTAATTCTAAAATGCGCAATCTGGGTGTGAAACGCACTGACAACTTAACTACCAAATAATCCCTAACTTAACAGGCAAATGTGTGTTTTAGATCTGGTGTAGTGAAAGGGGGACACATTTGCACATGATTCTTTCCTTTCCTTCGCGTGTTTAGCAAATTCGGCACAAGGAGCGATAAAAGTGTGTTGCAGTTCCCTTTAGCCGGGATCCTGGACAGTACTTTAAATTTCGGTATAATCACGCCAAAAATTGGACGGGTGGCAAAGCTATGGGGTGGTCTAGATAGGAAGGCAAGCTCCGTTCAAATATTATTTTCGTGAACACAATTACATCAACATTGTTAAGTGTGATTGACTTGAAAAAGTGCGAGGGAATTAAATGTATTAAATCATCTCGTTGGTTTGTTACATATAAAAAAAAATTAAAAGGAACTGGGTGACCACAAACGGTGAACAATAAAACAGTAGACGCTTACAGTTCAATTTACCAGCAAAGCAATATTTTGTGGACTGTTAATAAAGTTCTGCACGGGCGCTTAAAAGAGCGAGGTAAAGGACTGCTTCCCCACCGCCCGCGCCACCTATCTCAGTCATGCCTCATGTGTAATACAATGCTTCACTTGTGTGTGATTCACCAAAGGAGAACACCTGTCGCCTGTTTGCGATTCTCCCTGCTGCAGACAGGTTACTGTTACTGACAGTACAGCCCACACTCGGAAGCGTGCGGCACACGTCATCAGGGATATGTTACCGGGTCGACCGCTGCCATTTGGATGATCTGTTGCTCTGTAGTGGGCGTCCATCAGTCATCAGTCGCCAGACCGGGCGATCAGCCAACACCAACTGACTCATGTCGAATACTTACGTTTTTGTCTTTCACGTTGCTGATGACGTTTCGTTGGTTCGTCCTGCGCTACATCAGTCGCAGTAGACTCCATCTTTTCAGCTCTCGAACGCATTGCGGGGCGGCGGGTATGAGCTTCATTACCTCGTATATGTTTTTCAGCTACTGTTTTAAGAGCTTTTAGAATGCTTTGGTGAATATCCAGAGAGTAGCCTAAAACCTGATTTTGGTAACCTACATTCCACTTGTCCACATTTCAGCTCGCCAAGACTGAAAAAGGAAGTTATACTGGCTACGCTTGCTAGTAGTGCCAGAACGGCGATAAATTACAAAGTTTACTGCTCAAATAATCACGTGTATTCACTCGCACAGATATTTTTCTAAATACATTAATTAGTAATACGCTTCTGAGCACTAGACACAGCTCAGATCCTCAATCTACTCAATATTACAATAGACGCAGAGACGTGCGTTATGTGACATGCAAAATGCAAAATACTGTAAGTATTTTTATTTTGCATGTGAAACACTTTTCCTCAAGAAGCATTTTCCATTTTATTTGAAATACTTAAAATATACGCGTTTGTTATTTGTAAAATGCTAAATGCTTCTTTTGAATTTTTTATTTCATACTTTGCAGTTTTCATTCATTTAATGAGTCATTTGTTTGAACAAAAATAGTTCCACTACGGATACAAATGGCCCAATACGCGCCAAAGGTATCCCTGTCAAGTGAGTGTAACCATGAGCCTAATTATTATTAGAAGAGGCAATAAGACTTAAGTACGCATTATATGTTTACTACTATTGTTCGTTTAAAACACACCGAAATCATTTGATAACGCCTAGTCATCTCAAAAGGAAGTGAAGGAAGGAGGGAGCGAGGTCAGTATGCCGCGCGGGATTAGCCGAGCGGTCTGGGGCGCTGCAGTCATAGTCTGTGCGGCTGGTTCCGGCGGAGGTTCGAGTCCTCCCTTGGGCATGTGTGTGTGTGTGTGTTTTTGTCTTTAGGATAATTTAAGTAGTGTGTAAGCTTAGGGACTGGTGACCTTAACAATCAAGTCCCATAAGATTTCACACGCATTTGAACATTTGAGATCAATATCGCATTTTTGTGTGAACTCTAGGAGAGTTCATTCAGTGTGACAGTGATATCTATACCTCTGTAAACAGTGTCTACATCTGTGGAGTACTTGAAAAACTGCATTTTCATTAGTCAATAAGATAACGATAGTTTTTATCGGTCATCGATAATTTCCATACTATTGTTGTATTAACGATGTTTATCCAACACTACATTGTGAGCAACAGACAACGATTTGACTGCGGTGGTTGTTTGTTTTCTAAGTGATACGATGTCATTTATATCAAATGTAGAAAATGGATCCCTTAAGGCTCCTATTGAAGATACACAGCAGTCACCTGTCCCGCCAAAAATTACGTGCCGGAAAACATGTAATAAAAAAATTACAGACAAATACACAGAATATGAAGGGAATACAAAAGGAACTTTGAAAAAGGTTGATTTCGTATGCAACAGAGCTGATATTCGTTCATCCTCCTAGAGAAGCCATCTGGGTGTAACGAATGGTTCAAATGGCTCTGAGCACTATGGGACTTAACTGCTGAGGTCATCAGTCCCCTAGAACTTAGAACTACTTAAACCTAATTAACCTAAGGACATCCACACACATCCATGCCTGAGGCAGGATTCGAACCTGCGACCGTAGCGGTCGCGCGGTCCCAGACTGTAGCGCCTAGAACCGCTCGGCCAGCCCGGCCATCTGGGTGTAACGGCTAATTATATTGACTATGAAACATTTGAACGAAAACGTTTAGCTCTGGTCTGCAGGAAGTTAAGGGAAAACATAGTTACGATAAAGTAGCTGAACAGATTGTGGACATTCATTCTGAATTTGATGTAAAGCTGACAAAAGTCGTGAAAACTATTATCGACAATGAATGGAATATGGTCAAAGCTTTAAAATATATAGGAAAGAATCATATACAGGATCAAGTGAAAGAGATTGAACACATATTCACAGTATTAAAGCTGTTCATAGTAACGTTGTTGATGATGATGTGTTAAGCCTTAGAGAATTTCTGGAAACACCTGATCGATTATGAAGAGTTGTAGCTGCCTAATCATGAGAGGTGCACTACACACATATATTGCATTTAACAGCATAACGAGATATGGATGAAATTAGATCTCAAAGACATTCGTGCAAAAGAACTGTATGATTGAGGCATGTCAAAATGTCAAGCACTTTGGAAACTGTGTTCAGAGTCTCCTAAAGCTTGTGAAAGCTTAGAATCATTAGAGAATCCCCTGATTACCCATGTCCAACACGATCGAATTCTTACCATGATTTTATTCAAGATCTATCCACAGTTAAGGATACCCTAAATGGAAACTTTAAGGAGACTCGGATTAGAAGCTTTGTAAGAAATCAAAATACAGTTTCTTAATGAATGCATAAGCTGTTCAAAACCTATTGCTGACTGAATCAGTAGAATGGGACAAAGATACCTACTATCGATGTCTCCTGCCAGAACTAATTGGACTGCAACGAATGTTAAGCAGCTAGCAAATGGATGACTCTATGTACTGTGGGGTGTGAAAGAAATTGTTAAAGAAAGCCTTCATAGACGTTTTGAGAGATTCTATGAATTAGAGGAACCAAAAACAAGGGATGGCATGTTAGCATCCACATCTTCACCTTTTTTCGAAATCAAATGGGTACCGACGGCCAACGAACCTTAAAAAACTGCGAAAGTGCATAATATGAAATGAGAAGAAGGGAAAAACTTACTATATTCTGATAAAAAAGGGTTGAGTCTTACTTACTACATGTTTGTTGAGGACTCCGATTCTTCTGTAACCAGTGTTAGTTCCACACTACAATAGACCTGGAAACAAATATCGAAAAGTGGAAACAAATAATGACAATAATGACAATAGTTTAGATTCCTTGCACAGATGTCGAACTGTAAAAAAAGTTTTCTTAAATATGACACTTGTTTACCACATTGTGCTCCTCTGGAACGACCATTTTCCTTTGGTGGAATTAAAATGAGCCCACATAGGCGGAACATGAAAGAAGAAAGATTTGAACAATTATTACAATTTAATACACTGGTGTCCAAAATTAAAGCAACAAACGGAAATTTTGCAAGGTTGTTTTTATTTTGCCACAAAACAGTATATACAGGTGATAGTAAAGTAGAAGCGATCTAAAGAATACAGAACGTAAACAGCTGCAAGATGCATAACGGAAGACAAAAATGTTCTTCGCGTTTTCCAGCTTAACGGATTTGCACACTGCTCAGCATGGGTTGTGACCAGTGCTGACAGCAGTACAGACCTGACAATGATGGAGCATGCTGTGAATTATGCCTTGCCCGCATCTCGTGGTCGTGCGGTAGCGTTCTCGCTTCCCACGCCCGGGTTCCCGGGTTCGATTCCCGGCGGGGTCAGGGATTTTCTCTGCCTCGTGATGGCTGGGTGTTGTGTGATGTCCTTAGGTTAGTTAGGTTTAAGTAGTTCTAAGTTCTAGGGGACTGATGACCGTAGATGTTAAGTCCCATAGTGCTCAGAGCCATTTGAACCATTTGAATTATGCCATCAGTCTCATGTTGAGGCAATAACGCCCAATCTTCCTCCAGAGCTGCTCACAGCCTTGGAGAGTTGTTGATGGATGCTGACGTGATGCAAGCTGCCTCCCTAGTGTATCCCAGACAAGCTCTATGGAATTCAAGTCTGGAGAGCGAGTAAGCCACGCCATGCATGCAATATCACCCGTTTCCAAGAAAACATCAACCACCGTGATCTATGAGGTCGAACAATATCGTCCATCAATACGAAGTCTCGACTCATAGCACCTCGCAACAACCGCAGATGAGATCCCACGATCTCGTCACGACACCTGATAGCAGATAAACCTTGCCGATGTACCCTTACTATTTCATGAAGAGAGGTTCGGGGGGGTCAATATAATCCCTGCCCACACCATTAGGGGGTGACCCTCCTCGATATCGGTGTCTTCCCACAATGTTTGGCTCCTAAAATCGTATTCCACAGTCCCTCCAGATGTGACTCCCTTGAGACCGATCCTGAAATTATGGTCCACAACTCCTCCAGATGTGAATCCCTTGAGAACCACTCTCCAGACTTAATCAGGACTCATCTTTGAAAACAACATTGTCCCACTGTTCGGACACCCAGGTGGCATATTGGTGACTCCACTTTAGACGTTCCCTTCTGTGAAGACGCGTCAGAGGTAGACACACGTCAGGTATCCTACAATAAAGGCCACTCTGCCGAAGCCTTCAGCATACCGTTTGCCTCGATACATGTTCAGTGGATGCTGGGAACTCACATGCCAGTTGCCGTGCAGTACTAAGGCGGTACTGTCGTGCACTTACAGCCAAATAACGGTTCTCTCCTCTGAAAAGACGTGAGGTCAACCCTGCCCTGGTCTTTGGTATACAGTTTCGGTCTGTAAACACTGTTGCCACATCCGACAAAAAGCAGAACGATTCACACTAAGCCGTCGGCCCACATTAGTTTGCGATGTCCTGCTTCCTTTCTTTCTCTGGCCTTCCACCGCAGAGATGCTGGTAGGCATCTCCTCTGTGCCATACTGCACCATCTATGACGATTACACAGTGATTGTGCATGTGGGGCCAACCGACAAACACTACGTCGTTTCTTAGGTGCCCTAACGTCATCGTTGGCATGGCTGTCCGTTGACCGGAATGCCATCTTCCGTGCAGAACACGATCGTACGGACATCCGGTTGACAGTTTGTATGATTATATCGTGAGTTAGACACATGATGGGAAAACAGCGGTTTGTTGCTTTACACACCAGTGTAAACGGTATGTAAAATATTCACTAAGTAGAGCTGTTTTATTTGAGTAAAGGTATTTTGAAAATATATACTTTTATTTAAAACTATTTTGTATTTACATTTAAAATAAAAAAGAACCAAGTATTTGCTTTTGAATTAAATACTTTTAATACACTATTTTGTACATCTCTGAGTAGACGTAAATTACTATTCTGAAAAAAATTGTTTAAGGTACCGTTTCCTGCTCACTTAAAAGTGGTAAATTTCTATACTCCGCCCGCATATCGTGGTCGTGCGGTAGCGTTCTCGCTTCCCACGCCCGGGTTCCCGGGTTCGATTCCCGGCGGGGTCAGGGATTTTCTCTGCCTCGTGATGGCTGGGTGTTGTGTGCTGTCCTTAGGTTAGTTCGGTTTAAGTAGCTCTAAGTTCTAGGGGACTGATGGCCATAGATGTTAAGTCCCATAGTGCTCAGAGCCATTCAATACTCTCAATACTCCACTCGCCACACGGATTTGTAACACGACTGGCAGCGCACAAATTATATTAGAACGCAATGAAGGAGGGGCTTTTCAAACACTGTAAGTCACTCGTAAGTTCACTTTTACCGATTCGATAAACGCGCGATCATAAAGCTTTTAATGTCACTCAAAGCGTGTCCCCCCCCCCCCCCCCCCCCCCCCCGTTGCAGATAACATTACAACGCGTTTCATCGCAGAGATCGGCAGTGACGGCACATAAGTGTTGGCGAGAGATCAGAGCGAATGAGCCACGAGGCAGCTTGGGGATTCGTTTACAGGGTGGTCAGAAACAATCTGCAAATCTTATAAGGATGTAAGGATGTTGCATGGTAGTTGGTGCGGGAAATAATTGTTAAGAAAAAATTCGGTACTTTGCATCATTTCCTTGTTAATTAGGACTCAATTAGCCAATGAGGCCGTTGCGCGCGCAAATTCAAGCCACCATATACATTTACCTTCAGTTGTTCTCATAACATAGATGACAGCGCACGAAGCTGTTCAGCCTTTGGCTCTGGTTCGATCCTAACTACCGTCCCATGTCCCGATTTTGTATAGCTCCCTTGTATGCTTTTAGGAAACAAAACGAAGAACACGTTTGGTGACAAGTCTCCGGTGGGCCGCTTGAATTTGCGCGCGCAACGGCCTGATTCGCTAAATTCAATAAGGCACAACGTACCCCAATTTTTTCTTAACGATTATTTCTCAGCACAATATATCTTGCAACATCCTTAGCAGCTTTTCAGACTGTTTCTGACCACCCACTATACTCTCGGTGTTGCTCAGACCAGACTTCTAAATGGCGCACTCGTCTCGAAAACGCCAGTGTACCTGTATCAGTGCTCACAAGCCATCCTCTCTACATATTACGTTATTAATAACTTCTGTTGCAGTCGTATTGCCCTTGTAATTTTTTTGTTTTTAATTTATGTTGACAGGACATCTTATTTTTACTTTCGTATCTTATTAATTATGGCTGTTATGGTTTTTTCATGGAATCTTATTTGGGCTCTAGCCTCTGAACTGTCTCTTGAATTATTGCTGTATATCTGAAAAGTCAGTTAACAGCACTGTAATTTTGTACATCGGCATTAATTATTATACCAAATATAGTGCAATATTTCCTCCATTTCCTCCAGTCTAGCTTATATCTAACTATATGAATCAACTATATTTTACTGGTTTCCAAATCCAAAGTTACATTTTCGTAAAAATCACAAACAGTATTGAAGAAAATTTCAGCAAACGCTCTACACCGTATTTTTACGTCAACATACATGTATTCTCCAAATTTCAACTTTTTATCTCTTTTTCCTGTCAGCTGTAAAGATTAAGAAAACATCAGTTTTCGTGGAAACTGCTTTTTCAGTTTTTCTCAAACTTAGTATTTTTTTGCTTTTAAATTATTGCACACTATTCTATAAACTAATTACAATATTCTAACAATAGTTCATTTCTTGTAAATGCTTTGTCTGTCAGTAAACAGTCCAGGCGCGCTCAGTATGACCTTGAGGCATGGTGGGCAGAGGAGGGGAACACCGTCTTTCCCCACAGCTCGTCACTGTTACTATGCAGCCAAAACCGCTTGCTTCTCCACAATATCATCCACAAATGCAGCCATTTGCTGCAGAGATTGTTATTAATATTCGCAGAGGTATGTTTTCAATAAATGTCGATGTTCACTGAGCGATTACGCGTCGGACGTACACAAAAGTGTGTAAGTAGGCTGTTTATGTTTTCTTTATGTAAGTAGGCTGTTTATGTTTTCTTATTGGCAACGTTACGTAGCGCTCTATATGAAAATCACTGGCTGTGCTGTGTGCAGTCTGTGGCTAGTTTGCATTGTTGTCTGCCATTGTAGTGTTGGGCAGCGGCAGCTGGATGTGAACAGCGCGTAGCGTTGCGCAGTTGGAGGTGAGCCGCCAGCAGTGGTGGATGTGGCGAGAGAGATGGCGGAGTTTTGAAATTTGTCATGAACGGCTATATATATTATGACTGTTAAGGTAAATACATTGTTTGTTCTATATTAACATCTTTCAATTGCTAACTATCCCTATCAGTAGTTAGTGCCTTCCGTAGTTTGAATCTTTTATTTAGCTGGCAGTAATGGCGCTCGATGTATTGCAGTAGTTCGAGTAATGAAGATTTTTGTGAGGTAAGTGATTTCTGAAAGGTATAGTTTAATGTTACTCAGGGCCATTCTTTTGCAGGGATCTTTGATAGTCAGATTGCGTTGCGTTAAAAATATTGTGTGTCACTTTAGTGAATGTTTGAGTACGTTCAGTTTTGCTCAGCTGTTTGAAAAGCAAATAGTGTAAGAGGTTTATCACCACAGTCTTGTATAAATTGTTCCTAAGGGGACGTTTCAAGTGCTCCAGACCAGTATTACAGTATTTCTGTAAAAGCAATTAACATATTTTTGAAAATATTTAATTTTGTGGGGTCGAAAAGAAATAAGTCTTTAATATTTGGTTGAGTAAGAGCATGACATTAATTTTTGGTGTACACATGCGTGTTGGTTGTGTTGTGATACGACCTGTACCCTCATACGTTACCGTTGCGTTCCGCTGCATGGTCTGCAAGGTCGCCAGAAACCAACACGACGTTGAAACAGCGACAACTCGTCATCTTTCACTCAGGTAAGGATTACTGAGAGATACTGTTAGTTCGCTGGATATACCTAGGAACGTAGTTGAGGATATTATAACACCAAATGAGAAGGTGGCTGGTATAGAGTCGGTCCTTAAAAAGGACAGTGAAGGAAGCTAAATGAAAGAGAGAGGCGATTAATCAGAAGAAATGTTAAGTGCAATCTTCAGATAAATCATTGAAAATTACAACAAAGCTGCTGCAAAAAACGCTGTAAGCAACTAAGTGAATCTATGGTCCATATGGTTATCAGAAATGAAGTATATAGTGGAAGAGTGGCAAGGAAAATGTCTCACGTGAACAAAGTGGACGAAATCAAAAGGTTGCAGTTCACAAGGGACCTCGTCAACAAAGATTCAGAGTATTGGAATGACATTACACTAACACACACACACACACACACACACAAGCGCCGCACGCGCACACAGACTCACCACAAAGGAATTATCCTAATTGGATGGAAATACAATTTCAGAAAAATGAGCTTCACAAACTGAGCAAGTCAATGACACGTTGGTCCACCTCTGGTCCTTATGCAAGCAGTTATTCGGCTTAGGATCAGGGCTCTGTTCGAAGCGGAGCAATCACTACAGACAATTCTACTCCAATCAACGAGATTCCATGCGTAAGACATGTCTGGAGACGCCCCGGACTGCAATGGGATACCAACCTGACCGCCGCCCACCATGCGGCCCGACAAGGAGTGATGCTCTGGGGTTTATATTTCTTTTCATAGCAAGATGCCTTTGGTTGTCACGCTCGGCACTCTTACAGCACAGCGGTACGTCGACGACATTCTACGTCCCGTTTTGCTGCCATTCCTGGACTTATATTTCAGCAAGATAACGTCCACCCACACACGATGAAAGTTTCAGCTGCTGGTCTTCGTAGTTGCCAAACCCTACGTTGGCCAGCAAGATCGCCGGACCTCTCCCCAACAGAGAACATGTGGTGCAGTATGAGTAGGGCCCTCTAACCAGCTATGGATTTTGAAAATCTAACGCGCAAATTGGACAGAATTTGGCACTATATCCCACACGAGCACATCCATCTACTCTATCAGTCAATGTCAAGCCGAACAGCTACTTGCTTAAGCAAGAGATGGGTCAACACGTTATCGACATGCTCTATTTTTGAAGCTCTTTTTCTTCAATGAATCATCCAAATAGTCTGAAATTATAATTATTTTTTGTCTGTACATGTACATTTCGTCTACCGATTTCCGTCTCGTTCGGGTAATTCCTTCGTGGTGCGTCGTTTTTGTTTGCCTTAGAGTGTTTATTTACTGATGAGAAGAAATTCAATGTCTTTTCAACAGATGGAAAAGCTGCAGTGTGACGAAAGCCAAAAGACAATCTGCTGGCTGTACATTTACAGCCCACTATACAACACGACGAGGTGAGTGTTTTGATGTGGGGCTGTGTTTCGTCATATGATGTGGGCGGGATAACTTCTATACGTAGAGGAATATCTTAACGTCCTGAAGGAAAAAATGCACATAAGTAAAAAAAAAGCTGAGTACTGAATCCACTTTCAAATTTTTCCAAGACAGTGAGCCACAGCACACACCACTCGTTGTAAAAGATTGGATTTCATGTAACTGTCTCAAAGTTATTCAGTGATCACATCTGTTGCCAGACCTTGACATAACAGAGAATTTAGGGGACGAGCTCGATAGACTGCTCTGAGGAACTACAATCAACTCGGAACAAGATCTGAAGAAGATGTTGAAGTGTGAATAAGAACTAAATGGTTTGAGTCCACGATATAAAAAATTGTTAACTATGGCGTTATAAAGAAGTCGCAAAGCAGAAGTACTCAGTTCCCATGCTGTTCCTGTACTCTTGAGCAATCTGTTGTCAGCAAATATTAAAAAAAAACTATGGTGTGAAGCTGTGAATATACTTTTAAGGAAATGTGGTTTTATTATCTAACTTAAGAAATTATATACTGTAATTTACCTTTATTAAGAGAATACATTTTTATGTATTAAAATTTCATTTATTTGTTAAATATGTGAAGATAAAACACATACTAGCAGAAGTAGTGAAGTTACCGAGGACCACTGACAGCCAATGATGGACCGTCCCAAGCATGGTCAGCTAGGAACAGTAGCAGTTGTCGAAGGGAACGTATGCTAACCAAACATTAACAAGAGTTGGCCATTTATAGTGAGGCGAGACGATAACATGTATTTTTCAATTGAGTGACATGTACAAAAGATCTTCCTTATTAACAGCGATAGATGAATCTGGATTTACATCGCGCGCGCACGCGCGTGTCTGTGTGTTAAGTTCATCCACAGCCTTCGATATTTGTATATGAGCCACATATGCTATGAAACCAAAATTTGAAAAAAAAAAAGAAATAGATACCGATCTTTTTTTTTATAATGCATGAAATAAAGACAAATCGAAGCGCCTTTACACTGCTAATCGCAAATGTGAATGCGAAACTTCTTTTGAAATGTTTTGCTTTAGAAATTGAAGAATACTTGTATGTAAGGATTATTGTTAGTAAGACTATATTTAATTATAATTTAATAAAGAATTTTAATAACAGTAAAGTTCTGTTTGTCTTTGTCTTCGTAGAAGGATGACAGTAGACACGCAAAACATTTGAGCATGAAATATGTATATCTACAGGGTTTCACATGGGTCCATTTCTGCTCTTGCTCTCCGTTAACGATCTTCCATTTATTTGAACGGAGAATAAGAGCTAGTTCCTATCTGTGGATAATACTGTTATTACTGTCAAGCCGAATAAGAAAGCATTACCAAAGAAATAGTAAATGATGTTCTTGTTAAAATCATTTATTTGTTTTGCTCCAAATGATTAGCCTTAAACGTTGGAAAAGACACAGCTTGTGCAGTTTTATATTGTCAGGCATAACCTACCTCCTATACCAACAAAACGTGATACACATGGTACGAAGTTCTAGAGTGCTTGTTGTGCTCATTGATCAAACTGAAGCTGTAAAAACCACATAATAGTCTAGAAAGTTTACATTAAGAGTAATTCCCAACTTTGGGTACACTGAAATCAGTAAGTTGACAGATTTTGCATATTTTCATTCACTGATGTTCTATGGGATCATAATCTGAAGTAGCTCCTCTCATAGCCAAAAAGTAATCCCTGAATAAAAGAAAGTAATTTTAATTTGGCGACGGGTTCACAAACGCACATCTTGCAAACTTATGTACACTTACTCATTTAGGAAACTATTCGACTGATTTCTTTGATACTACAAAACCTGAAATATTTGTGAGTGATTTTGGAGGAGAATTTAAATATTGCGTCGGCATGTACAGGGTGATTATAATTAGGTTTCAGTTTCAAAACGCTATAAAAAAAGGAGCACTGCTCATAATGACGACAAATTTGAATGAGATATTATCTAAGAAAGGGAAACGTTACGCAAACAAAAATATTAACGAAAATTTTACCACTAGATGGCACTGTAAGCGGTAGAATATGCAAAATACAAGACGTGGGTTACACGGCTGTTCGCCGGCCGGAATGGCCGAGCGGTTCTAGGCGCTTCAGTCTGGAACCGCGCGACCGCTATGGTCGCGGGTTCGAATGCTGCCTCTGGCATGGATGTGTGTGATGTCCTTAGGTTAGTTAGGTTTAAGTAGTTCTAAGCTCTAGGGGACTGGTGACCTCAGATGTTAAGTCCCATAGTGCTCAGAGCCATTTGAACCATATTTTACACGGCTGTTACTCGGTTTGCGTCTGAGACCCTCGGCACGCCCGTCTCAATGCAGGGTCGCGCGCTAGTGATGAAGCTCTTTTACAGGGACGGTGACTCAAACACCAACACTTCCCCGTGTTTTGGAAGACGACCAAGGTCCTGATGTTCAGGAAGCCGGGGAAAGAACACAGCCTTCCACAAAATTACCGACCCATCAGTCTCCTGAGCTCGCTCAGCAAGATTATTGAGAAGGCGATTCTCTAACGGATCACTAGGCACTGCATAACAAATGACATCCGGAGACCGGAGCAATTCGGCTTCAGGAATCACCACTCCACAACACAACAACTCTTACGGGTCGTTGAACATATAACACATGGCTTCAACACAAACAAAGCAACAGCGGCGGTGTTCCTGGACATCGAAAAGGCTTTCGACCGTCTATGGCACATCGGCTTCATTCGCAAACTCAGCGACGCGGGGTTCCCCGACGGGCTGGTGCGTCTCATACACCCATACCTCACAGACAGGAGTTTCAACACTGACGTGCAGGGAAAACAATCAACACGACACGGTATACACGCGGGAGTACCCAAGGGAAGCATCCTAGGGCCCCTACTGTTTAACCTCTACATAAACAATCTCCCAACCACACACAACACAACGGTGGCAATCTACGCAGATGACACAGCCTGATGGCGTACGCAGCTCCTGTCTGGGAATACGATGCACCCGCACGCCTGCGCCATCTGCAGATCATACAAAACAAAGTACTCAAAATCATAAGCAATGCTCCACGATACACACGCATCGCGGACCTTCACCGGGAATGCCGACTTGAGATTCTCACGGAGGTAATCCACAAACTCACCACAAGACTTTACAGAAACTCCAGACATTTGCAGAACCCATTTATGCTGAATCTGGGGAACTACGACCACAACCATAGATGGAAACATAAAAGACTAAAAGACATACTTGTAAGGACCTAACATCTATGGCCAAGTACACGCAAACAAACGTTACTGGTGAGCCCCTGTTAATCAGAAACCATTACTGGATATCCATTTGGAACACACTTGCCGAAAAACTGGCACCACGCAGGGAAGCCGTACCGTACACTACATGCAGACTAGCTCCACACACCCCCCACACAGTGAGATGATCTATGGCCGATCTCCCACTACTATATAACGATCTTGATTGTTCCAGGAATGCAGCGGCTGCAGCAAACTCGGACACATCGCCATCGCCTGCCACGGTAATGATGCATGATACCCATACTAACAAACCCAACCTTGCATGAACTATCGCAGCTAGTAAGCAACTACTGCTCTTACTACCCATCCCACTGTCGCGGAGGTTTCTTTCCCACGGCACGAACCTTGGCACTTTTTTCCCTCTGCTCTTCAAATTGCTACCCTCATTCGCGTTTCGTCCACTATCTATCACCGGATGGACGTGTTAATGTGTAGTCTTACCCAGGCGCACGGATAACATCACAGCCCAGCATCCTGTGATCCACCTATTAGATAACTAACATGTTGACGGAGGTGACAGTAGAACTATTGGTTTGGTCACCACGTTGGTGCAGGCGTGGAGGGGCCCCATCTCTATTAAGCTGCGCCAGCACATTTCTGTGAATGTTACCTTTATTTAAAAACTAAGCCATAATGTGAACTTCTTATGGATGTAAATGAGCATTCTGTTTCATCCATGGCACAAATAGAGCTATACAGAAAATAGTAGTGGATACAATGACATCGCCTCCGTCCAATTGAGGTAAAAAAAAAAAAAAACAGTAGTTCAGCTACGTTATACTGCATATTATGCTACACACAATAATTCCATTTTGTTTGTTTGCCATCCAGACTGATTTTCACAGAGTCAGCCGGTACATACAAAGACGAGCAATGTTCACCTTAGAGAAGATGTTCAAAATGACTGCCTCACATTTGCAAACACTTTGCCACTGTCTACATCATACTTTGCTGAACCCTACGCAACACACCTTCATCCAACATTGCCGAAGCGGCATGTAAACGAGCTGTTAGGTCATGTACATCCATGGCTGGAAATTTGTTCCTTTAGAGGTTCCCACAGATAAAAATCTAGTGGATTAAAGTCTGAGGAATGAGGAGACCAGAACATTGGACCACCATGGCCAATCCATTTCACTGGAAACGCTTCATTTACATAGTAACGCTCATTCATTCCAAAGCGTAGTGGTGCACCATCATGCTGAAACCATAGCTGTCGCTGAACACCAAGTACAACGTTTGCCAATGAGTCAGGCGAAGTATTGCTCCCTCCACATACGATACAGGGGCGCATTCAACTTGTCTGTCAATAAGTAAGGGTCCAAAAAGCACTCATCCCACGATTCCAGCCCACAGATTAAAGCCAAAGCGTGCCTGAAAGCCACGTTCGCGGGTGACATGTTCGCTGTGTTTCGACCAATAATGGTTGTTATGGTTGAAAACACCTTCACGGGTACAGCTATATTCGTCAGTCCACATCACGTTATATATAAAATTTACGTTATCTTCCACTTGGTACAAAAACCATTCAAATAACTGTACTCGTTCAGTGCAGTGTTTTGACTGCTGGTGTTGAATTAACATGTAATGATATGGATTTAGTTCTTCATCAACCAATCGTTGACACATCTTGAACTGACTTGCAGTATCATGGATGGATACATTGCCAAAGTGATTGGTGAACGGCTTCAAGGATCATGTCATTTGTGGAGAACATCTAGTCCTTGGACGACCTCTGTCCATTACTTGTGAGCGAAGATTACTGGTTTCCCGAAGCCAGTGTTCCAACGACGAAAAAATTTTCTTATTGGTATGGTGCCTTTGAGAGTGCCGTGCAGCACACGCACCAGTAGCAGCAGCTGCTTAGTTATCATATGCACCCAGCACCAAAAGCTATCGACATACTCATCGTTGGTTTACTGCATCGGAAAGCCATCCTACATGAACTTGACAGGGCCAGTTTTGGTTGTGCACTGCCTGGTTAGTAGACATGTGGATCCAATTGTCATGTGACAAATTGATGCCTTGCTTATGAACTATGAGAACTCGGGAACGGACATCTAAAAAATAAAGAAGGAAGCTGACGAGGATTCGAAACATTGCTCCATGATGGATGAGGGTTTGATTTTCCAGCTGTCTACGACGGCTGATGCAGTAACGTGGGATGATATACGTTTATCTGTACACTCCAATGATCTGCACAGTGTGACAGAGTTCCCAGCTCCTCATTTTCATATATGTGTTTTCAAAATACACCCGATCTGACTTTCCAAGATAAACTTTTGTCTTGAATCTGGGTGAGGAATCACTTATCGACCTCTAAGTGCTGCATTTTATCACCCTGTGTGTACACACACACACACACACACACACACACACACACACTCACTCAAAGGTGTATATAATACACACATATTTAGCCCCCATCTCGTGGTCGTGCGGTAGCGTTCTCGCTTCCCACGCCCGGGTTCCCGGGTTCGATTCCCCGCGGGGTCAGGGATTTTCTCTGCCTCGTGATGGCTGGGTGTTGTGTGCTGTCCTTAGGTTAGTTAGGTTTAAGTAGTTCTAAGTTCTAGGGGACTGATGACCATAGATGTTAAGTCCCATAGTGCTCAGAGCCATTTGAACCATTTTTTGAACACACATATTATATACAGTTTACATGCACACTCTGTGTGCAGTAAACCTCATACACACACTTATATACAGGGTGGTCCATTGATAATGACGGGGCCAAATATCTCACGAAATAAGCATCAAACGAAAAAACTACGTGTCGAATGTAAAGAAATATGAATGTTTTAGTTGGACCACTTTTTTCGCTTTGTAATAGATGGCGCTGTAATAGTCACAAACCCATAAGTACGTGGTATCACGTAACATTCCGCCAGTGCGGATGGTATTTGCTTCGTGATATATTACCCGTGTTAAAATGGACCGTTTACCAATTGCGGAATAGGTCGATATCGTGTTGATGTATAGCTATTGCGATCAAAATGGCCAACGGTCGTGTGCTATGTATGCTGCTCGGTATCCTGGACGACACCATCCAAGTGCCCGGACCGTTCGTCGGATAGTTACGTTATTTAAGGAAACAGGAAGTGTTCAGCCACATGTGAAACATCATCCACGACCTCCAACAAATGATGATGCCCAAGTAGGTGTTTAAGCTGCTGTCGCGGCTAATCCATACATCAGTAGCAGACAAATTGCGCGAGAATCGGTAATCTCAAACGCGTCGGTGTTGAGAATGCTACATCAACATCGATTGCACCTGTACCATATTTCTATGCACCAGGAATTGCATGGGGAAAACTTTGAACGTCGTGTACATTTCTGCCACTGGGCACAAGAGAAATTCCGGGACGATGACAGATTTTTTGCACACGTTCTATTTAGCGACGAAGCGTTATTCACCAACAGCGGTAACGTAAACCGGCATAATATGCACTGCTGGGCAACGGAAAATCCACGATGGCTGCGACAAGTGGAACATCAGCGACCTTGGCGGATTAACGTATGGTGCGGCATTATGGGAGGAAGGATAAATGGCCCCATTTTATCGATGGCAATCTAAATGGTGCAATGTATGTTGATTTCCTAAGTAATGTTCTACCGATGTTAGTACAAGATGTTTCACTGCATGACAGAATGGCGATGTACTTCCAACATGATGGATGTCCGGCACATAGCTCACGTACGGTTGAAGCGGTATTGAATAGCATATTTCATGACAGTTGGATTGGTCGTCGAAGCACCATACCATGGCCAGCACGTTCACCGGATCTGACGTCCCAGGATTTCTTTCTGTGGGGAAAGTTGAAGGATATTTGCTATCGTGATCCACCGCCAGATCCACCGACAACGCCTGACAACATGCGTCAGCGCGTTGTCGATGCATGTGCGAACATTACGGAAGGCGAACTACTCGCTGTTGAGAGGAATGACGTTACACGTATTGCCAAATGCATTGAGGTTGACGGACATCATTTTGAGCATTTATTGCATTAATGTGGTATTTACAAGTAATCACGCTGTAACAGCAATTGTTCTCAGAAATGATAAGTTCACAAAGGTACATGTATCACATTGGAACAACTGAAATAAAATGTTCAAACGCGCCTATGTTCTGTATTTTAATTTAAAAAACCTACCTGTTACCAACTGTTTGTCTAAAATTATGAGCCATATGTTTGTGACTATTACAGCGCCATCTATCACAAAGCAAACAAAGTGGTCCAACTAAAACATTCATATTTCTTTACGTACTACACGAATATGTAATAAAAATAGGGGGTTCCTATTTTTAAAAAAACGCAGTTGATATCCGTTTGACCTATGGCAGCGCCATGTAGCGGGCCAACCATAGCGCCATCTGGTTTCCCCATTCACGCTAGACAAGTTCCGTTCTTTCTAGTTTTTTCGTTTGACGCTTATTTCATGAGATATTTGGCCCGGTCACGATCAATGGACCACTCTGTGTATACACATCTGTTTACATAACTACGACGAACGATTCATGCAACTACACTCCTGGAAATTGAAATAAGAACACCGTGAATTCATTGTCCCAGGAAGGGGTAACTTTATTGACACATTCCTGGGGTCAGATACATCACATGATCACACTGACAGAACCACAGGCACATAGACACAGGCAACAGAGCATGCACAATGTCGGCACTAGTACAGTGTATATCCACCTTTCGCAGCAATGCAGGCTGCTATTCTCCCATGGAGACGATCGTAGAGATGCTGGATGTAGTCCTGTGGAACGGCTTGCCATGCCATTTCCACCTGGCGCCTCAGTTGGACCAGCGTTCGTGCTGGACGTGCAGACCGCGTGAGACGACGCTTCATCCAGTCCCAAACATGCTCAATGGGGGACAGATCCGGAGATCTTGCTGGCCAGGGTAGTTGACTTACACCTTCTAGAGCACGTTGGGTGGCACGGGATACATGCGGACGTGCATTGTCCTGTTGGAACAGCAAGTTCCCTTGCCGGTCTAGGAATGGTAGAACGATGGGTTCGATGACGGTTTGGATGTACCGTGCACTGTTCAGTGTCCCCTCGACGATCACCAGTGGTGTACGGCCAGTGTAGGAGATCGCTCCCCACACCATGATGCCGGGTGTTGGCCCTGTGTGCCTCGGTCGTATGCAGTCCTGATTGTGGCGCTCACCTGCACGGCGCCAAACACGCATACGACCATCATTGGCACCAAGGCAGAAGCGACTCTCATCGCTGAAGACGACACGTCTCCATTTGTCCCTCCATTCACGCCTGTCGCGACACCACTGGAGGCGGGCTGCACGATGTTGGGGCGTGAGCAGAAGACGGCCTAACGGTGTGCGGGACCGTAGCCCAGCTTCATGGAGACGGTTGCGAATGGTCCTCGCCGATACCCCAGGAGCAACAGTGTCCCTAATTTGCTGGGAAGTGGCGGTGTGGTCCCATACGGCACTGCGTAGGATCCTACGGTCTTGGCGTGCATCCGTGCGTCGCTGCGGTCCGATCCCAGGTCGACGGGCACGTGCACCTTCCGCCGACCACTGGCGACAACATCGATGTACTGTGGAGACCTCACGCCCCACGTGTTGAGCAATTCGGCGGTACGTCCACCCGGCCTCCCGCATGCCCACTATACGCCCTCGCTCAAAGTCCGTCAACTGCACATACGGTTCACGTCCACGCTGTCGCGGCATGCTACCAGTGTTAAAGACTGCGATGGAGCTCCGTATGCCACGGCAAACTGGCTGACACTGACGGCGGCGGTGCACAAATGCTGCGCAGCTAGCGCCATTCGACGGCCAACACCGCGGTTCCTGGTGTGTCCGCTGTGCCGTGCGTGTGATCATTGCTTGTACAGCCCTCTCGCAGTGTCCGGAGCAAGTATGGTGGGTCTGACACACCGGTGTCAATGTGTTCTTTTTTCCATTTCCAGGAGTGTATATTCGACTTACATTTGCATACGCACACGCACACATACACCTGCTATTTACAAATAGACACCCATTCACACACTCAATCACACACGTGAATAGTATGAGTACAAAAGACTCTTGATACCATCCTCATAAATGAAACGTTTATTGTCATGATGCGACAGACTGATTTTAAGCTGCGAAACAGTATACACCCCATGGCCTAGAGATCGAACGGTCACTTGATGCACCATATGTGAGGAAGAAGAATCCTCGCCATGTAGGAAGCACGCCGTGTAATCATCAATCATGAAAGCCATGGAGGCTGCACAATGCACAGGGCAGGCCCCTCTTTGGCTGGGACCTGTTTCTGTAAGGTACGCATAATCTGCGACCCGATCGCCTCGTCTTTCATCAGGCCTATAACCTTCTTGTTTATCGGCCGCATATCCAGACATGTCGAATTCTTTGGGATTGTTCCTAACTACTTAATACTGATTCAGTTTTTCACCCAACAGATGAACGTGTCTGTGTCTACGTGAAGTAACTTTGTATCAGTGAGTTTTTTCTTCGCAAAGTCATAGTGAAAACGGTATGTGTGCGGTTTGTAAAGGTCCGATGTACACATACCAACATAAACAAGTTTCGTGGCCTCTATTGAAACCTAAGACATCTCCGGAGTGACTAATCCTTGACTGAATATTGTGGTCCGTTAGAATTTAGTCTTGGGTGCCATAACGCCCCTACCAGCGGAACAACTTTAATTTTGCCGTGGTTTTTTAAATTCTCCCTGGTGTACCCAAAAATAGCGTTATTCATTCCAGACTTTAGCACTAAGTCATCACATTCAATATTTTGTTGCAGAGCTATAAGCAATCTGTTACGATCAATTCACTTGCATGAATGTCATGGGAAGGAAATAGTCTCTCATATTAGTTGTCTGAACCTCTTTGCAAAAAAGCATCGTTTACCTACAACCAAACCCTTGTTTAGCAGAGCCACTCTTATCTTCAACTGATTGTAATTATGTGATTTCTAACATTAGTACCCTACATCAAACGTTGAGCCCCTCCATTACGTAAGGCTGAATAGCGTTTTTATAATCTGTAACATATTTTCTCCGACATTCAACGAGGGAACCGCTAGATCTCGCTAAAGTCATCGCTATAATTATTTTGTCAGCTGCAAAGTATACGTTTATGTCTTCAGTACTCTCTCTTCTTGATTGTATTTTGTTCGAACCTTGAAGCGAAAAGGTCGCATTTTGAGAAGCACTTTAATTTTATTGTGAAATAGTACTAAATTCTACATGAAATATGTTCTCATTGGTTAGTACTTGACCGACTAGTGTCCGTTACTAATTATACACCTTTTTGTATATTTTTCAGCCTGTTAAATACGTTGAAAGTGGTCAGTTTGGTGAAGCCATCAACGAGCTCTAGTTTACGCATCTCATGATTTACATGGCGAGCCAGCAATCTAATTTCTTTAATATAGTACGATTGTTATTGTTATCATCAAGCAAATCACTTCATTGCGTTAAAACTTCATATTAACTCGATCTTGTGTGATCAAGCCTCCCACTTAACAATAAAGATTTGTGGCACTGGACTACCCGCATTCATGGTAAGAAAAACATTCTGTGAAATAAAATCGAGCAGGTAGCAGAGGAAGCATTTCATTTAACGATACCACGCAACAGATTTAGATTAGGTATCCGTACTTGTATTCATTATCTTCTTGCTGCAGCGATATAATGATGGCTGCCTTTTCGTACGTACAACTTTAAATCGTTACAGTCAGACATCAAAATATTTTAATTAAACTGGGGCGGTACTTTTGCCAGCATTATGAAACTATATCCAGACTGAATGGCTGTCTTTATCTGAAGATTCATATTCTTGTAGATGCAGACAAAGATGTCAAAATAATGTTTCTCTTGTTGTTAATGAAAGACTGTTTTTCCTTGAAGTAACAGGATACCAAATCAGTAAAAAAGGGTGGTTTTCCCAACAGGTTGTAATCTCCCCCTCACTTATCGACCTTAATGACAGTGAAAAGTTAAACCGCGTGTACCAAATGGAAATTTGGGAAAAGCAATCGTCACCGAAGTTAATCTGTCGGTAAAGAGGGAGGAAAGGGTTACATCTAAATGAAAGGAAAAATGCTAATGAAACAGATGGAAATTAATTTTGAAAAGGGGTAAAGTTAATAAAGAAAGTAAATGTACGGCCGTTACATTAACAATTAACTAGCGGTAATTAGATATTTGAGATTTGGGGGAAACTACGGTCGCCAGTCCTAAGGACAATTACTATAGTAACTGAAAAAGAAAGGTTATTACACATATAATTAGCACTCGAAGCGTGGCAACTGAAGGTTGACACGTGCAGTGTGAAAACTGAAAGTTTGTCAGAAGTAATAAATTTCGCTACACTCTGACTTAATTTAGCAAAAGAATTAATAAAACAGGAAAATCGAAAGTTAATTTAGTGACTGAAGTTAATAGTAAGCTTTCTTTCTGAAGCACATCGAAATTCAGTAAAATACGGTTAGTCTTCGACTACCTCAACAATCATTTCAAAAGCTACTTGAATCTATGCAATTTAGAAATAAGGGATTTAACTTTGAACTTGAATTAAATGATTCTGAACAATTAACAGTAGTAAAGTTTAGTACGTACAAACTGAGCTGCAGTCACAGGTAAGCTAAAATAAGGTAACAAAACTCGCACTCTTAATTTGTGCTTGTGTAATCTGAATATTGTAGCCAGCTATGAATACCTTAGCCGAACTTTGATATTAAAGCAGTGAAATCGTTTGAATTTCAACGACACTCGGGTTCATTCCGGAAAAGGAAGGGACCCTGCTTGGTAATGCAATCGGGACAATGAGCAACAAACGTTCATGCTAAGTTGCTGTAATTTTGTGATGCAACAATTTTAAAAGTTTGAAAAGCTGGGGTCTGCCATACAGTTCTAAAAATTTACGTGCTTCCAGTCTTCCTTGTTGGTTGATTGAAGGTTTGAAGCCGCCGATCGAGGAAGTGGCGACAGTCACTCATTGTCGGCCGTCGCTGTTGCAGAAGCTGGATGTTGGTGCGCCTTCTTCTCGACCGGTCACCAGACGAAACGTGCTCTTGATGTGCGCCAGCTAATGCTTCCCGTCCGCAACACTGTGTCAGAAACTATCATCGCAAGTCGATCGCAATTACATGCTGCCAAACCCCGAAAGCGCGGCAACTCGCGGGAGCTTCACACCACACACCTGCTCCACTGCACTACTCCAGCCAGACTCTCCCTGCTCAGCCCGCGCTCCACGCGGCAGAGTTAACAGTACCAAAGATCCTAAACACTTTGGTTCTCCACACGACCTATCGATGTATTCGTTCGATAGCATAGTTTTCCCTAGGCAAGACCCAGCGTAAAATACAAATAATATTTACAAAACAAGCAATTATACATCGATATAAATGCATAAATATATATATACAAATAGTAAAACAATTACAATATATAAAGACACAGAAATGTCATATATTCAGGTAACAAAAATAAGGAAAACAAATTTGCAGTGCCATAGATGGAAATAGGAGGATATGCATTTCCGGCGTTACACGTGTCCCACATAGTCTGAGGATGTTTGTGTAACCTAAACAGACTCAGAAAATGTCCCAAAAAGGAAAAAAAAAAACAGCGGAAATGCATATGCTCAAAACATCAACAAAATTTAGCATTCGTCTAATTAACCATAAATCAATTTTTAGACCATAATAATTAAGTGGAGACACTCCTAATCTTATTCCACTCTGTCATCTTACATAAAAGAAAACAGCTTGACAACATATTAAAATTCATAGAAAACATAGAAAATGGTTTAGCTATTCCAAAATCGTCAAAATTCGTAACACTATCAAGAAATGGGATACTATTTACAAAATTAATCAGAGTACATGGTCATAAAAACAGGTAGATCAAAATACACAATTTAATTATTAATTACATATTATACACATTTTTATGTAACCTTTTCATAATTAATATTCTTGTCATGAGAGTCCAATTAACGCTAAACAAGAAAATAATATTCAGCAGATCGAAAAAACCATAAATATTGACAGCAGAATTCTTTCACAGCAGCTGTCCGGGAAGAAAAACAACTCTGCCTTCCGTACCCGCAAGTACAAAGAATGACGACAGCGGCACAAGAGCCGACAGCGGCACAAGAGCCGACAGCGGCTCCGCCTCGCCAGTATTGTTGCGCCCGCCTGTGCGGCATGCTTGATCTCACTCGCCTGTGTAACGGCATTTCCAGAACGTCCGTTTCACTGAATTCTTTTGGAAAAACTCACTCCCGAGTAATCTCAAGGAGTCCATTAATACTATCACAGTGGATAACTCAACACTGTCCATCATCACACACATGTACTAGCCTGAAACTTAAAACAGCGTCTAAGTACATCGGCAATGACTAGTAAATCACATAGTTATGAAATCTTACAGCTAGTTACAAAATCATGTTGACATTCCTTAATCTACTGTGACTCAGCTAAAAACTTAAAATAGCAGCTTGGATTTTTCAGTTGATTATTAATCAATTCCTCTTAAATCATTTAATCAAAATTAATAACTTATTAATTACAAGTTCTTTAATGACCTCTAGGTCAGGCAAAAGCATCGCAACATGGCACATCCTTAAATCTTACACTTTATATGTACATACTGTACAAATTACCCATTCTGTGGTATTATTCAATCCTAGGTTGGTACAATTTCAAGTCTACAATGTTTAGTATGCCTAATAGTTATCCAGAGCTTGGATACTCTAAGCAATAAGCATTTGTGTGAGGTATACCAATGACTTTATATGGTTCATTATAAACAAACTTAAATTTAGAGATTTCATTTTTAATCTCACTCGACTTCTCGTGAGCTTTTACAAGTGCTAAGTCTCCGATTGCAAACTTAGCAAAACGCGCTTTAGCGTCATGACGATGTATGCGAGCATCGGCTTTTAGCTTCATTATTTCTCGCAAATGATCTTTTTTCACACCAATACTAATGTCAATCCGTGGAGGGAATTTGATGATCTCTTCCACTAAACTTTTACTTCTGCCATCTAATAGGATTTCCTCTGGAGAAAATCCCGTAGATTCATGTCTCAAGATATTCACAATTCTCTCAAATTCTGCTACATATCTGCCCCATGCCCTATGGTTGTGATGGCAATAGGTACGGCAAATTCGGCCTCGTCTTTGTTCGTGTGTTACGTTTGACACACCGTCTACAACACTTTCCAATTCACTTTCTACACTATTGTCAATGCGGAGGTTCCTGACGTTACCGTAGTTCACGCCGACGTCAATGGCATCCGGCCAGTTAACAATGTGTATAGGCCGGTATTGCCTATGCACACCGTCTCCTGACTCGTCAAAACTAATTACTATTGTTTTATCTTGTGAGGTACATCTCAAAGTTTTGCTTTCGCAATTAATCACTGCACGGTACTTTAATAGCCAATCTAACCCGATAATTACCTCCGTAGTTAAGTCTGGCACGACGACAAACTCTTGTTCATATCGTGCCCCACATATCTCGAAGTTGACAAAAATCTGTTTTGTGACCGGTTTACTGGCCTTCCCAGTAGCACCGATAATTTTCACTCCTGTTACTGGCATTACTACGATGCCAGGTCTGTCTTTCAGTAATTCAAATATTTTCCCAGACACAGCACTCAATTCTGCACCGGTGTCAATCAACACGTTTAGTTGTAGGTCGTGCATGTTAACAGACACTACTATCTGTCTACACTTGTCCTCGACTGTTTCTTTATTTTCCCACAGTAAATCCTCGTCTATATCCAGGTCATTCCAGAAAAAACCATCCGGCTTTGATCCTAAATCCTGCTTATCTGGCGGCTTTTTCAGCCTCTGTTCACATACAGTTATAATTTCAACACGTTTGTCCTGAGGCTTAGTCTGTAGCTTCGCCTCCAATAACGAAACCTTTTCCTGTAACTCGTCAACTAGTGAGTGTTGCTTTGCTATCAATTCATTAATTGTCACCTTCGTTGATTCCACTTCGGTCAGACTGATCTCAACTGCCAATCTACCTGGAGGAATGTGCCCAGTAGTATCTGCAATTACTTCCTCTGGATCTGCGCAACCCACACTGCTACCGTCTGACCAAATAACGTCAGCTCTAACCTCATACACGCTGTAATCTACGTGCTTTTCTACAAATCCTGTCACCAGGTTGCCACGTGTAACCTCCCCCTCACTTATCGACCTTAATGACAGTGAAAAGTTAAACCGCGTGTACCAAATGGAAATTTGGGAAAAGCAATCGTCACCGAAGTTAATCTGTCGGTAAAGAGGGAGGAAAGGGTTACATCTAAATGAAAGGAAAAATGCTAATGAAACAGGTGGAAATTAATTTTGAAAAGGAGTAAAGTTAATAAAGAAAGTAAATGTGCGGCCGTTACGTTAACAATTAACTAGCGGTAATTAGATATCTGAGATTTGGGGGAAACTACGGTCGCCAGTCCTAAGGACAATTACTATAGTAACTGAAAAAGAAAGGTTATTACACATATAATTAGCACTCGAAGCGTGGCAACTGAAGGTTGACACGTGCAGTGTGAAAACTGAAAGTTTGTCAGAAGTAATAAATTTCGCTACACTCTGACTTAATTTAGCAAAAGAATTAATAAAACAGGAAAATCGAAAGTTAATTTAGTGACTGAAGTTAATAGTAAGTTTTCTTTCTGAAGCACATCGAAATTCAGTAAAATACGGTTAGTCTTCGACTACCTCAACAATCATTTCAAAAGCTACTTGAATCTACGCAATTTAGAAATAAGGGATTTAGCTTTGAACTTGAATTAAATGATTCTGAACAATTAACAGTAGTAAAGTTTAGTACGTACCAAGCTGAGCTGCAGTCACAGGTAAGCTAAAATAAGGTAACAAAACTCGCACTCTTAATTTGTGCTTGTGTAATCTGAATATTGTAGCCAGCTATGAATACCTTAACTGAACTTTGAAATTAAAGCAGTGAAATCGTTTGAATTTCAACGACACTCGGGTTCATTCCAGAAAAGGAGGGGACCCTGCTTGGTAATGCAATTGGGACAATGAGCAACAAACGTTCATGCTAAGTTGCTGTAATTTTGTGATGCAACAATTTTAAAAGTTTGAAAAGCTGAGGTCTGCCATACAGTTCTAAAAATTTACGTGCTTCCAGTCTTCCTTGTTGGTTGATTGAAGGTTTGAAGCCGCCGATCGAGGAGGTGGCGACAGTCACTCATTGTCGGCCGTCGCTGTTGCAGAAGCTGGATGTTGGCGCGCCTTCTTCTCGACCGGTCACCAGACGAAACGGGCTCTTGATGTGCGCCAGCTAATGCTTCCCGTCCGCAACACTGTGTCAGAAACTATCATCGCAAGTCGATCGCAATTACATGCTGCCAAACCCCGAAAGCGCGGCAACTCGCGGGAGCTTCACACCACACACCTGCTCCACTGCACTACTCCAGCCAGGCTCTCCCTGCTCAGCCCGCGCTCCACGCGGCAGAGTTAACAGTACCAAAGATCCTAAACACTTTGGTTCTCCACACGACCTATCGATGTATTCGTTCGATAGCATAGTTTTCCCTAGGCAAGACCCAGCGTAAAATACAAATAATATTTACAAAACAAGCAATTACACATCGATGTTGTTGTTGTTGTGGTCTTCAGTTCTGAGACTGGTTTGATGCAGCTCTCCATGCTACTCTATCCTGTGCAAGCTTCTTCATCTCCCAGTACCTACTGCAACCTACATCTTTCTGAATCTGCTTAGTGTATTCATCTCTTGGTCGCCCCCTACGATTTTTACCCTCCACGCTGCCCTCCAATACTAAATTGGTGATCCCTTGATGCCTCAGAACATGTCCTACCAACCGATCCCTTCTTCTGGTCAAGTTTTGCCACAAACTTCTCTTCTCCCCAATCCTATTCAATACTTCCTCATTAGTTATGTGATCTAGCCATCTAATCTTCAGCATTCTTCTGTAGCACCACATTTCAATAGCTTCTATTCTCTTCTTGTCCAAACTATTTACCGTCCATGTTTCACTTCCATACATGGCTACACTCCATACAAATACTTTCAGAAATGACTTCCTGACACTTAAATCCATACTCGATGTTAACAAATTTCTCTTCTTCAGAAACGCTTTCCTTGCCATTGCCAGTCTACATTTTATATCTTCTCTACTTCGACCATCATCAGTTATTTTGCTCCCCAAATAGCAAAACTCCTTTACTACTTTAAGTGTCTCATTTCCTAATCTAATACCCTCAACATCACCCGACTTAATTCGACTACATTCCATTATCCTAGTTTTGCTTTTGTTGATGTTCATCTTATATCCTCCCTTCAAGACACTATCCATTCCGTTCAACTGCTCTTCCAAGTCCTTTGCTGTCTCTGACAGAATTACAATGTCATCGGCGAACCTCAAGGTTTTTATTTCTTCTCCATGGATTTTAATACCTACTCCGAATTTTTCTTTTGTTTCCTTTATTGCTTGCTCAATATACAGATTCAATAGCATCGGGGAGAGGCTACAACCCTGTCTTACTCCCTTCCCAACCACTGCTTCTCTTTCATGCCCCTCGACTCTTACAACTGCCATCTGGTTTCTATACAAATTGTAAATAGCCTTTCGCTCCCTGTATTTTACCCCTGCCACCTTTAGAATTTGAAAGAGAGTATTCCAGTCAACATTGTCAAAAGCTTTCTCTAAGTCTACAAATGCTAGGAACGTAGGTTTGCCTTTCTTTAATCTTTCTTCTAAGATAAGTCGTAAGGTCAGTATTGCCTCACGTGTTCCAGTATTTCTACGGAATCCAAACTGATCTTCCCCGAGGTCGGCTTCTACTAGTTTTTCCATTCGTCTGTAAAGAATTCGTGTTAGTATTTTGCAGCTGTGGCTTATTAAACTGATTGTTCGGTAATTTTCACATCTGTCCACACCTGCTTTCTTTGGGATTGGAATTATTATATTCTTCTTGAAGTCTGAGGGTATTTCACCTGTTTCATACATCTTGCTCACCAGATGGTAGAGTTTTGTCAGGACTGGCTCTCCCAAGGCCGTCAGTAGTTCCAATGGAATGTTGTCTACTCCGGGGGCCTTGTTTCGACTCAGGTCTTTCAGTGCTCTGTCAAACTCTTCACGCAGTATCGTATCTCCCATTTCATCTTCATCTACATCCTCTTCCATTTCCTTAATATTGTCCTCAAGTGCATCGCCCTTGTATAGACCCTCTATATACTCCTTCCACCTTTCTGCTTTCCCTTCTTTGCTTAGAACTGGGTTTCCATCTGAGCTCTTGATGTTCATACAAGTGGTTCTCTTATCTCCAAAGGTCTCTTTAATTTTCCTGTAAGCAGTATCTATCTTACCCCTAGTGAGATAAGCCTCCACATCCTTACATTTGTCCTCTAGCCATGCCTGCTTAGCCATTTTGCACTTCCTGTCGATCTCATTTTTGAGACGTTTGTATTCCTTTTTGCCTGCTTCACTTACTGCATTTTTATATTCTCTCCTTTCATCAATTAAATTCAATATTTCTTCTGTTACCCAAGGATTTCTACTAGCCATCTTCGTTTTACCTACTTGATCCTCTGCTGCCTTCACTACTTCATCCCTCAAAGCTACCCATTCTTCTTCTACTTTATTTCTTTCCCCCATTCCTGTCAATTGTTCCCTTATGCACTCCCTGAAACTCTCTACAACCTCTGGTTCTTTCAGTTTATCCAGGTCCCATCTCCTTAAATTCCCACCTTTTTGCAGTTTCTTCAGTTTTAATCTACAGGTCATAACCAATAAATTGGGGTCAGAGTCCACATCTGCCCCTGGAAATGTCTTACAATTTAAAACCTGGTTCCTAAATCTCTGTCTTACCATTATATAATCTATCTGATACCTTTTAGTATCTCCAGGGTTCTTCCATGTATACAACCTTCTATCATGATTCTTAAACCAAGTGTTAGCTATGATTAAGTTGTGCTCTGTGCAAAATTCTACCAGGCGGCTTCCTCTTTCATTTCTTAGCCCCAATCCATATTCACCTACTACGTTTCCTTCTCTCCCTTTTCCTACACTCGAATTCCAGTCACCCATGACTATTAAATTTTCGTCTCCCTTCACTATCTGAATAATTTCTTTTATTTCATCATACATTTCTTCAATTTCTTCTTCATCTGCAGAGCTAGTTGGCATATAAACTTGTACTACTGTAGTAGGTGTGGGCTTCGTATCTATCTTGGCCACAATAATGCGTTCACTATGCTGTTTGTAGTAGCTTACCCGCATTCCTATTTTCCTATTCATTATTAAACCTACTCCTGCATTACCCCTATTTGACTTTGTGTTTATAACCCTGTAGTCACCTGACCAGAAGTCTTGTTCCTCCTGCCACCGAACTTCACTAATTCCCACTATATCTAACTTTAACCTATCCATTTCCGTTTTTAAATTTTCTAACCTACCTGCCCGATTAAGGGATCTGACATTCCACACTCCGATCCGTAGAACGCCAGTTTTCTTTCTCTTGATAACGACATCCTCTTGAGTAGTCCCCGCCCGGAGATCCGAATGGGGGACTATTTTACCTCCGGAATATTTTACCCAACAGGACGGCATCATCATTTAATCATACAGTAAAGCTGCATGCCCTCGGGAAAAATTACGGCCGTAGTTTCCCCTTGCTTTCAGCCGTTCACAGTACCAGCACAGCAAGGCCGTTTTGGTTATTGTTACAAGGCCACGTCAGTCAATCATCCAGACTGTTGCCCTTGCAACTACTGAAAAGGCTGCTGCCCCTCTTCAGGAACCACACGTTTGTCTGGCCTCTCAACAGATACCCCTCCGTTGTGGTTGTACCTACGGTACGGCTATCTGTATCGCTGAGGCACACAAGCCTCCCCACCAACGACAAGGTCCATGGTTCATGGGGGGGTATACATCGATATAAATGCATAAATATATATATACAAATAGTAAAACAATTACAATATATAAAGACACAGAAATGTCATATATTCAGGTAACAAAAATCAGGAAAACAAATTTGCAGTGCCATAGATGGAAATAGGAGGATATGCATTTCCGGCGTTACAAGGTTCATAATGTAAATAAATGAATCAAATTTCCCATTGGCAAAGCCCTTTCTTAGCAAGTGCATTATTCTGATGAAAGACGATTTTTATTTTGTTTGTGATTCAGGCGTCTCTCACGTATTCCTTTTATCCTGTTGGTGCTGAAGACTTGTGTAGCAATCAACAGTTATTGTTTTACATTTTTGCATACTGTATCATACTATTTGCTATGGTGGATGCTGATTATTACTTCACTTACATTGACGTAGGAGGAAATGGCACAGCAGATGACAGTGCAGTGTTTAGAGATAGCACTCTGAACATTGCACTTGATAATAAAACCATTGGGTTTCCTGAGAACTCTGTTGTCATCGGGAACGACGCTTTCCCTCTGCGACCCGGTCTTACGACGCCTTTCAGTACAATGGACTCCGTGTTGAAGAAAAATATTTAACTATCGCACTTCCCGTACCAGGTGAGTTTCAGAGAATGCTTTTGGCATACTTGCCTGGTGATTTCGAGTGTTCTCAAGACCAATTGAGCTGAAAACCGATACCTGCGATAGAGTTGTTTGGGCTGCTTGCAGATTGCATAACTGGCTGCGAAAGACTTCCCCAGACCACTATTTGTCACAATTAGGTGTGGACAGAGAAGATTTCAACACAGGAGATGTAAAACCTTATCAATGGAGGCAAAATGCCAACATCCAACCACACTAGGCAGCAACAATGTAAGCAAAACTGTTACAGAGATCAGAAAAGAGTTCATGAAATGCTTCACGGAAGTAAATCCTCTATCCTGGCAGTGGGGGAAACTTGGACTTAAAAAGGCATAAACAGTGTATCTAAAACATAGTATGACCTTCCCATGTATTAAACTAACAAATCAATAAATTTACTTACCAAATTTGATGTAATGCTTCTTATTCCTAAAACCTCGCTCAAATAAGTAGCATCATTGAAACAGGTTTGCTTTAGTACATAAACGTCTTCTGTCCCACATCCACTCTTTTTGCTTTTCTCTACTTTATGTAATTCTGTTCAGTAGACATCTTTAATGGACTTGATTTTTGATTTCAGCTGCTTCGCATCTATTTGCTCCATCAGCCGATTTTCTTCCAGCTCAGTCATAAGTTCTTGAAGAATCGTATCCCTCAACAATTTGTTGCTGTAGACTTTAACGTTCCACAATGCAGAAAACTATTGGTACACTAGTAAAAACAATGCAATATTACTCGCATTCCACTTAGTTTTTACAGCAGAATGTAGGACACTACAGGGATACCACCAGAAAACACTAATAGAACCATGAATGTAACAAATTTTCACAAAACAAACAGGAAAATGTCACAGCATAGACCACATAATTTCTACACGCCAGTTACACTATGTGATCAAAAGTATCCGGACACCTGGCGAAAATGACTTACAAGTCCGTGGCGCCCTCCATCGGTAATGTTGGAATTCAGTATGGTGTTGACCCACCCTTGGCCTTGATGATTGCTTCCACTCTTGCAGGCATACGTGCAGTCAGGTGCTGGAAGCTTTGTTGGGGAATGGCAGCCCATTCTTCACGGAGTGCTGCACTGAGGAGAGGTATCGCTGTCGATCGGTGAGGCCTGGCACGAAGTCAGCGCTCCAAAACATCCCAAAGGCGTTCTATAGGATTCAGGTCAGGACTCTGTGCGGCCAGTCGATTACAGGGATGTTATTGTCGTGTAACCACTTAGCCACAGGCCGTGCATTGTGAACAGGTGCTCGATCGTGTTGAAAGATGAAATTGCCATCCCCGAATTGCTCTTCAACAGTGCTGTGATAGTGCCACGCAAAACAACAAGGGTGCAAACCCCATCCATGAAAAATACGACCACGCCATATCATAACCGCCTCCTAATTTCACTGTTGGCTCTACACATACTCGCAGGTGACGTTCACCGGGCATTCGCCATATCCACACCCTGCCACCGGATCGCCACACTGTGTACCGGTGATTCGTCACTCCATAAAACGTGTTTGCACTCTTCAATCGTCCAATGTTTACGCTCCTTACACCAAGGTGAGGTGTCATTTGGCATTTACCGGCGTGATGTGTGGCTAATGAGCAGCCACTCGACCATGAACTCCAAGTTTTCTCACCTCCCGGCTACCTGTCAAAGTACATGAAGTGGATCCTGATGAAGTTTGGAATTCCTGTGTGATGGTCTGGATAGATGTCTGCCTGTTACACATTACGATCCTCTTCAACTGTCGGCAGTCTCTGTCAGTCAACAGACGAGGTCGGCCTTTGTGCTGTAAGTGTCCCTTCACGTTTCCACTTCACTATCACATCGGAAATAGTGGACCTAGGGATATTTAGGAGTGTGGAAACCTCGCGTAGAGACGTATGACGCAAGTGACACCCAATCAGCTGACCATGCTAGAAGCTCGTGAGTTCCGCGGAGCGCCCCATTCTGCTCTCTCACGATGTCTAATGAGGACTAAGGTCGCGTAAATGAAGTACCTGGCAGTAGGTGGCAGAACAATGCGCCTAATATGAAAAAATGTATGTTTTTGGGGATGTCCGGATACTTTTGATCACATAGTGTACGTGTTTGTCTCGACAACTAGAGCACTCGCCGGCTTCTTACTCGCCGGCTTGTAGCTTGTAAACTCGCCATGTTACTTGAGCGCTTAGGGCAGCTTGTAATTCCAAACTGCAATGCTATCTTGTGGCATCTTGCAGCGTTACCGTCCTTGAGGTTTCAACGACAGCTGTGTAGAAGGTCAAAGCGTTAGCAGTAGGCGTCCTGGCTGAGGATGTAACAGTATGTGTCTCACACCCATCGGAAGATGGCACTGGGGCAATGAGGAAACATCAAGTTAATTTGAAGTTAGGCGCATCAGACAGTGAATGCATTGAATTCTATGCAAATACCGAGAGGCAGGGTCCTGGTCGCTCCTCCACGGCAACGCCCCAGTGCACAAGGTGAAGATCGTGTGCGATTTTATGGACTGCAAACGGATCACAGTCCTCGGTCACCCACTGTATTCACCGAATTTGGCCCAGCTGACTTCTGATTGTTTCTCAAATTGAAGCTGGCAATAGAAGGACACTAATAAAACGCATTTAAGGACGCCCAAGAAAACTGTAGCACAGTACTAACAAGGGAACCTCCCCATCGCACCCCCCTCAGATTTAGTTATAAGTTGCACAGTGGATAGGCCTTGAAAAACTGAACACAGATCAATCAAGAAAACAGGAAGAAGTTGTGTGGAACTATGAAAAAATAAACAAAATATACAAACTGAGTAGTGCATGGGTAAGATGGACAACATCAAGGAGTGTCTGAGCGCGGGAGAGCCGTGGCCCCGTGGTTAGCGTGAGCAGTTGAGGAACCAGAGGTCCTTGGTGCCAACTACTTATTATTATTATTAGATATTTTTTTAAATGATTTCCTTTACTTTGTGCCTATAAAATTCTATTGATTGCTCACACTATCCTTTCTGCTTCTCTTATGTAATATGACAAAATTTTCTCTCTTCTTCAATTTAGGTATATTCTGTAGTATATGTAAAAAAAAAGTTTCTTCCACTTCTGCTCCACCTATCATGGTGACGTTCCCCTCATACTGTCCCACTTAACAGTGTAACTAGAGGAAGAGATCAAACCAGAATACACAATGTGCCTATGGCATCACAAGTGCATCACATACAGAAACATAAACTCAAAATCAATGCATCGATGCCAAATATAAACTGTTATGCCTGTCCTACAATGTCTACCCCCTCAAAAAAAAAAAAAAAAAAAAAAAAAAAAAAAAAAAAAAAAAAACGACAAATGGCCATGTAAAAGGGTTTAAGGAACAACAATAAGAGAAAAACGAAAAAGGAAAATATAAAAACGAAAACAAATAAAATGACAGTAATATTAACCAACACTAGGAATATAATAGATTAATAGAATAAAATGTCTTTTTTTTAAATGTATCGTTGTTAATATATTTAAATAAATATATATGGTTACAAAAAAAAAAAGGTTCAAGTCTGCCCTCGTGTGAAAAATTTTAATTTTTTATTTTCAGACAATTATTATCTGTCCGTCCGTTATGTTTTCATCACTTTTTTGGGAGTGATTATCACATCCACAAGAAATCCTATATCGGGCAAGGTAGAAGAATCTTTTTACCCATTCGCCATTCGACAACATATTCCTGTCATGTGACGCACATGCCGTCGCCAGTGTCGTATAGAATATATCAGACGTGTTTTCCTGTGGAGGAATCGGTTGACCTATGACCTTGCGATCAAATGTTTTCGGTTCCCACTGGAGAGGCACGTCCTTTCGTCTACTAATCGCACGATTTTGCGGTGCGGTCGCAAAACACAGACAGTAAACCTATTACAGTGAACAGAGACATCAGTGAACTAACGGACAGATCATAACTTTGCGAAAATAAATAAAATAGTCACTCGAGGGAAGACTTGAACCACGGATCTCGTATTCCGCAGCTGCTCACGCAAACCACGGAACCACGGCGTTCGTGGGCTCAGACTATCCTTAATGTTGCCTATCTTGCGCATGGGCTACTCAGTTTTTATATTTTGCTTATTTTTTTTTCATAGTTCCACAAAACTTCTTCCTGTTTTCTCGATTGATCTGTGTTCCGTTTTTCAAGACCTATCCACTGTGCCAACTTATAACTAAATCTGAAGGGGGTGCGATGGAGAGGTTCCCTTGTAAGTGTAACTGCAAAAAAGGACTACAATGACTGTTTCAAAACACTTATAAAACGATTTCAGCTGTATATTGCTTCAGGGAGAGACTATTTTGAACAAATACAGTGATTTTGTGAAAGTAATCCATGCGTTTTATTTATCATAGACACATTTCTAGCGGAAATGGGACACACTGCGTATTCAACGATCATGGTAAAGTGAACTGTATCCTAGGTTTCGCATTGTAGAAATGTCACACAGCTGCTAAGTAGCTAAACGATGGGTTGGACTTTCGTGTTTTTAAAACTAATTGCAGCGGATATTTGAATTTTCATTTCACTGGAAAATGGTCACTGATTTTTATAATTCCGTACTTCATTCCTTTCTACTTCATCTAAAGCGGGATAGTGGATATAAGCTTCTTATAGTAATACATTTAATTTGTATATTTAAAGCATCAGAACAAATTGTAATTATTAATATAAAATAGAGATGAATGTCGAAAGAAATGTAAGGTACAATTTACGCATTCTTGGTTCTGTTCCTCCAGTCTCAAGAGGCTTGCAAAGAATGTGCATGCAACCACTACAAAGTTTGTTGCATACGGCGTCAGTGTCATTAGAGACGAAACGTTAGTTAAGATAGACAAAGACACGAGAGGAAATCGATCATGGTTTTATCGAACGACCTATCTGGAATGAAGTATTCAAGATAACAACCGTAAACCTAAACAATACGGCTAGACAAGTACATTATTTGAGCTCCGGGTTTCGTGAATAAGATTCTAGAATACTCTCATCTACATATACATATATACTCTAGAAACCATTGTGAAGTGTATGGCAGAGGACACTGAACGGTGTAGCTCACGGTTTCATCCAATCGGGTACGGAACGCGGAAGAAAGATTGCTAAACTACTTCTCTGCGCACTGTAATAAATCTAACCTTGTCTTCGTGATCACTACGGGAACGTCACATAAGCGGTTGTAGCGTGTTCCTAGCTTCTTCAACTAATACTGGATCTTGAAACTTGGTAAATAGGCTTTTACTGGTTAACTGGCGTTTATTTGCAAATTCCTGGCAATTCAGGTTTTTCCGAATTTCGGTGACGTTAGTCTTCGAGTCAGACAAACATGTGGTCATTTGTGCTGCACTTCTTTGTATATGTTCTATTTGGCACAGGTCCCGCACGATGTTGAAAAAGAAAAATTTGTAATGTGTGAAAAATAACCAAACTGGTTTTGGCCTTCGTCACAGGTTTTGCTACAATAAATGAAACATGGTACTCACGACAGAAATGAAACAGGAGTGAACGCAGTGAGTGGGAAACACTGGCCGTACACAAAATGAGGCGAAGTCGATTTCATTTGCCAGAAATGTATGGCAAATATTTTGGAAGGTACAAAATCAGATCTGCAAGAAAACCTAGGTTAGTTAGGTTTAAGTAGTTTCTAAGTCTAGGGGACTGGTGACCTGAGATGTTAATTCCCATAGCGCTTAGAGCCATTTGAACCATTTGATGACAACGTGTTTACCATCAATCGCCCCACAGCATCTGAGGAAATTCCAAGTTGGAGGAACAACGTTTCAATTTTTTCCCACTCTTCAACAGTTTTGGGTACTTGAAAAGCAAATGAATGAAATATGAAATTTACATTACTAATCATTTTTACCCTCTTTCCAGTACCTAAACCAAATCAAACATCAGAACAAGGTGAAGAGGGAGGCAAAACAATTGACCCTGATGAGCTTCGCATCGAGAAAGCCTACACTGCTAAACAATTACGCTCACACGTCTGGAATTATGATGCCATCTGAGCATCTGAGAAAAAGGTATAAAAATCATATAGAAACTCGTAAGGAGAATGAGATATCCCAAGCAATCCAGAAATTGGGCGACAATGCATATAATGCTGTTGTGGATAAGTCATATGCTCTGTGTGGCAAGTATGTAGCAGCTGAACTTCGTCAGCTACCAACGCGGGAAGCCACCTTGCTGCAGCAGGATGTTCAGAACAGTACCGCTCTTTGTAAGTTGGCGATATTGGTTAATGAATTAGTTCAACAAGAAAGTCACAACTTTGCTCTACTCCAGTCTCCTCAGTCAATGGCTTCCGCAAACGTTTCTCTAAACGATGAAGAGGACATCTTGAGAACAGCTATGATCAATACGTTTCCACAGATTCCTTAATACTCTATCTGTGTTTCCATTAAGTAAAGTGAAATTAATTATTCCGTCCTATCAGATCATTTTATTGACCAAAACAATATTACCTCAGATACACAGTACGGATTTTGTAAAAGTGGATGCGCTGTAGATGCTATTAAAAGTTTCATGGAATATGTTATTAAAAGCCTTGAAGCAAATCAAAACCAAGAGCAAATTCGTAGATATATCAAACGCTTTTGATTATGTTCAACATAACATTTTAATTCCGATTGTGAACAATTTTGGGGATAGAGGGCTGTATTCTTACCGTCCGTGTACATTTTTGAAACCATCTTGTATTGCGTTTAAAAACGTTAATTAATACAAGGGCAAAATGTTATGTAAAACGACCTTTTAAAATAAAAATTAAAAAAATTACTCTTACCTCAACGAATGGTCGAAGAACGCAACAAATCACCGTAAGCACATGGGGTATGAACCTCGATATTATTCTTTGTGGAAGTCGAAACAGGTACTCCAGAGACTTAAACGGTTCACCAGTCGCTAAACAGCGTAATGTTATTACTAATTTTGTGGTTACTGGGATTGCCATCCTCATTGTCGTGTCCTGTTTTGACAAAATTTCGTCTACCATTTCCAGTAGCTCATCAAACTGTTCGCCTGTAAGTCTCAAAATATTTCTATAAGCTTTCAGTAAGGTAGTTGATACGCCATAATCAGTACGTCTTCCTACCCACGGTTTCACTCACACTTTTCTCTCACACACTTTCCTTTTTTCGCCTTGCCGTTTGATCAATTCTTTACTAATCACTTTTGATACAACAACTCCCGCTAGAACCAATGCCTCAGACATCTTCAAGATAAATGCTACTTGCCGCTTGTGCACAAGCAACTGGGAGTACACTTGGCTAGTTTACAAGCTGGCTCGCTCAAAAGCTGGCGAGTGGCTTGTAAAGTCGCCGGCAGAGTTAACTTTTACTAGAGCTTTTTTAACAGCAGCTAACGTAGCGAGTGCGTCGAGTACACTGGGCTAGTTTACAATCTGCTTGTAAATAAGCAGGTGAAGTGGCTGTTCTAGAAAAGTAGTATATTTATTTATTCGGTGACTTTAAAAACACGCGTAAATGTAATTGTTTGGTCCAATATGAAAAAAAATTGTTAAATTATTTTCTTTCAAGAATATAACGTGAGAATGAAAAGATAACAGAATCATAATTAGCCTAGGTGTATTTGTACTTTAAAAAGCATGGACTCAAATATTGAAGTTATTGTGGTCCCACACAGTACTCGAAGAATACTCGTCTTACCATTATATTCAGGCTGTAGTAGTCGAATCCTGGCTCTCGGCGTAAGCTGAAAAGTAAAATCTTAAAACTAATGTTGCTCTCCGCTGCGGCTCATTGCTGTGCAAAAATGTTTGTTAAATGTTAAAAAGGGTGATCTCTGCGCTTCCGCTATGATTTCGCTTTTTAAATCGACGCGCAATGGCGTCCGTTGAAGCAGCGGAGCTGTACTCACTGTACATCGAAATAACTCACATATAAACTTTAATGTACTATATTAACAAGGTTAACAGCATAAATGCGTACATTACTTTCGTGCTACAAGATGTCTACTTCTTAACACCAGAAACAAGCGAAGAAAGAGGAAGAGAAGAACGATCTAGTAGCGTTCTTCCCCCATTATTAATATCATAGAAGTTATTACCTTTACAGAGTTTACTCCTAGATACTAAGATTAAATTTAATATTTACTATAAAACACGGATATTTTACGCCCCCTATGCGGTCGATGAAACACGTAAGGTTCGTGTACGTTTATCTCGTCACGAGATACACTTTTCGTTCCAAGTTTTTTTTTTTTTTTTGTTTTGTTTTAAATGTATTTACGACACAATTGTCGCTGGGACGGCACAAAGACTTGCAGCTTGTAAACTCGCCTCGTGTAGTTGAGCTTTTACGGAACTCGGACACACTGTGTAATTTTTTATTTAAATGTTATTTACATCCATACTGCTCCCCCCACCCCCTCCCTCCCTCCCAGTGGGGATGAGCATAGGATAAATAGCCCTGGATATAATTACGTAAAGTGCCAGCTTGTAGTTATACAAGAACAAAAATATTGTTCATTGTGAAGCACGAGTATAATAATATGCACCGATAGGAATGGTATCGTAGTTGATAGTTATGAAAGACATCCCGACCTTACGTGGGGAACTATTCGTGCCACCATGTTCGTCCCATTGAAGCCGCATGCGTGAGAAACATCGGTCGTTGTCCCCTACTCGGGTGAATGGACAACGCGTCAGCCAGGAAAGTGGCTGAGTTCAGCTTAGTGCTGATTGAAACCACTCACATGTGATGAACATTCACCCACCCACTGATCCCTGTAGTAGAGAATCGCGCGACTTGGTTTCACGTAGCTAAGTTCAGTCTGTGGATAGGGAACGAAGAGCGACCGATGTGCCTTGCAGCGTCTAGTGTGTTAGGCTGCGGTCATAGTGGCACCGATATCGGTAGATCCCGCCGACGACCGACATCGTCCGAAGATCTTTTCAAATCAGGACGTCACTATGAGCGCGGTCACGCTGTTGCAGACAATCGATGAAATTCAAATCAGTTTTTTTTTCGGTCAAATCTACCGATGTTCCCACATATGAGCTGTGAGAAACTGAAGTTTAATCCAAGAAAGAATGAGTTTGTGGTAACCTGAGGATAAAAATATCATAATCGGGATATAGTTCTGAATCTGTCTACTGAAATCGCAGGTTTGTTGGAAACTACAAGTAGGCAAAATCTTTATGGTAAATTTTAGATGTGAATTATAATCTAAAAATATAATTTGTTCAAATTAGAAGGATGGCGCATCTTATGCTTAAAGTTACTGACGTGGATCTTTTTTGGTGTCGTGGTAAGTGGACATTAGCTGTATGACGTTTTTATGCCAGTAGGAGGGTGATTCTGTTACATGAAGTGGTTTGCAAATGTGGTGTTATGTGCATCGACTTTTCGGTGGTTTACGTGTTCGGAGTATCTTATTCTAAGCTTTGTTTCCCTTTCACACGTATGCCGACTGGTAGTCATTGAAGGTTAACTAACGTATGCCTGCACAACTTCAGATAAATTCAGCAAAACATAGCGTTTGTTAGCTTGCTTTTCAGAGTCATCACTAATCATCTCTAGTACGTAAAGCCGAAAGGCTCATACCTGAAACACTTTCGGATAACGAAAGCTAATTTCGAGTACTTATAGAGGTATGATTAGAGCCCAGTTAAAAAATCCGATATCCACATTAAAGATGCAGTTATGGCTCAAGTAAAGACGTGAGACTTCGGTATTTGACATCCGGCGATTACATCCTTCCATTATTCAAGCCTATACCATGTTTTGAAAACTACAATTTCAAAGTTTTTGTTTCATTGGTTGGACGCTATTTACGATGCCCGAAAGACTAATTTAAAAGCTAATATCTTCGATCTTTCACCCCAAACACTACGAATTTTGAAGCTATGCTTTGTATAAATGCACTAAAAAGACACTACGGTAAGTTATAGATGGTTTCCATTATCAAAAGCTACACTCGATCTGAAATAATGCTGCCACCAGAAACCTTGTTACTTCCTTTCTCAAATCCATTGAACAAGTGTTTAAAGAGTATTGAGCAAGTGTTTAAAGAGCATTGAAGTTTCCCGTACTAGAATCTGTTTATCTGAATATCCTGCCAACATTGCATTAATTTTCAATAGTTTTAGAATAAGGTGAGCTGCTGTGAAACTACAGATCGATCTTTCATTAATTAAATAATTCTTCCTTACTCTCACACAAATTTTATCCGTGTATCATATAATAGAAACAGCATCTACTTTTACTATGTGACTTAATCATCATGTGCTCATAACCTCACTGGCAAAACATTTATACACGGAAGTCGCACATCCTACCACTGTTGAATAGCAAAGGATACACGGAACACGTGTTACGGAGAGAGCCTTAATGCGGTGTATCGTTGAAACTTCATACACTGAAGCGCCAAAGAAACTAGTGTAGGCGTGTGTATTCAAATACAGAGATGTGTAAACAGGCAGAATATGGTGCTGCGGTCGGCAACACCTACACAAGACAAGTGTCTGGCGCAGTTGTTAGATCGGTTCCTGCTGCTACAATGACAGGTTATCAAGATTTAAGTCAATTCGAACGTTGGCGCACAAGCGGTGGGACACAGTATCTCCGAGGCAGCGATGAAGTGGGGTTTTCCCGTACGACCATTTCACGAGTGTACCGTGAATATCAAAAATTTGGTAAAACATCAAATCTCCGACATCGCTGCGGCTGGAAAAAGATCCTGCAAGAACGGGACCAACGACGACTGTAGAGAATCGACGTGACAGACATGCAACCCTTCCGCAGATTGCTGCAGATTTCAATGCTGGGCCATCAACAAGTGTCAGCGTGCGAACCATTCAACGAAACATCATCGATACGGGTTTTCGGAGCCGAAGGCCCACTCGTGTACCCTTGATGACTGCACAACACAAAGCTTTACGCCTCGCCTGGGCCCGTCAACACCAACATTGGACTGTTCAGGACTGGAAACATGTTGCCAGGTCGGACGAGTCTGTTTCAAATTGTACCGAGCGCACGGACGTGTACGAGTATGGAGGCAATCTCATAACTTATAAATTATAGAGTGCAGCAATCAGTCATCCTTCTTAGATTTTATTATGCAAATCCAGGTTTCAGCAAGTAGCTAGCAATTCTCAATGGTAAAAATTCATGAAATACATCGTCAGATGCTATAATAAAAAGTTACAACTAATGGCATAACTTATATGGTTTGTATATTACATACCGCTATTTTTTATTCTCAGTGCATGTAAATCCCTGTGGTTCGGACGTCAGTCACAGTTCTTTGAATATTACTGTATACAGAAGGTAGGCTGTGTGGAGAACACATCGGTTGGTTGTATGGCGCCCTCTATATGAACTACGTATATAATATTTAAGGGAAGTAAAACACTTCAAATTTATATGGGAAGTTCATAAAATAAAGCATAAGTAAAATTCTTTACATTGCTGTCCGACTTATTTCATATTTGCCGGTAAAAATAGAAAATATATATATAAGAAAATTTCCAGATTCACTCCTTCTGAGTCAGTTGTTTTATTCTTTAAACATCTAAGTAACGTCTGATGTGTAAAACCTTAAAAAAAAAGATTTATAATACACAAGAAGGCACATGCTATATGCAACTATTAGGGTTGATCTGATTTAAATATTTTTATCTTTGTATTATTTTTCTCTCTTTATTAAAACATCATAAAAGGTATATTGTTCCTCTTATTTTTTAAAAAAGGTTTTATCCATCTGACGTTACTTAGATGTTTAAAGAATAAAACAACTGACTCACAAGGAGTGAACCTGGAAGTTTTCTTATACATATATATATTCTATATTTACCGGCAAATGTGAAATAAGTCGGACAGCAAAGTAAAGAATTGTACTTATGTTTTATTTTATGAAATTACCATGTAAATTTGAAATGTTTTACTTCCCTTTAATATTATATACGTTGTTCATATAGAGGGCGCCATACAACCAACCGATGTGCTCTCCGAATAGCCTACCTTCTGTATACAGTAGTATTCAAAGAACTGTGACTGACGCCCGAACCACAGGGACTTACATGCGCTGAGAATAAAAAATAGCGGTGTGTAATATACAAACCATATAAGTTATCCATTAGTTGTAACTTTTTAATATAGCATCTGACTACGTACTTGTTGTATTTTCAGCATTGAGAATGGCTAGCTATTAGCCTAAACTGGATTTGTATAATAAAATCTAAAAAGGACGACTGATTGCTGCACTCTACGTTTTATAAGTCACATACTGTCGCTGAGTGCATCCACTTTCCGAATGGAAGGTAACCTGACAATCTCATGAATCCAAGGACCCTGCTTGTCAGCAGAGGACTGTTCAAGCTGGTGGAGGCCCTGTAATTGTGTGGGGCGTGTGCAGTTGGAGTGATATGGGACCCTTGATACGTCTAGATACGACTCTGGTACGTGACACCTGCATCGATTCATGTCCATCCTGTCTGATCACTTCCATCCATTCATGTCCATTGTGCATTCCGACGGACTTTGGCAATTCCAGTAGGACAACGCGACACCCCACACGTACAGAATTGGTACAGAGTGGCTCCAGGAACACTCTTCTGATTTTAAACACTTTCGCTGGCCATCAAACTCCCCAAACATGAAAAGCATGTCTGGGGTGCCTTGCAACGTGCTGTTCAGAAGAGATTTCCACCACCTCGTACTATTATGGATTTATGGACAACCCTGCACGATTCATGGCGTCAGTTGCCTCCAGCACTACTTGAGACATTAGTCGAGTCCGTGCTAAATCGTGTTGCCGCAATTCGGCGTGCTCGCGGGAGCGCTACACGATATTAGACATGTGTACCAGTTTCTTTGGCTCTTCTGTGTATTTTTCTTAATATACACGTATAAATATGATACATATCAAAAGCGACATTTTAGATTCAAAGATAGCGGCTCCTTCTCACGCTAATCGGTTGTGAGAGAAGGAAAATTTTGTCACAAAATTAATTTTGCGGCGCGGCATTTTCCTGTTCGTCTCATATTCATAAAACTTGTCCCGTGAATCCAGTAACTGATGAAAGAATGTCCAGTACTCGCCACGTTCTTTTCGAGACAGATATAGCTTATTTTCATGCATTCCGTGTCTTTTTAACAGCAAACGCCGCATTGCACCACTCGTCTCCAACTGTAAAGGCGTCGTGGCATCCATCCCACCTTTGGAGGTTAATGTGGTGTCACCGCCAGACACCACACTTGCTAGGTGGTAGCTTTAAATCGGCCGCGGTCCATTAGTACATGTCGGACCCGCGTGTCGCCACTGTCAGTAATTGCAGACCGAGCACCACCACACGGCAGGTCTAGAGAGACGTACTAGCACTCGCCCCAGTTGTACGACGACTTTGCTAGCGACTACACTGACGAAGCCTTTCTCTCATTTGCCGAGAGACAGTTAGAATAGCCTTCAGCTAAGTCCATGGCTACGACCTAGCAAGGCGCCATTAACCATATCTGAAAGTCTCACTTGTATCATCAAGAATGCTGTATACAAATGATGGATTAAAGTTAAGTATAACCGCAGCTACGTACTTTTCTTTATAGCATTCAATACGTATCCTGTTCCAGACTTCACGCCAGTCGGCGTGAGTTGACGCGTGCCCTTTCGGTTTCCTCGCCTTGTGTCTAGACTGTCTTGTCTAGACACAACAGTTAAAATCCAACCTCCTTGAACCGCCACAAACCGAGGAAGGATTTCGGACGCACTGTGACCAATCTGTCGTCCGATGAGATCGGGCGGCCCGTGCGACGGCGTCTGACGTTGTCAGTGCCACTGTGAACGCAGCTTACACGTCATACCATCTCGCTCGAGTCGCCAGCCGCGTCCACGCCTATCGCACTGCGCTGCGCGCGCTTCCGGTGTACGACAAAACGCACCTCTCTGCTTAACAACGAACAAGTGCTACTCTGCGTCGGTACATCAAAGGAAATGGTTGTGCGCGCTCAGTTTGGACGGCGTTTCTCCTTTTCCATTTTTACTGACGCGCGCGCACGCATACCGGAACATCGCTTCGCTTCTCTTCCACGAACACACTGCTCAGATCTACACCGTAGTGCGCCGCGCTTCCATTGTGGGCGCCGCTTAACAGACCGCACACGGCTGCTTTATAGTTTATAAGCCGCTTGTGAGGCAGCCACCGCAGTTACGCATCCATGGCGACCCTAGTCGATGGATGACACAATAGGCTGTCTCGGTCGCGTCTTATCACACGCTTCTTGGGAGTAGGCTGCTGGCTGTGGAAGACTTCACGGCGATAAAGCCCAACGGTTCCTTCCTCGTGATACGTCTCTCACCGAAAGGAGCACAACCAAACCAACGAAGAAGATCCTTGCACGTCAGTCCTTATACTTGCGTGGACGACCTCGCATTTTTCATTATTTTTAGTCGATTGCCACTTTTCACACAATATGGATATCTTGTTTAAATCATTTTGCAATAGTTTTGACCTTCTGACGACTTTACTCGACGGTGAATGATCGCATCATCTGCGAACAACCTAAGAGGGATCCTCACTATGTTTCCTAAATCGTTTGCATAGTTAGGAACAGCGACGGCCTATAATAGTTTCTCAGAGAACGCCAGATAACAATTCATTTGTACTCGATGAATTTCCGTCAGTTACTACGAACTGTGAAGGAAATCACGAATCCAGTCGCACAACTGAGATGATACTCCATTAGCACGAAAAGTGATTAGAAGCCGCTTGTGAGGAACGGTGTAAAAAGACTTCTGGACATCTCGAAATGGGGAATCAATATTAGATTCTCTGTCGATGGCAGTCATTACTTCGTGTCAGTAGAGAGCTGGTCACGTTTCACAAAAACGATATTTTCTGAATCCATGCTACGTGTCAATAGATTGTTTTCTTCAAGGTAAGTCATAACGAGCGAACACAGTATATGTTCCAGAATCCTACTGTAAGTCGACATCAGCGATAAGGGTCTGTAATTCAGTGGATAACTTCTGTTTTCTCTCTTATGTGCTGGTGTGACCTGCATACGGGTGTTTCGTCCACTCAGCGCTTTTCTATGTCTGCTAAGTACGGAACTACTCGGCCTATATCATCATACTCTGAAAGAATCCTCGTTCGTGTACAGTCTGGACGAGAAGACTTGTCTTTATAATGTGATTTAAGTTGCTTCCTACCCCGAGGGTATCTTCTTCTAAATTACTCATGTTGGCAGCCGTTCTTGATTCGAATTCTGGAATACTTATTTCGTCTTTTTTGCTGAAGCAATTTTGGAAAACCATATTTAGTGGCGTTGTTATCAGCGATATTACCATTGCTATGCACAGTGAAGATACTGACTGTGTCTTTCTTCTGGTGTTCTTTACACGGACAAAAATCTCTTTTGATTTGCTGCTAGATTTCCAGACAAGGTTTCGTTGCGGAAACTATTAAAATCATCTCCCTTCATCGCGTTAGTTTCACTAAAACATCGCCAGTCTTGGAGATTTTATGTTGTTCTTTTTTCATTGCTTTTGCAACAGTATTCTGACCTGTCTCGTGGAGCATGGGATTATGTTTCGTCCCTTATTAATTTATTTGGTATTAACATCTCAGCTGCCGTCGATATCTGTGCGTACTTAGTGAGACGTTGATACGGTTAGCCTCCACGGGCACACGCTTTTTTTATAAGGTAAATATGATAACGTCGTTGAACAGTATCACGAACAATGAATACAGAAGATACAAACGAAATATTTTACCTGTGTTCCCTCTCGAGTAATCTCCCTTGGTCACGATGCTTTTTTTTTTGGCAAAGTTTACAAAGCAACGGAAGGGATGTTTTGGGATGGTTAGCTATCCTGTGGTAAATTGAAAGGAAGCTGAATTATTGGGCTTATGGATGCAGAGTGGCATGGAGCAGGTTAAGCACACGGCATTTACCGACTCAGTGTTGAGTAAAGGTCCAGATGCCTTTTGGACCCTGGAAAGATATAGAAATGAGACGCCAACCGCGAGTGCTCAGCGTGTATGTCTTCCTGCACACCTTAATTTCGGAGTCAAATCCTGGGGCAACTCTCTTGCAGAAATAAGCACCTTCTGAATACAATAGAGAGGTACTTGGATTGTCCCTGGGAAGAACATTACGGATCTACGTAAACACTGTTTACAAAATTAATAATGATTTGCATCGACGTCTTGTAAACAATACTATCCGTGAGTCGTGCTTCGGTAGCTCAGATGGTAGAGCGCTTGCCCGCGAAAGGCAAAGGTCCCGAGTTCGAGTCTCGGTCGGTCACACAGTTTTGCCCGCATCTCGTGGTCGTGCGGTAGCGTTCTCGCTTCCCACGCCCGGGTGCCCGGGTTCGATTCCCGGCGGGGTCAGGGATTTTCTCTGCCTCGTGATGGCTGGGTGTTGTGTGCTGTCCTTAGGTTAGTTAGGTTTAAGTAGTTCTAAGTTCTAGGGGACTGATGACCGTAGCAGTTAAGTCCCATAGTGCTCAGAGCCATTTGAACCATTTTAAAGGAGTGCCGTGGTCCTGTGGTTAGCGTGAACAGCTGCTGAACGAGAGGTCCTTGGTTCAAGTCTTATTTCGAGCCGGCACGGTAGCTCAGCGTGCTCGGTCAGAGGGTTTAGCTACCTTCTGCAACAAAAAAACTGAGTGAACGGATCAACAAAGAACCTGAACAGCTGTCATCGGACGTCCGCCACGAACAAATTCATCGACCAATATAGAGCAAAATGAGATTAAAAAAAAAAAAAAAAAGTGGTCAGCCTAGATAACTGCCATGCGGACGACTCGGTTTCGATTCCCGGTACTACCAAGGATTTTCTCCTTGGTGTGAAGACTGGTACGGTGTGCACTCAGCTTCGTGATGCCAACTGGGTAGCTACTTGACCGAGTAGTGGCGGCTCGACGGTCTGGAAAGTTTGCAAAACGGCTGGGATAGCGGTGTGCTGGCGTCAAGTGCAAATGTGAACAATATTAGTGCTCCTAAAAGTTACAGTTACGTTGTAAAAAGTGGTGCCTACGAAAAGTGTAAAGGTGAAATCGAGAAGATAAATGAACGTTTAAGAAGTCTCCAGAAAGTTATAAGCACTCTAACACGAGAACTCACTAACCTCAAAAACGAAAACCGCGAGTTACAAACAACGGCATCAACCAAAATACCAGGTAAAAATGCAATACAGAAAACTACTAATGATTTGAAGCTCCTGTACACAAATCGTCACAGTGCAAAACTGGAAAATAATGCCTATAACGGCCAGAAGTGTGTTAATAATTCAAACACAGTTCCAAGTGAAAATACTGATCAAAAGCGCGTAAACCATTCATTTTCCCTGTTTCTCAAGAACTGCCTACCAAAGCGAGTAAAAAAATAACTTTCTCTCAACATAATTCATCAAACAAAACCGTATGCACAAATAGGTTCAGTGTATTATCGGAAGACAGCAGCAACTTCGTAAACATTGAAAATGAACATTACATCCAACAGGAAAATCAAATTAAAATGGCAAACGGTAAAATCAAAATTACCGGCAATCGTAGGCAACAGGCAAAGAAATGCAATGTGCTTTTTCTAGCGGACGATCACGGGAGAAAGCTAGCTACTATTTTACAAGAAGTGAATACGGATTTGTGTGCAACTGGCATCGTGAAAACCGGCGCGACTACCAAAAACGTTATTGAAGGTGTCTCAGAACACGGGAAGACACTGAAGAACAGTGACATCGTTGTCTGTATGACGGGTGTCAACGACGTAGCTCATAACGAAGCCGGAAAGTGCGTAACAGGTTTGAGAGATTTTTTTAAACGTAAATATGATGAAAAACACTATTGTTGTGACGATACCTCATATACACGACCTCATGTAAAATGCGTGTGTGAATAAAGAAATCCTCAAAACCAACACTAGAATAAAACAATTATGCTCTACTTACGCAAAATGCAATGTAGTAGATATTAACGGACTGGCGAGAAATCTGCACACTGAACACGGTGGGCATTTGAATTACCAGGGTAAAAATCTTCTCTTTCACGAGGTAAGCAGAATTATAAATGAAATTCAAGAACGCAACCGTCTAGTTTTAAAAGAAACTATTTTTGGGGACACTTACGCACCTCCTTTTTTAGGCAATACAACTTTACAGGGGAAGGAAGGGTAGAAACTACGTTAAGGGAAAACTGCAGCAAAGTAGTTAATTCAGATAACTGTGTTGTTTTAGGTCAATCGGTGAAAATAAATGAACATGCAAGACCTTGTGACATCAAAATACCTTTCTCTGCAGATATCAACGTTCTCCTTTTACATATAAATGTACAATCACTTCGTGGTAGGATCAATTAACTGCAGTACTGGCTTGATAAAATTATCTGCAGTATATTGTGTATCAATGAACACTGGATGAAAGAGTCTGAAATAGACTTGTGTGTTCCTCCGGGATATTTGCCATCTTCAGAGTGAGCCGAGGTGACTAACGCTCCAGCATTTGCTCCGTCCTTTTACGCCCGAGGATCGAACCACTAATCATCAGAGATCGCCGAGAAACGAAGATAAGTGTTTGCTATTAACTATTACGCCCAGTTAAATTTCACACTATTCACTTAGCTTCAGTACGTATCACAGTAAGTTACAGCTGAAAATCTGTCCCCGATTATTAAAAGCTGTAAGTGTAGGAATACAAGATCATATACACATTTATTTAAGCTCGTATTTCTGGCATTCTGCATACAATGTCGAAACCAAGACCGCATTGTTCAAATTTTCCTGACATGTGCAAGTTACGGCATTTCCAAGCTTATAGGCTATTTGGAGATTGAGCTCACTGTAGCGATGTCCTACTTCTAACGCCGCGACCCCATTTCCAAGCAATAAATCATAATGTTTTTCCGTTCTTTCGACACGAAAATATTTTCTACTGCTTGAAGCCTTAATAACAGTCGATTTCACGGTCTCACAACTAGAGGAACAGTGCGTGGCCTCTGCGTCTTAATCTTCTCTCGCGCATGTAGTACTGTGTGTACAAAGATCCCGCACAATGTACGTCGTATTGTTATTTCTGTAACAGGGCAAAGACTGTACACTCGACAGTAAAAAAACAATTGAGCTACTGTAGGAAAAACGGCAGAAAATTCGGACAATTTTACAGTACTAGCAGAAAAACGGGTCCAGAGCGTGACGTCAGGGAGAGGAAGTGAGGCATTGAATAAAGGAAATGTGAGATATACAACACTCGCCATGTAATTGCCTATGCTCCGTCTGTAAGGATTACTTACATGACTTGCTGCAAGAGGGCGCTCCAGGATGTCTCCTGACTACGAGACAGATTATACTGTAGACATGACTGAACGTTCGAAATACGGCTGTTGGAGACCAACATAAACTAAAATAGTAATAATAAAAAACAACGCATTACGAAGAAATTATACGAATGGGATGGAAATCAGTAGATGGTACGTACATGACCAGCCAAACAAATAACGAGTTTCTTTGCGTGGTCATCTCTCGCAGCAAGCATGGAAAATAAAAGACGCCTTCTCTTGCCGAACTGTATTTTATTCTCCCATACGCGTTCCCCCCCCCCCCTCCCCCCGGAGCACGCTGAAGTACCACCACCACAACACGAAGTGGCATGAACTCGTCTAATATGTGACGTAGTGCTGGAGGAACTGACACCACGAATCCTGCAGGGCTGTCCATAAATCCTTAAGAGTATGAGCGAATGGAGATCTCTTCTGAACAGCACAGTGCAAGCCATCCCAGATATGCTCAATAATGTTCATGTCCGGGGAGTTTGGTGACCAGCGGAAGTGTTTAAACTCAGAAGAGTCCTGGAGCCACTCTGTAGCAGTTCTGGACGTGTGGGGTGTCGCATTTTGCTGCTAGAATTGCGCAAGTCCGTCGGAATGCACAAGCCGTCGAAATTGACATGAATGGATACAGGTGATCAGACAGGATGCTTACGTACGTGTACCCTGTCAGAGTCGTATCTAGACGTATGAGGGGTCCCATATCACTCCAATTGCACACGGCCCACACCATTACAGAACCTCCACCGGCTTTAACAGTCCCCTGCTGACATGCAGGGTCCATGGATTCACGAGGTTGTCTCCATATCCGTACACGTCCAACCGTTCAATACAATTTGAAACAAGAATCGTTCGACCAGGCAACATGTTTCTAGTCATCAACAGTCCAATGCCAGTGTTGACTAGCCCAGGCGAGGCGCCAAGCTTTGTGTCGTGGAGTCATCAAGGGTACACGAGAGGGTCTTCGATTCTGGAAACCCATATCGATGATGTTTCGTTGAATGTTTCGCACGGTGACACTTGTTGATGGCTCTGCACTGCAATCGTCGTTGTTCCCGTTCTTGCAGGATCTTTTTCTGGCCGCAGCGATGTTGCAGATTTGATGTTTTACCAGGTTTCTGATATTCACGGTACACTTATGAAATGGTCATATGGGAAAATCCCCACTCCGTCGCTGCCTCGGGGATGCTTTGTTCCATCGCTCGTGCCCCGATTATAGCACCACGTTCGAACTCACATGTCTTGATAACATGCCATTGTAGCAGCAGTAACCGATCTAACAACTCCACCAGACAATAATTGTCTTACACAGGCGTTTCCGTCCACAGTGCCGTATTCTGACTGTTTACATATATCTTTATTTGAATACGTATGCCTTTACCAGTTTCTTTGGCGCTGCAGTGTGTAATGATAGAGTTATCATACACTTTTGTTTTGATATGTATTATTCGTAGATTATAAAAAGGTTGTTATTCCCCACTGCTCTTGTTTTCCAGACACTTCTTCGCTTGTCATCGCAGCCTGAAATCTCATTGACTGGAGTAGAATTGTCTCATTGATGAGTCGGCGTCGAATTTAGCCCTGGTGACAAATGAAGACGTCTCTGGAGACTCCCCAGGTAGCGGTGGGATAACAACCCGTTTGTCACCCGGCGTATGGCCCGACATCCAGGAGTGACGGTCAGGGGTGCCATTTCGATTCATAGCAGGACCCCTTTGGTTGTCATTCGCGGCACCCTTGCAGCACAGTCACACGTCGATGATATTCTAAGGGCGTTTTTGCCCTTTGTGGCAAGTCATCCTAGTCATATATTTCCGCAGCATAATGCCCACACGCACTCGGTGAGAGTTTCTATTGCTTGAGTTCGTGCTTGCCAAACCTTGTATTGGTCAATAAGGCCACAGGATATCTCACCAACAGAGAACGTTTGGGCACTGAACAATTCTGTCAATCAATGCCAAGACTAACAACTGCTTACATAAGGGCCGGAGGTGGACCAGAGGTGACCGACGGCTGCTGAAGAAATTAAATCCCCTGCAGAAAGGTGTAGCATAGGGCATACTCCTGCAAATAATTAACACATGAGCTGTCTGTGTTATTTGTGGGATACAAAAGAGTGTACGCTATTCATATTATGTTGACCCATTATTTCATTGGTAGAAATTAAGTGTGATCTACAGTCCGGGTTACAACGACAGCTTTTATTGAACAATGGTGTCTTAGGATAGTTTCTACATATTCCAGCACCGACTCCAATCTGAATCATCCCAGTCGTATTCCCTGTGCAGTTTTGGGATTCTGGGCATAAACGTCACTCCAGGTTAAACCCTTTTTTTTTTAGTTTAAGAACTTAAGGTATCTTGTCAGTGAACGGCTGGAAGAACAGTAATAATTTTCATAAAGTTTATGAGGGTCGAACTACGTAATATGAACTCTGAATACAAAGAAATTTTAGGACAATGAAAGTGTTTTGAGGGTGAAGATTTTGGTATAAGAATAATCAGAATAGCTTCGACATAAACTTTATTATATAAACATTAATGTCGGTCAGTAATTTAAAATTTTTCCTGCGAGTCTAAGTCTGAAGTCTATAGACTTATTAACTACTTTTCCTATATGCTTAAAACTTTGTGCACACATTTATGACATTGTTATCTAAAAAGGAGGCTACAATCAAATGATTTCAGTCAATAGTTTTTATACTACAAATGCATAAATAAGACAATCAAAGTAAAGGTAATTTTTTATAATTAATAAGGGTATATTCTTCCTCCTGGTGATAGTAAGCTGGTGTCTGTAGTCTACTTTTCTCCAAATGCTCAAATAGTTTTTTGTGCATAGAATAAGCACTCCGTCTTCAGGCCACGAGTGGCCTACCGGGACCATCCGACCGCCGTGTCATCCTCGGTTGAGGATGCGGATAAGAGGGGCGTGGGGTGAGCACACCGCTCTCCCGGTCGTTATGATGGTAGTCTTGACGGAAGCCGCTACTATTCGGTCGAGTAGCTCCTCAATTGGCATCACGAGGCTGAGTGCACCCCGGAAAATGGCTACAGCGCATGGCGGCGTGGATGGTCACCCATCCAAGTGCCGTCCACGCCCGACAGCGCTTAACTTCGGTGATCTCACGGTAACCGGCGTATCCACTGCGGCAAGGCTGTTGCCCGCTTAGAATAAGCATGTCAGAAAATTTGATTCTTGGGACATTCAGTTTAAAGGTACATTTCATCTGTTACCCACCTCTGTTGCTCTTAAAGCATAATATGCTTTGTATAAATTGTTGCTTTTAAAACCCTCCAGTTGCATTATATTCTTTGCATAATTTAAGCATGTCAGAAAATTTGATTCTTGGGACATTCAGTTTAAAGGTACATTTCATCTGTTACTCACCTATGTTGCTCTTAGGGCCCTACAGTTCAGAATGGCGGCATCTCATTTGTTGGCCGCCTTTGTTACTCTTTACGCTCTCCAGTTGCTTAATACTTTTGACATGCGACTCATCTGCGCTCTGCTTGCTAGCACTCCTGTTATAAGGGAACAAGTCCAAACAAAAGTCCAAACAAGTGACAGTGAGAGAATCGCATAAATTAGACACATCGCGAACGCATAAATTACTCCTCGCTGCCTTCACTTACAAGCTTCAAACTTTGACACCGCCAAGCGACCACCAACCTTAGTACGTGATATCAATTTCAACTTGATACACGCTTACTTTACCAGGGAAAAACGCTCTCAAAGACGGAAATACAAACCGAAAAACGGATTAAAGAAACTCAGGGAAAAGCTGTTTTGTCGTCTTATGTAATTACAAATTAAACACGTTCCGTTACTTTCCTTCAATTGTACTGTGAAACCTTGTTTCTTTACGCGTCTCACGCTTCTAGGTCACCGCAAATAATAAGGACGCCATTTGACATCCGACCGCAGCGGAAACACGGTCGTTGCCGCATACCGACATGTATTTAAATTTGTTTTTAAAGATATCCCCGATGTCCGAATCGATTCATTTAACCACCATTTTTTTCACAAAACTCTAAATATTGATTTAAGATGAAAAAAATTCGAATTTTTGAAGCAGATCCACTAACAAGTGACCTTAATGTTATTGAACACTTCGGCAGAAAGAACATCACAATATTTCATAGATTGTCACATAACGTAGCAGTCTTTCTAGCAATTATTTCTCAGTGATTCTCTTATAAATACTGTGATGTCCTAGAGGTGTCATTAATATGAAACTGCGTTGTCTGTGAGACACTGCTGTGCAAAAGTGCCCCACTTTCAACTAGGTGAATCTGTTATTGCTATTTCCGTTTCTCCCTGTTTCAAGGGTGTCACAAAATGAAAAACTTACTGTAGCTACAGAGAAAATGCGTAAATCTTAAAGTATTTCAGGAACCGCTGAGAACTCGTGGAATAAACGAGTCCGTTTTTGTCCCTCGTCGAGGGTAGGTGGGATGTCCAAGCGGTCACATAGAAGCAGGACATGGTGATTGATTTCGGCTGCGCATCAATTTTTCAAACCTGACATCTGATGTCCACAGTGGTTGGTCAGATTCATTTCAGATACAGAAAGACTACAAGAATTGTTACGTTTCTGTGTGAATGTGTTGAGTTTCATCACCAGTGACGGACGTCTGAAGGAGTGTGTCGCGATAAAGCGCTGAATCTCTTCATTTGACGGTGCAACCTGCCGTTGTTGATAGATGATCAGCAATTTTGTTCTTCAAAGTAAAGTGTCTGGGGACAGAAGAAGATTGTGTTATTAATTGAAGGCAGGCTTACAGAGCAAATTACCAGCGATGAGACTTAATGGTCGTTATGAGGCTCGTCGAATTGGGAATAAACCTTATTATTTTGTTTGCCCCGCTTTTTGTTTTGCCGAAATTTCTGATGGCCTTGCAGAACGCTAGTTGTGGTTAATCGAGTATGTATTTTTCATTTTTCAGTTTCCAAAAGCCTTTTTTATATTCGTTCGCGGCGACGTCACCTGGAAGATCGCTAGTTTTCATATTTATTTGTTATTTAGTTTCACACTAGTTTCCTACCCAATTTTTACAGTTAAAAAAGAGCTGGTGAGCAATAATATCTCGAGACACGTAAATGAACTCCAGAGCTACCTTGAAGGTTTTATTAATCCTTTACAGTAGTCTGAGAGTTATGAACTTTTGGGACACATTGAACGTTTCAAGGGTTGAGATCAGACAGTAAAACTACCTTATTTCGCAGCTTACCACATAAAGCAGCAGTCTCTTCGTGCAATTACTCCTCAATGACTCTCATACAAATATTGTGATGGCATAGAGGCGTCGTTAATATAAAATCACCAGGCAGTAAATTACGAGAAAACTGCACTGTCTGCGAAACATTACTATTTGCTTTTCTACTTGTCATAAGCGTATAAGCAAACTGAAGAACTTAATCATCAGAAGGTTTTCGATTTCATGGACAAGCGTCAGCAATGATTGTTTTGTAATCATTATCGTTAGAAGTTAATTTTCGTTCCTGTGATTAATACAGACTGAATGACAGTTTCAAAATAAGAATGAGATGTTAAAGACTTTAATGGTAGTGTGTTGCGTTCGTTTTCATATTCCCAGTTTTCTTTAGATTATGCCTATGCAGAACGCTGTTTTGGTCATTTCGGAGTGTTTCTTTGCACATTTCCCTTGAATGATTTGAGGATTTATATTACTTGCAGCTTAAAAAATTTCTCTGTGGGTATTCGCTTTTTTGCACACTATGCTCCGTTATTGTTTTCTCAAGTGCGTTCCTCTGTGCTGCTGGTATTGCCACTGACTGCATTCTTAAGAAAAATCATTTGGAAGTCTATAACAGTCAAAAGATGTGTTACTTACGGGCAGACATAATCCTTACAGTATAACGACCATATACGTTCTAAAAACTGTGAATCATCTCTGACGAATGAACTTTTCAGTTTGCAGTACACTTAAGAAGGAAAAACAATAGTAATTGTGGCAGCTACTGAATGGTAAACTTCTACTTGTTGTCGGTGCACCAGAGTGTTATTAGTATCTACGCTCTAGTCCTGAAGCCTAGGTACAGAAGTGAGAGTAAAAGTCTTTGGCTTATACTTTTTTCATGTCATTTCCGTTAAATAATCCGTGTTGTATACACATAAGGTGTGCCGTCGAGTTATCGGATTAATGATTTTGAGTCCAGGAAGATCGTTGCATGCAGAAAATTCGACTAATTTCGCCTTTAAGCCACAAATGATCTATATTAGCCATCACTATGGCGATGACAGATCACAGATAACAGCAGTGGCTCGCATCTCAATGGCAAAGTGACCACCGCCTAAAGTAACGGTTGTGTTAATTGTAGATTCTAATCTGCTTGTTTTTCACCTCTTCTTCAGATTGTCGCACTGGAGCCAACAAGGAAAGTTAAGGAAATCTCTGCATCTTAAGTATTCTCATAACTTTGTTCAGTACCTTGTAGATGGGAAGATGAAAGACTTACGAAATTCCTGAGCTATACACTCGTTAATACCAGCTTTTATCTGCTTCGGCCGAAAAAATTTAAAATATTTTATGAATAAATAACTTGATTACTGAGTGACACTGAACACATTGTTAAATTATCTTTATTCATTTCTGAACACCAGAAATTTTAAATTAAGCATCCCTACACCTCTCCTAATACTGATGATGTTACCCACACACTTGTATAGTGCAAGCACAAGCAGATCTTGAGTTCCCTACAGCAGTCATGTTTTGATGTACATAATGTTTTGATGTACATAAAAAGTTTCAACTTCAGGTGACCACCGTATTGGGTCACAAATTATAAGGAACAAGTATCATAAATTTGTCCTAATTGGGTAATAAAGTATGTTGATAAGGATCCGAAATAAACACCCTCATCTGACCTCCAACCAATAGGATGACAGTCTATTATTTTGTACGTAAGGCAATTGGCTGGCAGCTTTGTTGGGCCACCATATTTGGTAATAAATTATAGTGATAAGAATAAGAATGTGGGGAAAATCTGGCAACCATGCAGACTGTCCAGCCATTAGGTTAACAGTACACCATTTTCTACGTAAAGCAATTGGCCAAGACAGGTGGGTGAGAAGGAATAGGTTGTGAGAGGGGTCATAAATCAACTTGTTATTTTAGTGAGGAGATAATGGCAACAATTTAGGCTGTCCTGCGATTATACCTCTGTAGCATTATACTGCACCCGTTCATCTGCATATGTGGTGTATTGTATGTTCTGAGCAGCCATTCACTTGGATATCCCATGTTCGGACACGACTGTCCACATGGTGTAACAATAAATGTGATTCATCCCATCACGAAATACGTTTTCACTGATCGCCAGCCCAGTCTCGATGACCCCACGGCCACTGCTGAGTCCATTGTTCAACAACGTACAATAAAAGGTGGGCTCTCAAACATTAGTGGCCACGCCAGCATTGGTAGAATTTGTCGCTTACTACCAGCGTCCACCATTACAGCTCGCAATAGACAGAATAAAAATTCACTAGATAACTCGCCACGATCACGTTTAATGCTCCCATTGGGCACGACATTCACAGCAGAGCTCTCAGAACACTTCTGAATGTTCATTGGCTGTCGGAGAGTACGTGACGTAGGTGTGCAGAACAAGCCTAAACTCGACAGCCATCGTTTGTGACTCCAACTATAACACATTTCTGCCCAATCGTGATTTCACCGTTCTTCACGACTGTAAGACTCGAACGGCTAAATAGCTTCACCATTTCCAAGATGCTGGTTCCCAGGCGACAGATAACAGCATTTCTCAGAGTCACGTATGTCAGTGGATTTCCCCATTTACGGGTTGTTTTTTGTCGCTAGAATGATTCTCTATTCATCTATGCTTCTCTTATTTGCTTGCTTACTGAGTAACATGCTGCATTCAGTTTCACGGTGGGCGGTGGTCCTGAGTTGTTTATATTATCTATACTAGCAGTTCAGAAGAATGGTTGCAGATAATAACATATGTGTTCTGTGTGTTATCTTTTTTTCTTTATGCGAAGACTGTGAACCAACTTGAACTGTCGCCATGTCAGACCAATAAGGGAATTATAAAGGGCAATAAAAAGTTTGCGTTTGACGGCGTTACTGCAGCTTATATGCAAGGTAGTGGGACCCCTATACCGGTATATAACATCGACATGTAGGCAAGGGCTCTGTGTGACATTCGTGTCTTTCCGACACGCGTGCACTAAATGCGGAAATGTGAATTATTGCAACGTCGTTACCAAATGCATCCAAACAGGACGAAAGTGCTGCTATTTTTTTCTTGGCTGCTCAAGGAAACATACCAGCCAACATCCATCGGAGGATGAAGAAGGTGTATGGGGCACCAAGCCTGTCGGAAACCATCTTTGTGGAATGGTGCGCCAAGTTCCGTATGACAAGGAGTTCTGCTGCTGCTTCGTGATAATGCACGTCCCCATGCCGCAAATGCCGTAAGGCAGATTTGGTGGCAACCTAAGAGAGAGACATTTGAACACCCGCGCTACAGACTCGATCTCTGCCCACACGATTATTACTCCGTCGCCCTTTGAAAAAGGTCTTGAAGGGCCGATGATTTCTGTCAGAGGAGGATGTGCAGCAGACAGTTCACACAGTAGGACACGGTGTTTTACCAAACAGGCATCTTCAACCTGGTACGTCGGTGAGATGATTGCCTCAATGCCACGGTAATTTTGCCTGTTTGCCTTACCGATTCTCGACTGTACAGCCTTCCGATGGAAACTTTTTGATGGTCCTTTATAATTCAGCACACAAATTAGATCAGGGTTTGGCTCATGTCTCTCTCTTTTAGACAGTGCACCGTGTACTAAGTTGTACGAATAGATGGGTTCAAATGGCTCTGAGCACTATGCGACTTAACTTCTGAGGTCATCAGTCGCCTAGAACTTAGAACTAATTAAACCTATCTAACCTAAGGACATCACACACATCCATGCCCGAGGCAGGATTCGAACCTGCGACCGTAGCGGGCGCTCGGCTCCAGACTGTACGAATAGATTAAGTATTTTCAGCAGTTGGTTCCCAAATGAAGGAAGGAAGATACGTTATTAATGTGTTGTTGGCGACGAGGTCATTAGAGACACAGCACAAACTTGTAATTGAGATGGAAATAGGCCGTGTCCTTTCCAAAGGAACCCTCCTGGCATTTGCCTTCCAAAGAAACCCTCCAGGAATTTGCCTTAAAATATTTAGGAAAACCACCGAATGCCTGAATCTAGGTGGCCAAATGTGAATGTGAACAGCTGTCCTCATGAATGTGAGTTGTGTCTTGCCACACTTCCTAGCAAGTCGGTGAATCCTGCCCCAATAATGTTACTCAGGAATGTGAAGAAACAGGGATCTCGTTATCGGGAGAATAGGGGTTTAATTACCTTCACTGCCATATTAATTTAGATTTTCCTAAGTCCGAAAAGTTCCGAGAGATCTCCAAGGAAAAATGGAAGAAAAACTGGCATGACCTTCCCGCCAATGAAGAGGTCATTGGAGACAAAGTAAAAGCGAAGATTAGGAAAAGAGGGAGAGGGAAATGGCTCGCATCTTTTCCGATGGAACCGTTCTGGCAGTCGCTCAGAGGATGTAGGAAAACCATTAAATACCTGAATCTCGATGACTGGACGGAGATTTGACCCGCCATCATCCAGAATACTAGTCCAGTGTCTTACAGATACATATATGCAGTTATTCTACATCGCATCACATCTCAAGATCTCTGATTCTGATTTATTTTTCGTCAGGGGTTCCGGTACAGTTTACTTGTGTGTATCGTCACAAATCAAGCACACTTGTAAAAAATTATAATAGTTATTTTCTTCCAAAGGCATGGTGCTCTATGTATGACTTAATGATGATGACACCTTTTTGGGTAAAATATTCTGGAGGTTAAACAGTTTCACATTCGGATCTCCAAGTGGGACTACTCCGAGGATGTAATCATCAGGAAAAATAAATCTAGTATTTTACAGTCAGAGCACGGAATGTTTAATTTCTTAATCAAGTATTAGGTTAGAGAATTTAGAATGAGAAATGGATTGCTTGAAGTTGGAAATAGTGGGGATTAGTGATAAAGTCGTAAATACAAGATCATCTAGCAGTAATGCAGGAGGAAGTCTAATAATCAATAAAAAATAGGAATGCGGGTAACCGACCATAAACAGCACAGTGAATGCATAACTGTACCCAAGATAGATATGAAGACCACCACAGTAGCACAAGTTTATATCCCAACTACCTCCGCAGATAATGAAGAGATCGAAGAAGCATATCATGAGATAAAAAAGAAAAAGAAAATTATTCAGATAGTTAAGGGAAGCGAAAATTTAATAGTAATGAGGGACTGGAATTCGATAGGAGGAAAAGGAAGACAAAGAAAAGTAATGGGTGAATATGGACTGGGGGGAAAAGAATGAAGAGGAGCTGGCTGGTAGAAGTTTGCAGGGAGCGTAATTTATTCACGACAACATTTGGTTTCAGAATCATGAAAGGAGATTGTATATGTGGAAGGGACCTGAAGACACTGGACGGTTTCAGATTGATTATATAATGGTAAGACAGAAACTTCGGACCAAGATTATAAACTAAGGCATTTCCATGGGCAGACGAGGACTTTGACCATAATTTATTCTTAATGAAGTGCAGATTAAAACTAAAGAAACAGCGGAAGGGTAGGTAATTAAGGAGATGGGACCTGGATAGATTGATAGAAACAGATGTTTTTGAGGGTTTCAGAGGGAGCGTTAGGCAACGAATAACTGAAAGAGGGGAATGGAATACAGTAGAAGATGAATGAGTAGCTTTGACAGATGAGATAGTGAATGTTGCAGAGGATGAAATAGGCAAAAAGGCAAGGCGTAGTATAAAACCTTGGATGTCACAAGAGATATTGAATTACGAAAGGAGAAAATATAAAAATGCAATAAATGAGGCAAGCTAAATGGAATACAGACATCTAAAAAATAAGACTGACAGAAAGTGCACAATGACGAAGCAGGAATGCCTAGAGGATAAATGCAAGTCTACCAAGACCTTTAGAGAAAAGACAAGCAGCTGTATGAATCTCAAGTGCTGAGACGGAAAACCAGTGCCAAGCAAAGAAGGCAGTATTATAGAAAGGGAAGACGAAGTAGACGAGGATCGGACGCAAAAAAAAGTTACAGTACACAGAAAAATCTGAGTCGAAACAAAGCCCCTGGAGTAAACGACATTACTTCAGAATTATTGATACCCTTCACAGAGACAGCCATGATAAAACTGTTCTACCTGGTGCATAAAATATAAAGAGATGCGCGGAATACCCTCACACTTCAAGAAGAATATAAAAATTCCAATTCCAAAGAAAGTAGGTGCTGACACGTCTGATTATTAACGAACTACCAGTTTAATAAGCCATGGTTACAAAATAATGACACGAATTATTTACAGAAGAATAGTGAAATCAGCCGAAGCCGATCTCGGGGAAGATCATTTTGGGATCTGGAGAAGAGAGACTAGTAGATGAGTTTCACCGTTTGGGCAGGAAAATAAATGATGATGACCAATGTAGAAAGGGTATGAAATGTAGCCTGGCAATGACAAGCAAAGTGTCTGAAGAAGAGAAATTTGTTAACATCGGATGTAGATTTAATTTGTTGGAAGTCTTTTCTGAAAGTATTATCTGCAGTGTAGCCTTAGACGGGAGAGAAACGTAGATGATAAACAGTTCAGGGAAAGAGAGAACGAAACTTTTGAAAAGTGATGCTACTGAAGAATCCTGAAGATTAGGTGACTGTATTGGACAACTAATGAGAAAGGACTTAACAGAACTGAAGAGAAAATAAATTTGCGCCATAACTTGACTAAAAGAAGGTAGCAGTTGACAGAAAACTTTCTGAGACATTGAGGAATCATAAAGTGTTGAAGGGAGACCAAGAGGAAAGTAATCAGTTTCAAACGTATCTAGATTGCATTATTCCGTGATAAAGAGGCTTGCACAGAATAGAGTAGCATGGAGAGCTACATCAAATTCGTCTTCGGGCTGCAGACCACAACAACAAAAACAAGCTTATATTGTTCATTTATACGTTACTTAGCTATTATTCTCCTATTAGTTCCTAGCGTACAAATCGTATCTTTTGACAAACGGGTAGACTCCCATATGGACGGCATGGTAATAAGCTTCCGTAGAGAAACAACTGAAAGATATGAAAGCAAAAAATCACCGGATGCAGATGGAATCCCATTTAGATTTTATAAAGAGTGCTCTACGTCATTGGCTCCTTACCTAGCTTGCATTTATCGCGAATCTCTCGCCTAGAACAAAGTTCCAAGCGACTGGAAAAAAGCGCAGGTGACTCCAGTATATAAAAAGGGTAAAAGAAAGGACTCGCAAAATTACAGACCAATATCCCTCTATTTGCTGCAGAATCCTTCAACGTATCCTCAGTTCGAATATAACAAATTTTCTTGAGACTGAGAAGCATATATCTACGAATCTGAATTGTTTTATAAAGCTTCGCTCGTGCGAAACTCAGTTTGCCCTTTTCTCACACGATATATTGAGAACTATGGATGAAGAGCAACAGGCAGATACCATATTTCTAGATTTTCGGAAACACATGGAATAAGATCACAGATATGTGAGTGGCTCGAAGACTTGTTAAGTAATAAACCCAGTGTGTTGTACTCGACGGCGAGTGTTCATCAGAGACAAGGGTATCGTCAAGAGTGCCCCAGGGATGTGTGATGGGACCGCTCTTATTTTCTATATGCATAAATTATTTGGCGGTCAGGTGGACAGAAGTCAGCGCTTTATTGCTGATGATGCCATGGTATACTGTAAGGTGACGAAGTTCAGTGACTCTAGGAAGATACAAGGCGACTTGGCTAAAATTTCCAGTTGGTGTGATGAATGGGAACTAGCCCTAAATGTGAAAAAATATATGTTAATGCGGATGAGTAGGTAGAACAAACATGTAAGGTTTGGATTCAGTATTACTAGTGTCTGTAATATTAGTAATTTTCGCCTCACAAACTTTAATATACGCTCAATAGTAAATGCCTAATGGCCTAAAGTTATCGAACAATTGTAAAGTAAAAGAAATGAACCATCGCATAGCAGCGACAGAGTCTATTATTCTTTATCTTTGCCGTTCTTGCGCGGTGTCTGTAAATCTCTATGTACATGTATCGATTAATGGTATAAAAAAGAATTCTGTTGTTTCAAGACAAATGAGGCTTTTGGCGCCTCACCTTTTACTGTTTTGTATTCTATGAAAGGCGGACGCGGAATTGCTGCGTTCCGCAACAGTATTTTATATTCTATGTGAAAATATCGAGTGAATATGCTAAATGTTATTTTTTTTTCAATCAGAAAACATGTAGTTTCTTGTAACTGATTACGAACAGACAGCATCAAGAGGACATTTTGACTGTTACGTATAAAGTATTTAACCACAATGGTCATCTATTGTAATTTAATATGAAAAGGTACGTAGCATTAAAAAAAAAGGTGTGTTACAGATAAGTGTGCTTATTTTAGTAAATTAACCTTGACGATTTCCATCTCCTCATTTACTTGAATTATAATTATTTTGTGTTACTTCATCACTAGAAATTACGATCATGCTGATGGGCCGAACGCAGCATGAGGCAGAAGGAACATTATCGTTTTCCTATTATTTCTGAACCAACTTTTTTGTGTAGTGTTGCATTTCTTTTAAAGTTTATAAATCTTCTGGTCCCTTAGTGTTGATCCGGGTATGACTACATCGCGACTATAAAAATGCACAGAAATGATAATAATCAAAATATCCACGGGTGTGCTTCCGGTCTATAGTGTCCAACGGGCACAATATTTCGGCGATCATACATGTCGCCATCATCAGGTGAACTGACGGACTGAGCTCCTGTGAACGTGCCGGCACGGAGATCCGTACGCTATGGCTGCTCAGAGGGAACTGGGTTCGGTCGCGGCGGCGGCCGATTTAAATACCCTCCGCCCGCGGCGCGCTCCCTCCGCCGTCCGCGCCCCGCGCCACGGTCGCGCGGTGGAACAGATTGCGACGGCGTCTGAGATGACGTCGGTGTGATGGCTCTGTCCGCCGTGGTCGTCACAACTATACGTTTGCTCGATTTACTCTTGATTAACCCAATCGCTGCTTCCCAAGCCTTGCTAAGATTATAGCCACAGTCACGGTTTATGAGGTCGTCATTGGTGCGAATTTCGATGGCCTCTCTAACAACGCTGTCCCAGTATCTCGACGTCTGTACCAGAATCCTCGTGCGGTCATACTCCATGGCGTGATTTTCCGACAAACAATGTTCAGCGACCGCCGACTTGCTCGGATACATCAGTCGAGTGTGCCTCTGGTGTTCACGGCATCGATCCTCGACGGTACGCATCGTCTGACCAATATACGACTTGCCACATTGACACGGAATCTGGTACACGCCGGCCTTCCTCAAACCGAGGTCATCTTTGGCGCTCCCCATCAGTGCACGAGTTTTATTTGGAGGACAAAATACAGTTCCGACCTGGTGTTTCTTCAGAATGCGGGCGATTTTCCCCGAGAGTGCGCCTGTGTATGGAATAAATGCAGTGCCTACCTCCTCCCTCGTGACTTCATCCATCTCAACAGGTTGTGCTGCAGTGGTTGGGTGGAGAGCACGTTGAATCTGCCACTCTGAGTACCCATTTTTTCGAAATACAGTTCTCAGGTGTTCCAATTCCTGGGGTAGACTCTCTGCGTCAGAGATAGTGCGCGCCCTATGTACTAGAGTTTTAAGTACCCCGTTCTTCTGTGAAGGGTGGTGGCAGCTGTCTGCGTGCAAATACAGATCAGTGTGCGTTGTCTTCCGATACACCCCATGACCTAGGGTGCCGTCAGCCCTTCTCTTGACCAAGACGTCAAGGAAAGGTAATTTACCCTCCGTTTCAGTCTCCTTAGTGAATTTGATGTTGGGGTGTATGGAGTTTAGATGTGTAAGGAAGACAAGGAGTTTATCCATACCATGTGGCCAGATGACGAACGTGTCGTCCACGTAACGGAAAAAGCAAGTAGGTTTCCATACGGATGACGACAGGGCTTCCTCCTCGAAGTTCTTCATGTACAAATTCGCTACCACCGGTGAGAGTGGGCTACCCATGGCGACTCCCTCCGTTTGTTCGTAGTATTCTCCATTAAAAAGAAAATACGTGGAAGTCAAGACATGCCTAAAATGTTCAGTGGTCTTCTCGTCAAACTTCTGACTAATCAATTCTAGTGACTCTCGAAGGGGTACTCTCGTAAACAAGGAAACGACGTCAAAACTCACCATGATATCTGACTCATCCAACCTGAAGCTATTAAGGCGTTTAACAAAATCCACGGAATTACGGATGTGATGAGGGCATTTACCCACATAAGGACTTAATATTCCCGTCAGGTATTTGGCCAACAAATATGTAGGTGCCCTGATGTTGCTGACAATGGGGCGCAAGTCGGCGGTCGCTGAACATTGTTTGTCGGAAAATCACGCCATGGAGTATGACCGCACGAGGATTCTGGTACAGACGTCGAGATACTGGGACAGCGTTGTTAGAGAGGCCATCGAAATTCGCACCAATGACGACCTCATAAACCGTGACTGTGGCTATAATCTTAGCAAGGCTTGGGAAGCAGCGATTGGGTTAATCAAGAGTAAATCGAGCAAATGTATAGTTGTGACGACCACGGCGGACAGAGCCATCACACCGACGTCATCTCAGACGCCGTCGCAATCTGTTCCACCGCGCGACCGCGGCGCGGGGCGCGGACGGCGGAGGGAGCGCGCCGCGGGCGGAGGGTATTTAAATCGGCCGCCGCCGCGACCGAACCCAGTTCCCTCTGAGCAGCCATAGCGTACGGATCTCCGTGCCGGCACGTTTACAGGAGCTCAGTCCGTCAGTTCACCTGATGATGGCGACGTGTATGATCGCCGAAATATTGTGCCCGTTGGACACTATAGACCGGCAGCACACCCGTGGATATTTTGATTATCAAATACGCCGGGAGAAACTCAAGAATTACAGAAATGATAATGTTTCTTCCGAACGATCTCAAATATATATAACAAAAATGCTGCTCTTATTCAGGTATTTAATGCGTTAGGGCGATGCGCAGCTTAAGTCACTGATGGGGCTGTCACTTCTAGGTATCGCGATCTGCCCATTTTCTATCTCCCTTAAGAAGCTAGCTTCACGGCACCTCTATTTAGGCTGTGCTTTAGGTTTAGATTTTGATTCTGGTATTGAAAATAACATACACAAATTCCAACCTGTCTGTGGTACCATCAGCAGAAGATTGAGCCGTAAGTACAAAAAGAGATCACCATGGAATTCTATGGCGGTCTGTGTTATCCTATAGAAGCGGAAGCTGGGACACTATAATAAAATGAGCAAGGAAATAAAATTCAGACAGCAGTGAGAGCTTCTAAGAAAGACGAAGGGCTGCACAAGAAGAGACTTAATTAGAAACGAGGATATTAGAAATGAATTAAATATTTCTAGCATGAATAAAAAGTTCAAAAATATCGTGAAGATTGCAGGAAACACCTCATGAGAATGTCAGATCACAGAATTCCGCTTAAGATCCTGAACTACAAGCTGAAGGGGAAAAGAAGGATTGGAATATCTCGAAAAAGAAGGGAATGATTATGTTTGTGATTTCGGAACAGGCAACAATTTAATCCTTGAGATGATGGTGATAATTAAATTATATATTTATTTTCATGAGGCTTATTCTTTCATTCTCTGTTCCCCTTGAACCCAAGTCCACGCATATTCACAGGTATGCTGGAGGTGCCGAAGCTTTTTTCTTTTTTTTTACGCAGTTTAATTACTGTGGCATTGAAAATCAGCTAAAGTCAAATAAACTCAACAAGGTGTATGTCTTCGTGGAGTCTCTGACTGGTTCTTCACTGAATGTACAAATGAATTACCTCTACTCTTAACAATAACTTGCAGCAGATCCTCTGGGTGGCCTACAATTTACAGCGACTGAGTGTATAGGGAGCTCCTATGTACAAAATAGGGAGTACACTTCATTCACTAAACTATCTCGTCACTCACTTCTGCCTCTGAACTCTGTCCCATTGGCCCATCTAATAAAACATCCATTATGATGAAACTTTCCTCAGTGGAAGTCAGTCAGACGGAATTTTGGTCATGGTCAGCGTAACAGCCTGTATTGCCACTTCATTCTCGTAGAATATCACCTTATTGCTTCCTGGAAATACTGTCTAATGAACGTTAACGTTTCCCTGCGTTGACACAACTTCTGAGCACCTATTCCTCTTCTTGACTTCTGATGAAGTTCTGTCTCTTCAAAATTCCAAAACTACCCAAAGACAGTCGTGAGGGGAAAGAGGGAAGGTTTTGAAAGTCCATGCTCAAGGATTCGTGTAATGCATTTCTGCAGCTCTCCCGTCACCAATAGCAAGCCGACTGAGTCGTATTTTATACGAAGTCTTTCTAAGAACAGCTGCAGGCTATCGTGTGAGTACTCACACGGCCTAGTCGCGACTCCGCCGCCAGAGTCTAAGGCTGGCGCGCACCGCGTTATGAACGTAGCGCTAACAAGCGTAACGAAGCCGCAGAGCTTTGACCGCTAGGGGCCACTTGGAATGACTCACACAAGGCAGTGCTTGCCACTTGCTAACCGTATGACGTGGATATACTGAAGGATCCCGCTCGCGACGTGAGTGGGAATATGAAACAACTGAAAAGCCCAACATAGACATTAAGATTGTGGACTAAAATACGGAACGATCAAATCCCGTCCACGCACTATGATTCAAGTCTTCCTCCCCTAAACGACTGCGCGAACGCAAAGATGGGTCCCCCTAACCTTTCCAACGAATTTTGAATTTCGTCTCTACTAACCACGACGTTAGCGGGATGTTAAACACTAACCTCCTTATCTTATTTCCAAATGCAGGTTAACGAATGAGTCTAAACGTAAAGCAACGCAGTTTTCCAAAGGGCTCTACCTTGATGGGATGGAAACTGCAACTGAGGTATGCGGATTTGGAGAACGCAGCATCGAGCTTCTGTTTGTTCCACTTTGTATGACGAGAAGGGAATGAAGCTTGGGGGAATATGTGGTTTTGCGCTATGTCACAGACGACTGAAAAAATTGAGAATATTTTGAGTTGATTCAGATATCTAAAAAAATGTAAACTATAGGCTATTTGTAACAAGAAAGGGCTCTAACAGAGATATCCGAAATGCGTAGCTTTTTGTAAACTGAGTAAGCTGTGCTGCAGTTATTTAGTGCAGCTGATTTCTCCATCCATAACACAGTGTAAGTCGAACATCAGAAAATACGTCACTAAAGAGGAACGAACTTCAATCACTTTCAGCAAGATTTGGGTGAGAGTGGTGTCTGGGGTTTGTGCTGCCGTGGGACTTTAACCAATCTTTGCTTAACTGAATACAATGGAGAATACCAGAGCGCATACGAATACAGCTAACCACTCAATCTCTTGCAATAATTTACTTCAGATAACGAATGACAAATAACAAACAAAACAATTGCCGTGCTAGCCTCACAGCAATATAATAACCTGATCTCCGAAGTGGGCAAAGGACAGCAAAAACGTATTCTAAGACACTGACATACGCCACATACATGACTGAGCACGAAGAACCGGCCCTGAGTAGTAGACTGCTCATTGTTCAAATGGTTCAAATGGCTCTGAGCACTATGCGATTTAACATCTGAGGTCATCAGTCGCCTAGAACTTAGAACTAATTAAACCTAACTAACCTAAGGACATCACACACATCCATGCCCGAGGCAGTATTCGAACCTGCGACCGTAGCGGTCGCTCGGCTCCAGACTGTAGCGCCTAGAACCGCACGGCCACTCCGGTCGGCTGCTCATTGTCAAATGGTTCAAATGGCTCTGAGCACTATGGGACTTAACATCTATGGTCATCAGTCCCCTAGAACTTAGAACTACTTAAACCTAACTAACCTAAGAACATCACACAACACCCAGCCATCACGAGACAGAGAAAATCCCTGACCCCACCGGGAATCGAACCCGGGAACCCGGGCGTGGGAAGCGAGAACGCTACCGCACGACCACGAGATGCGGGCTGCTCATTGTCGCCCGCCAATTGTCGCAACCAGGAGAACATTTCGCATAGGTCCGGTCAACGTGTTTTACACCGTATAGGGATGAAGCCTTACAAAATGACTTATGTTCAAAAACTGAAGGAAGAAAATAAGGCAAAACGCGTCAACTACCGTACGTGGCTATCTCAAACAACTGAGAGTGAAATGTTGGATCCGCTGCTGTATTTTCACAGGCGATGAAGCCTGGTTCCATCTGACAGGACATGAATTCCCAGAACAGCAGATACTGGTCAACAAATAATCCCTATCAAATTAATGAGGAACCTCTTCAGGGTGAAAAAAATCGGAGTGTTGTGTTCCGTGTTAGCAAGCCAGAGTGTGGAATTTTATGCACACTTGATCCTCCATGAACGTATGTACGCTGTCTTTCAACAAGAGGGGGCGACCTGTCACACTTCAGGCGAGTCAGTATCACGAATTCGTGAAAGATTCGCAGAAGAAAGGGTTTTCAACAAAGGATGGCAGCCGTCGCGTTCGCCGGACCTAACCATTTATGGCTTCTACCTGTGGGGCAATCTAAAGAGAAAAAAGTACGCAAATAACCTAATGACGTTAAACGACCCGAAGGACAACGTTCTTAATGATTTTTTTTAGAATTGATGCGGCGGAGTTGAGCAAAGTGGTTTATTAACCTGATAGCGCGCGCACAAAAGTGTAGTGAACCACAAAGAGGTTGTTTTCAGCACCTAATGTAGTGTAACGTAAAAGACCAGATTAATTCATTAGATATATACCTTTGCATTAGATCCTTTATTATTTCTTTATTATCTAAATATTACATATTTATCTATTTGTTGTTGCAACTCCTCGTGGCGGCAACAATTCGTGCGTAATTAGCGAGCAGTCTGTACTCGGAGCCGGTTTTTCGTGCGCCACCCTATAGATGAAACAATAGTGTTTCTGTCCGCGAATGACTTTACAAGAGGGCTCCGAAATAAAATAGCAACAAGTGGAATGGTACAGTAAAATGACCTACAGTCCACTACTACAACCCTGCCACCGTATCCCACGCAAACAGACAGGACAAAACATCTGATGGTTATACAACCTGCTATAGAATCTGCAACAAAAATGCGTAAACAAGCTAAAGGTAGAATGACTTATCGTTAATACCCAATGACCTCGCTCAGATAGCACTTTTATACAGTTATGACTCCATCAAATTGCTCATAACCTCGTCGAAATTCTTCACAATGACAAACTCTACCAAGCCGATTCCAACAATCTCGATGCACCATACTGTCCTATGATCGGCTAAAACTCTGATAACTACTAATGCTCATCGACTGCAATTATGACACGGGAAAATCACACGCCATTTTATGCTCTGCTCTCTATCGCCTTAACTGGAACTCTCCACTGGCCTTCCTTTCTGTCTATGAGTTGCTCTTCTTCTGGCTGCTGGAATGAAAACAACGTCTACTACCACAGCTCAACGATGCTTGCGTTGCAGCCGGCCACACCCTGTACCGACCCTAGCAGTCTACTGCTGCTGCTTGCACGCTGTTTGCGGTTGTACAGCACTCTGCCTCCTGAGAGTCTCTTTTTTTTTCTGTCACCTATCAACTACACCGAAACCTACGGGGGACAGTCAAAAGGAAGTAAAAGGAATCAGTCCAGCGCGCCATTCAAATCCCCGGCACAACTGCTCTTCTACACTACTGGCCATTAAAATTGCTACACCACGAAGATGACGTGCTATAGACGCGAAGCCGACAGGAAGACAATGCTGTGATATGCAAATGATTAGCTTTTCAGAGCATTCTCACAAGGTTGGCCTCGGTGGCGACACCTACAACGTGCTGACATGAGGAAAGTTTCCAACCAATTTCTCATACACAAACAGCGGTTGACCGGCGTTGCCTAATAAAACGTTGTTGTGATGCCTCGTGTAAGGAGGATAGATGCGTAGCATCACGTTTCCGACTTTGATAAAGGTCGGATTGTAGCTTATCGCGATTGCGGTTTACCGTATCGCGGCATTGCTGCTCGCGATGGTCGAGATCCAATGACTGTTAGCAGAATATGGAATCGGTGGGTTCAGGAGGGTAATACGGAACGCCGTGCTGGATGCCAACGGCCTCGTATCACTAGCAGTCGAGATGACAGGTATCTTATCTGCATGGCTGTAGCGGATGGTGCAGCCACGTCTCGATCCCTGAGTCAACAGATGGGGACGTTTGCAAGACAACAACCATCTGCACGAACATTTCGACGACGTCTGCAACAGCATGGACTATCAGCTCGGAGACCATGGCTGCGGTTACCCTTGACGCTGCATCACAGACAGGAGCGTCTGCGATGGTGCACTCAACGACGAGCCTGGGTGCACGAATGGCAAAACGTCATTTTTTCGGATGCATCAAGGTTCTCTTTACAGCATCATGATGGTCGCATGCGTGTTTGGCGACATCGCGGTGAAAGCACATTGGAAGCGTGTATTCGTCATCGGCATACTGGCGTATCACCAGCGTGGTGGTATGGGGTGCCATTGATTACATGTCTTGGTCACCTCTTGTTCGCATTGACGGCACTTTGAACAGTGGACGTTACATGTCAGATGTGTTACGACCCGTGGCTCTACCCTTCATTCGATCCCTGCGAAACCCTACATTTCAGCAGGATAATGCACGACCGCATGTTGCAGGTCCTGTACGGGCGTTTCTGGATACAGAAAATGTTCGACTGCTGCCCTGGCCAGCACATTCTCCAGATCTCTCACCAATTGAAAACGTCTGGTCAATGGTGGCCGAGCAACTGGCTCGGCACAGTACGCCAGTCACTACTCTTGATCAACTGTGGTATCGTGTTGAAGCATGGGCAGATGTACCTGTACACGCCATCCAAGCTGTGTTTGATTCAATACCCTTGCGTATCAAGGCCGTTATTATAGCCAGAGGTGGTTGTTCTGGATACTGATTTCTCAGGATCTATGCATCAGAATTGCGTGAAAATGTAATCACATGTCAGTTCTAGAATAATATATTTGTTGAATGAATACCCGTTTATCATCTGCATTTCTTCTTGGTGTAGCAATATTCATGGCCAGTAGTGTATTATAATAATCAGTAGTTCTGCATTCAGGCTGACTGGGTCGCAATGGTAAAAGTCAAACGTCAGGCAAGAAATGACTTTATTGCTCATATGACGCGTTTCCGAATTTATCCATCGTCAGACGTCCAGGAGCGATTGCTGCACTTATATAGTTGTATTGTATTTGGAACATTCGCCGACTAGTCTGCGTACAGCAGTCGCTTCTGGATATCTGATGATGGATAAATTCCGAAACGGGTCATACGAGCAATAGTCGTTCCTTGCGTGATGTTTGACTTTTAGTATTGTGACACAATCAGCCTGAATGCAGAACTATTATTTTAATTTCAAGTTTGTCGTCGGATAAAAAATGACAAAAGAAATATTTTTTCAGGTGATGTAATACCGAATTAACAGTTTTCAGTTATTTCCTTTACTTGTATTGTGAAAACTTGCCAAATTTAATGATTCTAATCCAACGGGAAATGCCCTATAGGTTTTGTTGAGTGAGTTTGCGACTATCAAAATATGTGACATAAATGGCGCTATCTTTCGGCTGCATTGACTTAGAAGCTTATATTTATTATACCGCCAAGGGCCTATAGACCATTGAATTTAAACTTCGTACTTCTTCCAGTTCCTGAGAAAAACGCTCTTAACAGACTGACGAATGGGCAGAGAGCCAGAAAAGAAATGACAAAGAAAATTATTTTTAATGCGATATAATTACAAATTTAAAGTTTTTGGATTTTTCCCTTTGTCGTACTCAGTGCCAAATTTCATGATTCTAGGCGAACGGGAAGCACCCTATATGTTTTAGTGAGTGAGTTTGAGAGTATCAAAATATGTAACCTAAATGGCCATATCTTTTGACTTCGTTGACTTAGAAGCTTCAATTTCTTACATCGGCAAGGGACCGTCGGCCTTAGAAATTGTCATAAATTCCAACTTGATGCGTCAAACCGTTCCTGAGAAAAAGGATTTTCAGCGGTGGACAGTCAGACAAGCGGACAGGGTTCCGTTTTTTACCGCCTGAGGTATGGAATCGCTGCTCCACCCCATGCTTTGAAACATACGGGGTGGCGCACGAAATGTGTTACCAATTGTGTCCTTCACAATTTACGAAGCACGTTAGATATCCCGCTGGGATCTCTACAGCAGTACCAACAGAGCTTGGAAAAACAAATGAGTTACGAAATGACGTGTAATTCACGATACTGCCGCTAGGAGACTAGTAAGCAGCAATGGCTGACAATGGAAGACTGACGACACAGCAACGATCTGCAATTGTGTTACTTTTTCATGAAACGAAAAGCCTTGTTGTGACTCAGAGGCGTTTTCGACAACAGTTTAACACGCGATGGGTCCCTTGCAAGAAGACCATTCATAGGCTGTACGATAAATTTGTACAGGAAGGAACAGTATTAGAAGCGAAGCGACCTCGGCCTAAGCCTGTTTGTTCGCCGGAGAATATTGAAGCGGTACGAGTTTGCTGTACAGAGAAGTTCCGGGAAATCGTGTAGAAAGGCAGCAGTGCAACTGGGAATATCCAGACGCTCCATTCAATGCATTCTTAAAAGTGACCTCCATATGTACCCAGACAAGATGACCTGTGCACAGAAACTCACCGAAGAACACAAGCAGCAGAGACTACTGTTTGCTCAGTGGGTGGAGGATAGGGAAGAAACTGTCAACAACGTTTCGTTTTCAGACGAGGCGCATTTTCATTTAGATGGTGTGGTTAACAAACAAAATGTACGCTTTTGGGCCACTGAAAACCCACAAGTGCTTCCTGAATGACAACATTATGCTCCGAGGATTACAGCATGGGCAGCAATTTCCAGTCATGGACTTATTGGACCCTTTTTCTTTGAAGAAACTGTGAACAGCGAGCGTTATTTGAGCATGCTTCGCAATAGCTTCATTCCACAGCTTCTTGCTACTGCCTTGCCCTTCAACAAGCAGTGGTTCATGCAAGATGGAGCAAGGCCACATACTGCAAACACTGTGTTGGAATTTTTACACGAGCATTTTGACATGCGGATCATTTCACTAACGTTTCCAGGTCGCTTCACTGATGGACAAAATTGGCCCCCCAATAGTCCAGACCTCAATCCATGTGACTTTTTTCTTTTGGGGTACCTAAAGGAAAACATTTTCCCGAAACCTCCAGGTGATTTAATGGAGCTCAGAAGACTTATTCTTCAAGCATGCAGTGAAATTACGGAAGGCATATGCCGTAGGGTAATCACTAACTTCAGTGTTTGTTTGAAGGAAGTTAGGAAACGAAATGGTGGACATTTTGAGCATGTGCTGAGTTAGAACAAATCTCCATGGAGAGCTCTTCATTGTAGTATTTGTTCCTTTCAGTATTGACAATAAAGTTTATATTCAAAAACAAAATGGTAACACATTTCATGCATCACCCTGTACTTGAGTATTCGTTGGTATGCTGTCCAGGAAGTGGTCGAGATGTTGCTGTTCAACCCTGTCCCACTTTCCATCGGTGGCCCATTTGAGGTCATCCAATACGCAGGGAGGGCTGCTAAATCTCGGATTGGAAGTTTCAGTTGCTCCCATGCATATGCTGAATCTGGTTCACTTCAGGAGATATCACAGGCCATTTCTTCTGGAGGAAGGTGTCCATGAGATGAGTGACGTCACTCGTGGTTTATTGTATTGAAAGACGAACCCATATTGATTCTGAGGCTAGACAACAGGTTACAGTATCCTGTCCTGATGCTTACCAGCCCTTACATTCCACACGGTAGCGACTGAAGTTTTTTTCTTGTTGGGTTAGGGTTTTATGAGGCTGCTGGATCGCTCCTTGTAGTTGAAGCTGAATCATAGTACTTCATCAGATCTGTCACCTGACGTAATATCTGACGTATTTACCTTTTCTTTTTGTTTGAATCCGGTTTCCGTGGTTGATTTCCTTGAAATAGAGGTCCTGCTAATCAGTTCCTCTGAAATACCACGTGTAGTCAAGGAAAGGCTTGACTTCTTCACGTTCCACAGATGTTATTGGAGCAAAGGAAGATAACTTTCACTCATATCACGAAAAAGCACATCCGCTACTTTCTGCGAATGGATTTACAGATCATTAGAGCGACTGGTGAATTAGAGTAGAACACAACTTTTCATACGACATACACCTCGAAGCCTCACATGACATCCAAGATTACAATATATTTTATTATTACAAAACCATATTGTCTTTTGTTTTCTTTCTTAGAGAATGTGGTTGCTCCTTGACAGTCAAGCCATCTCCAAGCGTAAATCGTAAAAGGCCCCACCCACAGCAGGTGAAACCGTTTACTTGTCGTCACATCTTCCCGTTTTCTCGTATTCCACACCTCCATATAATGCTGCACGTACGAAAACAAACACCCGCGCACAGTGTATGTTCTGCGGCTTACTCCCCACTTAATATTATTCAATCACGATTATCTTTCCTTGTACCACACAAGGAGTGTGAAATATTGTTTGCCTAAGAGGCATGTAACACTTCACGACGAGAGGCAGCTGACATACGTGCATTGTACCAGTCCAAAACTCGTCTGACAAACTTTCGTGCTAAACCTGAGGGACCGAACACCGCCACTCTCTTCAACAGTGAGTATCAGGCCTCATATCGGTCCTGCACTCGTCGATGAAGGAAACCTGATACCACTGATCCAGACCCCTTGCTCAACTTCTTGACGCACCAAGACTCTGAGGAATTGGTACTGTTGTTAGTAATGGATGCCTAGAGGTCAAGGTGGTAGTTTGGAGACCAGTGCATACTGTCTGGATCAAGATGGCATTTCCAGTGCCCTCAGACAGGCAATCCACAGTTCTGTTGCAATTTCCTTAGGCTATTACTACGAGCCATAATTTGAAGACAGCGATAATCAGATGGTATTGCTGAATGTGGATGACCACTTACAATTAGAGACATTTTGATGTTACTGTGACTCAACGGTGTAAAAGTCGAACAACGTCGCTGGGGCGTGTACCAGTTCGGCGGGAAATCTCCATAATTACACAGATCTTATTATTATTATTATTTTGAGCTTTTCCTCATTACAGAGGCTTATCCCCAACATAATAATTTACTTAGAAATTACAATACAAACAATAAACGTTCTGAAACTATAATCTCAAAATATTTCTCCAGGTGTTTCGATCTTGTGTGTCCTCTTCCTCTGCACCCATTCTCCTCATTGTGTGCTGTACATTTTGGAGCCAGGTTGTCATAGGTCGTCCTCTTCTTCTTCTCCCCTCCGGTTCCCACTCCAGTATCAATTTTGGTATTCTGGTTTCCTCCATTCGTCGTATATGCCCGTACCACTGTAATTTCTTCCTATCCATTACGTCATATATTCTTTCTTTTATTTCCATTCTCCTTATTACTTCGGTGTTCCTTATCTTTTCTTTCCTGGAGATCTTATTCTTTTTTAAAATTTTAGTACATTTTTGATACTTTGTGTATTATTTTCGTTCATCATGGAACATACACAGAATTCATCCCAGACACTTCGTAAGCTACGGGAACTCAGGAGTCACAAATCAGAACACTTTTCGATATTGTTTCAAATGGTTCAAATGGCTCTGAGCGCTACGGGACTTAACTTCTGAAGTCATCAATCCCCTAGAACTTAGAACTACTTAAACCTAACTAACCTAAGGACATCACACACATCCATGCCCGATGCAGGATTCGAACCTGTGACCGTAGCGGTCGCGCGGTTCCACACTGTAGCTCCTAGAACCGCTCGGCCACCCCGGCCGGCGATATTGTTTCCAAAGTGGTCTATTGCCGAATTTAAGACAACATTTTACATCGTTTACCGATGATGGACAAACCTTCCGCAGAAGCAGTGAGAAAGTTTTGCAGACTTGAAGGAGAAGTAAATAGTTGAAGACACATTACATTCACAAGCGTGACTTCTCACTACATTTCGTCAGAGTAAACCACAAGAAGCGAAACTATTTTGATTGTGAACCCTGTTTTATTCTTTTCTTGCGCCATCAGTCGTCTGACTAATTTTAAATAGTCCACCACGGCTTGCTTCCTGTTCCAATCTTTAAACCTCACCAGGAATACATTGAGCGAGAGGTCACAAGTTCAATCTTTAGTAAGTATCAGTTTAAAGTGGTACGTTAACAATTATGACGGGAAAATACACTCCTGGAAATTGAAATAAGAACACCGTGAATTCATTGTCCCAGAAAGGGGAAACTTTATTGACACATTCCTGGGGTCAGATACATCACATGATCACACTGACAGAACCACAGGCACATAGACACAGGCAACAGAGCATGCACAATGTCGGCACTAGTACAGTGTATATCCACCTTTCGCAGCAATGCAGGCTGCTATTCTCCCATGGAGACGATCGTAGAGATGCTGGATGTAGTCCTGTGGAACGGCTTGCCATGCCATTTCCACCTGGCGCCTCAGTTGGACCAGCGTTCGTGCTGGACGTGCAGACCGCGTGAGACGACGCTTCATCAAGTCCCAAACATGCTCAATGGGGGACAGATCCGGAGATCTTGCTGGCCAGGGTAGTTGACTTACACCTTCTAGAGCACGTTGGGTGGCACGGGATACATGCGGACGTGCATTGTCCTGTTGGAACAGCAAGTTCCCTTGCCGGTCTAGGAATGGTAGAACGATGGGTTCGATGACGGTTTGGATGTACCGTGCACTATTCAGTGTCCCCTCGACGATCACCAGTGGTGTACGGCCAGTGTGGGAGATCGCTCCCCACACCATGATGCCGGGTGTTGGCCCTGTGTGCCTCGGTCGTATGCAGTCCTGATCGTGGCGCTCACCTGCACGGCGCCAAACACGCATACGACCATCATTGGCACCAAGGCAGAAGCGACTCTCATCGCTGAAGACGACACGTCTCCATTCGTCCCTCCATTCACGCCTGTCGCGACACCACTGGAGGCGGGCTGCACGATGTTGGGGCGTGAGCGGAAGACGGCCTAACGGTGTGCGGGACCGTAGCCCAGCTTCATGGAGACGGTTGCGAATGGTCCTCGCCGATACCCCAGGAGCAACAGTGTCCCTAATTTGCTGGGAAGTGGCGGTGCGGTCCCCTACGGCACTGCGTAGGATCCTACGGTCTTGGCGTGCATCCGTGCGTCGCTGCGGTCCGGTCCCAGGTCGACGGGCACGTGCACCTTCCGCCGACCACTGGCGACAACATCGATGTACTGTGGAGACCTCACGGCCCACGTGTTGAGCAATTCGGCGGTACGTCCACCCGGCCTCCCGCATGCCCACTATACGCCCTCGCTCAAAGTCCGTCAACTGCACATACGGTTCACGTCCACGCTGTCGCGGCATGCTACCAGTGTTAAAGACTGCGATGGAGCTCCGTAGGCCACGGCAAACTGGCTGACACTGACGGCGGCGGTGCACAAATGCTGCGCAGCTAGCGCCATTCGACGGCCAACACCGCGGTTCCTGGTGTGTCCGCTGTGCCGTGCGTGTGATCATTGCTTGTACAGCCCTCTCGCAGTGTCCGGAGCAAGTATGGTGGGTCTGACACACCGGTGTCAATGTGTTCTTTTTTCCATTTCCAGGAGTGTATTAGATGCTAATGACACACCATGTGCATCAGGAGGGTGACAGAAAATGAGTGCCCGGAAGGCGCAGAGATCAAACTTCTATGGGATGTGCGTATTACACTTCAGAAAATGACCATCAAACCATTAACTTGCACCATCAACACCAAATGAAAAATGGTGCACCACAGTGATCACAGAGATTTTGCACCACCAAGCCTGAAGGTGAACTCCTTGGGAGTTACAAACAATGCAGGACGTTCAGCTAGGCATCCACTCGTAAAGAATGCATGCCATGCAGCCGAATGCGAAACAGTCTGTCGTGGAGCTTATCTTGAAACTGGCTATCCTTGAAGGCGTAGCTGCAGATAGTTTTATAACGTGTTTTCTAGGTACGAAAAAGCAAACATCCAAAGGCTGAGTTTGTCCAGTAGTTGCAGGAGGTATGAATTGCAATGTCGCACACTTTTCAGGAGGGATAGTTTGCTCTAAAGAATTATGATTTTTATTCGCATACCAGGAATTAATAAAAAACAAGCTATTTCGACCAGCTATTGGCCAAAATTGTAGTTCTCTAACGCCTGGTTTCTCACTCTTGCTTGCTGTGAGAAATATTCCCTACTGCCTTGCTAGATTACACATACAAGAAAGAATCACAGGCGGCACAATAAAAGCCTTCCATCTAATTTACTATTAACTGTCGGCGTAATTGTATACGAATGTGTTAAGGCATTGATGTCAGTTTATGTTGAAGCAACTCACTTGGTACCTCTACCTTGAAGCAACTCGCTTGGTACCTCGAATTTCCAGGTTTCCTCTCATATGCATTTCCTCTTCAAATACCGATAGGTCGGAGTTGAAAACAGTTTCCTTACTGAACGATGGCATAATTTTTTTTTGTCTCATCTACAAATTTTCAGACCGACTTCGCAGTTGGCTGTGCATTCTCAAGCCGACACTTTGTTTGAAATTCCTTTATCTTACCTCTTCCAATTCTGTAGCACTGCTTGAAGTTATGCAATCATCGACTGCTTCCCTTGAAATCTAATTTGATGTGCATAACATTGTAGGTCACTATCATACACGTCCTGTAAACTGCATCGCGCATCCTTAAAACGCGCAAACGCCAATTTTTGTAGCAATTGCGGATTGTCCTTCCTTGAATATCCGTAGTTTCTCTTGTACACTGCACGATCATATTGCCAGGGACTTATTCGGAATTTGTTCATAATTGTTTTCTTTTACTATGCCGCGGATGATCTTCCACGTACGTAAATACGTTTAGTATTCAGTCCTTGGACAACGATTGTCCTTCACTGCGTTTCGCTGGAGACAGGATTTGTGGCTCCCTGCCCGACAAGGATGACGACCTACATGGCTGGAAGCCTGTTTCAGTATCACTTACACTTGTTAAGCACGTATCGCCATCATTGTACTCCTTATACACCTTGTCCGCACGGTCGAACGTATACGACACCACACATTCCACTGATTTACCTGGTAGAAACGCTAATATTTCATCTGCCACTTCTTTCTCACTCTGCGAAATTCTTTGGTTTCATTTCTGACGAAATTTCAATGCAATGTTTGCTCTGTTTATCGTTAGCAGTGCTCTGCTTTGTGTCAACACCACTACCACTGCTGCGAATTACTCGTCGACTAAGCAGTTCTACTACGCTCCGTAACCTCATACTGGATACCTCCAATACCGCCTCTGTTGCCATTAGCAGCCAATATTCTGGTTGCATGGAAGAAATATGTGGGGCATCGAGTGCCGTAAACATCACTGGCCTCTTGCACCCTCTCACTCGGGCGTTTTGTCGTCAGAGTGGCGCTTACACCCAACTTCCTCAATGATTTGCGAGATATATTCCAGCCTCTGTCTTCCTCTACAGTTTTCACCCTCTACAACTCCCTTAAGTACCATGGAAGTTAATCACTTATGTCTTAACACAGGTTCTCTCTTCCTGTCCCTTCTTCTAGTCACTCTTTTCCACAATAGTGTGGCTCTAGCGCCTCTGAACCATTTTGTTTACATTGGTGACGTCACATGGCCCATGTCTTTGATCTCTCTATGACTTCTTAAACCATGCCCCATTATGTACAACGTCAAACTAATAACGTCAAAAGCCACGCCCCTTTTTCGATGACATCATCACGATGGTGGATGGTGGGAAGTTTGAAAACTGGTGAGAAATTTAAATAATTATCAGTGACGGTGGGCACTAAATTTAAAAAAATTAAACGGAATGTAGTCGAATTAAGTCGGGTGATGTTGAGGGTATTAGATTAGGAAATGAGACACTTAAAGTAGTAAAGGAGTTTTGCTATTTTGGGAGCAAAATAACTGATGATGGTCGAAGTAGAGATGATATAAAATGTAGACTGACAATGGCAAGGAAAGCGTTTCTGAAGAAGAGAAATTTGTTAACATCGAGTTTAGATTTAAGTGTCAGGAAGTCATTTCTGAAAGTATTTGTATGGAGTGTAGCCATGTATGGAAGTGAAACCTGGACGGTAAATAGTTTGGACAAGAAGAGAATAGAAGCTTTCGAAATGTGGTGCTACAGAAAAATGCTGAAGATTAGATGGGTAGATCACATAACTAATGAGGAAGTATTGAATAGGATTGGGGAGAAGAGAAGTTCGTGGCACAACTTGACCAGAAGAAGGGATCGGTTGGTAGGACATGTTCTGAGGCATCAAGGGATCACCAATTTAGTATTGGAGGGCAGCGTGGAGGGTAAAAATCGTAGGGGGAGACCAAGAGATGAATACGCTAAGCAGATTCAGAAGGATGTAGGTTGCAGTAGGTACTGGGAGATAAAGAAGATTGCACAGGATAGAGTAGCATGGAGAGCTGCATCAAACCAGTCTCAGGACTGAAGACCACAACAACAACAACAAATATAGTAGTGGGGTGAATTTAAAAAGTTAAGGATGGATGGGTAGTGATAAATTAAAAAAAAATAAAGATGGCTGTAAACAGTAAACCTAAATATCACAGAAGGCAGTAGGCTGCAAATTTAAAAAGCTGCAAGGCAGCTAAATATTTTTATAGCTTATGGCAGCTCAGTATTTTTTGCATTATATTTAATTACACACCAGAAGCTTTTTTGGATGCCATATTGAGAAAAATACAGAAGCTTCTTCACCTCAGTTGTGTAAACTGGGCTATTAGGCATGTGCACACACACACACACACACACACACACAGACACACACACACATAGAATACAATCTTAGCAACAGATGTCAGATGAACTGTACTAGAAGAAAAAGTTAATAACCTAGCATGGCATCATCAGAATATAAAAAGCATGTACTTTGGATGTGTTTACGGAGTAAACTCATAATCATTTACATTTTTCTTTCACTGCAGCAACGCGACGTCAGTCAAATGCATTCATATCTCGTGGGATGCGAGGTATGCATCTGCCGTTTAAAAGACATCATGCACTCGCCTTGTACAGTCTTCCACATATAACTCGAGTGCTGTAAATTTTTCTCGAGAGCACCTCATTGTGTCTGCAAATCGATGTCGTATCTTTTCGAAATTCAGACAATATCGTCTGCATTTGCTCCGTATAATGCGTATAGACTTAGCTACGAGACAAGTCGATTTTCTATCTTTCAGAGCAAATTTTCCTCGTTAACACGTACGAGAGCTACGAATGACAGCCTTAAATATGGAAAAATACAATGCACGTGAGAACAACATCATATACAGGTTCGTGCAATTTCTCAGGAGGACTGTTAGGAGAATCTGTTAAATCCTCAGCAATGGACCCCTGATATGTTTACTTGCAGAAGCAACAGTTAATAATTTGTATCTCAGATTAAATATATTTTCGGGTTCAGCAGGAAAGTTTGTCAGTCAAGACAAAATTCTCTCTGAATGACGTTTTCAGTCCTATGTTAATGCATTAGCTTTTGATTAAATATAGACATTTCGTGTGCACTTTGACTGAAAGAACGTCTCATGTACTTACCGTAGAGATTTTAGATATATGATAGAGCTTTTGAGGAAAAGATGAGCGGCAGAAGTACAGGTCTGAGTCGCTGGGTCATGGTACCTCCATTTTGTTCGAGATACTTCGAGAGAACAGCAACAGCCAAGAGGGTTATACTGAATTTTCAAAACTGACTGAGAACTCTCTCACAATTTCATGCTCCAGGGGAGTCCACCATGCACGACTGATGGCGATAGCTATTTATTGCTTGAAAATGTGTGTCCTGCTATGTGTCACTCCAAGCATAAAATACAATTTGTGATATTCATTTCCTCTCATTATTTGGGCTGGGTGATACATTTACTTTTCATTGAAGCACAGTTTCTCCCATCTCCAATATTAATTTTTTTAATTGCCCACCATATTAAGTCCATAACACTGATGTGCTTCATCCCTGTAATTTCTCGTCAACAGCTCCTCTATTATGGGCAGTCTGTCTGTTTCTGGTTCTATTATCCTCTTTAATGTTCTTGTATCAAACACTAGCCCAACAGTTCCAACTTGTTTCTGAATGACAACCAGTGGGTTATTATAAAAAGTATTAGATATTTCATTTACATCCCAATCTAGTTTCCTATTAATTTCATGCCTTACCATGTCCTTTAATGCTACTGGTATCTTGTATGGTCTCACATAGAACAGATCATGAGGGTTATCTTTAGTGTGCAAGCGAAATCTTTAATTGTTCCTGATTTCTACCAAAATATCTGCTTATGTCTGGTAAGCAACTGAATTATGTCTACTTTCTTCTTTGTATTCAGTCTTAATTATTTGTAAATATTAGCTACTATATCTTCCACTGATATCATTTCCACATATGTAGGGCTCATACGTATCTCTGTTTGATGTATCACAGTTACTATTATGAGTACTACATTTGTGTGGCTAATTGCTGTGGATCTGATTGGTAACGATAGTAGCTGCTAATCGTTGCCATATGGAAAAGTAATATATCCTGTACAAAAGTCTAAAATAATTTTGAAATCTAATAGCAAGCCCATTCCCAGAAGGAAGGGTATGTTTAAATCAGATACAAGGAACATCAGGTAACTAAACTTACATGTACCAATAGAAAACTTAAGTAACATTTCTGCCTGTACCGATTTACTGTTTTGTTTCCTGTAATTCTCATCAACTTCACTCTCATGACTGGCAGTGTCAGGAATACATGGATAAAATTATAGGTAATTATAAAATTCTGGTTCGCATCTACATCTACATGGATACTCTGCAAATCACATTTAAGTGCCTGGCAGAGGGTTCATCGAACCACCTTCAGAATTCTCTATTGTTCCAATCTCGTACAGTGCATGGAAAGAGTGAACACCTATATCTTTCTGTATGAGCTATGATTTGCCTTATTTTAGCATGATGATCGTTTCTCCCTAGTTAGGTGTCAACAAGATATTGTCGAGTTCGGAGGAGAAAGTCGGTGATTGGAAGTTTGTGAGAAGCAACGAAAAACACCATTGTTTTAATTATGTCGACCCCAAATCTTGTATCATTTCAGTGAAACTCATTCCCCTATTTTGCGACTAAAAAAAAAGGTGCTGCACTTCTTTGAACTTTTTCGATGTACTCCGTTAATCCTATCTGGTAAAGATCCCACACAGCACAGCAGTATTCTAAAAGAGGACGGACAAGCATAGTGTAGACAGTCTCCTTAGTAGATCTGTTATTTTCTAAGATTCCTGCCAATAAAACGCAGTGTTTGGTTAGCCTTCCCCATAACATTTTCTGTGCGTTCCTTCCAATTTAAGTTGTTCGTAATTGTAATTCCTATGTATTTAGTTGAATTTACTGCCTTTAAATTTGACTGATTTATCGTGTAACCGAAGTTTAACAGATTCCTTTTAGCACTCATGTGGATGACTTCACATTTTTCGTCATTTAGGGTCAACTGACAATTTTCGCGCCATTCAGATATCTTTTATAAACGGTTTTGCAATTTGTTTTGGTCTTCTGATGACTTTATTAGTCGACAATTGACAGTGGCATCTGCATACAACCTAAGAGGACTGCTCAGATTGTCTCCCAAATCGTTTATATAGATAAGGAACAACAAAGGGCTTATAACACTACATTGGGGAACGCCAGAAATCACTTCTGTTTTACTCGATGACTTTCTGTCAATTACTATAACTGTGACCTCTCTGTCAGGAAATCACAAATCCAGTTATATAACTGAGACGAGATTCCATTAGCACGATATTTCATTATGAGCCACTTATGTGGTACAGTATCAAAAGCCATCCAGAAATACGGAATCTATCAGAAATCCCTTGTCAATAGCACTCAACACTTCATGCGAGTAAAGAGCTAGTTGTGTTTCACAAGAACGAAGTTTTCTAAATCCATGTTGACTGTGTGTCAATAGACCGTTTTCTTCGAGGTAATTCATAATGTTCGAACACAATATATGTTCCAGAATCCTGCTACAAATCGACATTAATGATATGGGCCTATAATTTAGTGGATTACTTCCACTACCTTCCCTGAATATTGGTGTGATCTGTGGAACTTTCCAGTCTTTGGGTACGGATCTTTCATCGAGCGAATGGTTGTATATGATTGTATGATTGTTAAGTATGGAGGTATTGCATCAGCCTCTCCCCAATGTTATTCAATCTGTATATTGAGCAAGCAGTAAAGGAAACAAAAGAAAAATTTGGAGTAGGTATTAAAATCCATGGAGAAGAAATAAAAACTTTGAGGTTCGCCGATGACATTGTAATTCTGTCAGAGACAGCAAAACACTTGGGAGAGCAGTTGAATGGAATGGACAGTGTCTTGAAAGGAGGATATAAGATGAACATCAACAAAAGCAAAACGAGGATAATGGAATGTAGTCGAATTAAATCGGGTGATGCAGAGGGAATTACATTAGGAAATGAGACACTTAAAGTAGTAAAGGAGTTTTGCTATTTGGGGAGCAAAATAACTGGTGATGGTCGAAGTAGAGAAGATATAAAATGTAGACTGGCAGTGGCAAGAAAAGAGTTTCTGAAGAAGAGAAATTTGTTAACATTGAGTAGAGATTTAAGTGTCAGGAAGTCGTTCCTGAAAGTATTTCTATGGAGTGTAGCCATGTATGGAAGTGAAACATGGACGATAAATAGTTTGGACAGGAAGAGAACAGAAGCTTTCGAAATGTGGTGCTACAGAAGAATGCTGAAGATTAGATGGGTAGATCAAATAACTAATGAGGAGGTATTGAATAGAATTGGGGAGAAGAGGAGTTTGTGGCACAACTTGACGAGAAGAAGTGACTGGTTGGTAGGACATGCTCTGAGGCATCAAGGGATCACAAATTCAGCATTGGAGAGCAGTGTGGACGGTAAAAATCGTAGAGGGAGACCAAGAGATGAATACACTAAGCAGATTCAGAAGGATGTAGGTTGCAGTAGGTACTGGGAGATGAAGAAACTTGCACAGGATAGGGTGGCATGGAGAGCTGCATCAAACCAGTCTCAGGACTGAAGACCACAACAACAACAACTCTGAAAGGAACCTAACTGGTATACAGTCTGGGCCAGAAGACTTTCTTTTATTGAGTGATTTAAGTTGCTTCACTACTCTGAGGATATTTACTTCTACGTTACTGATGTTGGCAGCTGTTCTCGATTAGTATTCTGGAATATTTACTTCGTCTTCTTTTGTGAAGTTTCACTGCCTAAATCCATAATTATATCTACTGGTACCGCACCTATTGTGCCATGTAGCTTTGGTCAAATGTAATTTTTAGTTATACATTGATTCTCATCAAATAAATCAATCATCATGTTGCCTTTATCATTTTATCAATTTTCCCTCTGTGTGTTATTATGAAATTCTCGAGTCTCCTGACCACTGTCTGGAGTACGTCGATTTCCAGCTCTCAATCTATTTTTATATCGGTTTCTCTTTGTCCTGTAAATTGACTGTTAGTTTGCATTTCTCTGCTGTCCCAAATTCTGTTTGTATGATTATTGTTCCAATGATCTGACTGGCTTTCCATTGCATCTAAGTGATACAAATATCGCAAAAGGCTGTTAACTTTTTCCCAGTCTTTCCCTAATAGCTTATCTCGCACTCTAGATGGTGGGTAGCTGATAATAATTTACAATAAATATTCCTCATAAATCAAGATACTTGCCATTATTCAATTGCATTTAACAAAATCTCTGCGTCACATCCATTCATTTCTATTATATGGTTCCGACCCCAATAATTCCAAGTGAAGTTCCTTTTCTGCTACCTCACTCCAGTATTTAGCTTTGAATTCTCTTTTGAAACCATTAAAAGACCTGAAATCATCTATCCTCAGATACCCCACTGTGCCACATTTCCTGATAATTGGCTGACCGTGAATCTAATTTTGGTCTGGTCCGACTAAGTATTGGGTAAATGCCATGTGGCTAAGGCCTCCTGTTGGGTAGACCATTCTCCTGGTGCAAGTCTTTCGAGTTGACTCACTTTGGCGACTTGCGTGTCGATGGGGATGAAATGATGATGATAAGGACAACACAACATCCAGTCCCTAAGTGGACAGAATCTCCAAACCACTGGGAATCGAACCCAGGCCTTTAGGTATGACATTCCATTTCGCTGACCACTCAGCTACCAGGGGCAGACAAGTACTGGGTAACATACCTTGAAATCCCCTGAGGAACAATACAGGATGTATATCTTTACCTGGTGTAAATTAAGAAAATTTATGTTTGATTCCTTTGTGAAGGGTTGACACAAAATCATCACACACACTAGTGTGTTATTTGCTCTTAACTCAATCCTCATCCCTACTCTTTCTTTCAGGTTGCAGGCATTATTGAGTGGATGTATCGTCACTAATGGGCAAGAAATGTCGGAGTCTGTTGTTATTGTTACAAATTGTCGACCTAATATCTGCTGGTCTGAATACAATATCTGAATACAGTACATCTTCTGTGTTTGGGGTATTATTCGGCTGTGAATGTAATGTAGTTCCTTTGTGCTCAATATGGCGTTCCACCATTTGTAAACGAATGTCAGTTTCATTAATTAAGAACAATATTGTTTTTATATCTCTATTTGTCAATTTTTGCACTTTAGTTTTAGTCTGTAGTAACCCTGTTTCTACTGTTTGCAGCCGTTTACCACATTTCACGGGCTATAAGACACACTTTTTTCTTAGAAAAAGTGCCTAAAAATTCAGGTGCTTCTAATACTAGAAATAAATGTCAAAATATCCAGTGTTTGATTTCAAATTAAAAACTGCCATATATTCGATGTCATGGGAAACCTGTCTCTATTTGGCAACATTGTAATCAGTTAGCAGCACCAGTGGCCTGATACGATGAACATGAATTGTGGGGATTCACAAGCTCACTTACACTGTCTTTCTCCAGCCTGTCATTACGAACTCAGAACAGTGTATAGCCTATGATGCATCATGGCAGTCTATAGTGTCAGTCAACTTGAATTGAAAGTGATTTGTGTTACCAGTAATAGTATAATATTTTTGTTAGTAACTAGTTTCGTAATGGAAAAAATGAAAGGAATTCACATGATGCAGGCTATAAATTGAAAGTAACACCATATGCAGAAGAACATTAAAACAGAGCAGCTGAGCAGCATTTCGACCCTCCACCAACAGAAAAAAACTTTCGCGATGGCAGACTAGTAAAGAAGAAATGAAAAAAAATGGGGAAGGCTAAATGTGCAAATTGAGGACTGAATGTAAAATGCCCAAAACTAGAAGATGACGACTATCGGGGATTTTAAAGGTCAGTTTGGTTTTATAAACAAAGAATATTTGTTAGTTTGGCTTTGCAATGTAATAATAAAAATAGTACAAATGTGACTTTTTTAAAATTACATAAGAATGAAGGTAAGTCTTATAGTCGGTAGCATCTTACAGTCTGTAAAATAATTTTAATTATCATGTCTTTGTTTGTCTTATTGGAATGTTATGTGTTACAACTGACCCTCTACCTTGTTGTCTAATAATTCCAACTCTATGTCTATTTCTTCTATGTGTTTGAACCCTAGGTTGAGTCTAGTTTTCAGTTTATCTGTTCTCCCACTGACTAGTGATGTAAGATTATTGATTTTAATTCCATCCATTGTAATCTGGTATCCATTTGGTTTAACCTTGAATGTAAGTGGGTAAAATTGTTATTCATCTGAGGTGTCATTGTTTTTTAATCTGATGAAAACGCGATTCCACCTGTGAAAATCGCGATTCCATCTGTGAAAACTTGACTGGTAGTATGTTGACCTATTGCATGAATGTATATAACAATGCTCTGGCTGTTTGGTGATCTCTTATGAAAGCCTTGGTTGTTAAATATGTCCTAACTATTTAGTATATCGACACTAAGTTATTACTATGCTGTCATATTAAACAAGTATGGCCTTGACCTTAAAATAAGTTTTGAGATTGGAGGTCATCTATTAGTCCCTGATTGCTATTTATGCATCGAATTTGTTCAGTAAAAAATATTTGTCATTATACAGACAAACATTTCTTGTTTCTGACTCACCAGATAATTATAGCTGGAAAGGTAGATGTTGATGTACACTCATAAAAGACGTGTTGCGCTGCTGCGAGTTCTCAATATGGAAGGCTGGGATGCATGCCCACTACCACTATCGTGTGCTCATTATGCTGCGTGCTGAAGTGGATGACTGATGTACCCATATTCAGCGACTCTCTGTACAGTACCCTTTAAATTGGCACGCTGGAGATATACTGAAGTACGGCTTGGTTCGTTTTTAGCAATCCGTACATGCAAACCAGCCTCAACATGTGATATTGTCGACGAATAATCGCGTTACCAGCTGTTTATATAAATGGCAACACGCCGTTGATTCTTGTTATTATGGTTAAATTGTCGCTGAATAACACAAATTAGAGTTTTTACAAGCAAATATTGATATTCTGCTGTATAAAAGAATAAAACACATTCAATTGTAACTTTAATGTGATACTTTCTGTTTATTGTGTCGTGATTATACACATTGCATCACCTTATTGAACACCACTTTTATCACTGCAGCTGTAATTGAACTTTGCAGATTAGTATCACATATTTACATCCAGGTTTTTTGTGAATTTTCCACATACTTGTCAGTGGATATTGTTTGACTCGTTATTTCTACTTATTTATTTCTGTGAAACGTCGTACATGTGTTTGCATTTCTTTTTTTCGCATTAGATTTCGTCTCTGTTAATGTTCATAGGCTCACAAATCGCCATATATGAGGGTTCTCCCCTTCTTGATGCGATCTTGTAACTCGTTTTGGCGGACCCTGCCTTCCACCAGACTCTGAGCCCCTTCCTGCTCTGATGTCACAAGCAGCCATCTGGCGCCCCCATGCATATCACCAACTCCCAATGACCATCATGTGTGTTTGCCCCCTTACAGTGATCAACAATGGATGATGACGTCATCCACCAAAACTTTGTTCCTGAAAGACCTTGATGGTGCCACTTGAAAAGCATTGTGGAATGTTTTGCCGTGCTGTGGCATGATGTGATGTGACATGACAGCCAGTGTGTATTGGCCTGAATCTGTCCTTCTGACAATAGTTTCTTCTTCGATTTCTTCGCATTGTTCTTGGAGCCATTGCTCCTTAGTTCCCTAAACTTCCTATTTATTTAATTCCTAAGGGACTTAAACTGCTTAATTCCTGTCTTTTCATGAGCTTTTTTGTACCATACTTTCTTCTTTCATCGATCAATTTAAGTATTTCTTCTGTTACCCAATGACTTCACAGTTATATTTCTTGTACCCATATTTGTCTGTCCAACTTCTGTGAATGTCCATGAGATGTGTCCATTCCTCTTCATCTGAAGCATCTATTGTAGTATTCACTATCACAGTTTGTATAGCCCCAGAAAACTTGAGCTGAACATCGTCACTATTCAGAGCTTTAGTATCCCATTTATTTCTACGTTAATTCTTCTAATTTTCTTTAATTTCAGCATGCTTTTCATCATTACTAAATTGTGATCTGAGGCTATATCTGCTCGACATATTCCTTACAATCCATTAGCTGATTTTAAAATCTCTGTCTTATTGTCCCTCTGATGTACTCTCATGTCCACCTCCTCCTGTAATTGTTGAATAGTGTATTCGTTATTACCAGCTGAAGTTTATTGTAAAACTCAACTAATTTTCTTCTCTCTCATTCAATACTACTGAGCACATATTCTCCTGTAACACCATCTTCAGTTCCTTCCCCTATCACACCATTCCAATCCTTTATGGTACTATTAGATTACCACCTCCACTTAAACACTGAGTTGCGTATCCAGTGTGCTCTTATATTATGTTTTTGGCCTATGTTAGAATCTTAGTTCATAGAAAGTGGCGAGAGAAATAAAATGGTTGTTGATAATGATGTGAAAGACCAGTTTGTGGAATTTGCAGGTGATGTTTATGTCGCTAATTACTAGTTGTTGAATGATAGCATGATAATGTGTTCACTGTCGAGTTTTGGTGAAGACAAAGCTCACACATTCATGCTTACATCGGATTATGAAATATTACCTGTAATACCAATTCTACACGATTCACCAACCTCTTCTGGACAGACAGCATCACGTTTACATTAATACATAATATATAAAATGAATGCAACATTGTGGTTTGAACTACCATAGTAAAATGGGTACTACAAAACAAAAATAATAAGGCAGTCAATACTACAACATATTACTACAACTATTACTAAGTCAACATTGTTCACTGGCAGTAGCCAGACAGATTGCGTCACATCTTAGCAATTACATACTAAACTAAGATAACAGACAAGAATCATTACATAACACTGATGTTATAAACAATGGTTATAAACAACAATTTTCGGCTCTTAAATGATTCCATTTTGTGCCTTCCCATGTGATATTATCACATTGACCAGTCTACAGTTTCACTTGTAGAGAAAAATTCATTTACAGAATGTAGGAGCTGTTGCTTGAGCACATGCATCAGTCTATCTCTGAACATCCTCAGTGGCAAGTTCGAACACCTGGTGGTAGGTGGTTGAACATCTTCAGGGCTGCTGTTGGAAAACTGTGCAGTGTCTTAGTTAGATTACAGCCTGGAATATCAATGTTGTCCTTATTTCTTGTGTTGTAGTTGTGTATCTGTTGTCTCTTCCACAAAGATAATTGATTTTCTTTTATATAGATAATAGAGCTGAAAACAAGCTGACTAAACATTATCATTATTGCCAACCGCTTGGAAATGGGTCTATAGTGATCAAATTTCTTGCTGGAAGTTATTATTCTTACGGCCTTCTTTTGTAGGAGCAATATGTTTTTACTTCCAGTAGAGTGACACCACAGAAGCTATCCATATGTGACTGTGGAACAGTGCATAATATATTGTGATTAAGTACTGATCTGTTATCATGCATTTGAGCTTCCTCGGGAGATAAATTACTCTTGAGAGCTAAGAACACACATGTGCAATGTGTTCAGTCGTCAGCTTATTGTTAATTGTGGTTATCAGGCATCTGGCGTCATCAACATTTACTTAGGGTCCACAGTCACCAAGGTTGCATAATGTTTTTTGGTTTTATCTTGATTTAATTTTATTTTGTTCCCTTTGAACCAATTTTTGACTGCTTCAAATGAAATATCAGCATCCTTTAGCGTCTCAGCGGAATTTTTATCCTTAGTCATTAATGTTGTATCATCAGCAAAGAGCAGGCTATCATCATCACAACTTAAATCAATGACAAATATTAAAAAAAGTCGAGGACCAAGTGCTTTTTCACAAGATATTGCTTCCTAGAGACAAACACTCTGCCATCTGTCTCTTAGGTAAGATGACAGAGCCTTAAAAAGACACCCATAAGTTTTTAATCTTTCCAATAGTATTTTGTAAGAAATGCAATCGAATGAATTGGTTAGAGTACAAAGAATTAAGGCTATCGAGTTCTCTTCTTCAAATGCTTCCATCATCTCTGTTATTATATCAAGCATGCAGAAAATGTATATATCCCTCTTCTAAATCCATGATGGTTATCCAGGAAGAGGTTGTGGTGTTCAGAATAAGATAATAGTTGATTCTTCATTGAAATTTCAATCACAATTTCTAGTACAGGTATTATAGAAGGTGGTCTGTAGCTGGATGGAATGTTAAGACCACCTTTTTTATACACTGGCACTGTCTATGCCAGTTTTAAGAAGTCTCGAAAAGTGCCAACCTGAAGGCATTGGTTAATGGCAGGAGCTAAATATTCAGCAATATCAGATACAGTATCCTTCAGAACTGCACATTATCTGTGCTAACAGAGTGTTTAAAACCTATCACACCTGGAAGCACTTTCTTCCACCTGGTCGAGGTTCAACTATTGCTAATGCTCATATTGTTTATAACACCAGTTTCTAAATACGGTTCTTCAGCTACAGTATACCCAACAACATCAATAAAATGTTGGTTAGAATCATCAGGGCAATAGGTCTTTTTCTGTGTTCATACACCAGTTCCCAGACCGCTTTGCCTCTATTTGGAGATTCAGATATGAAGCTAACATTATATGCCTTTTTGGCTGCTTCTACTCCTTTGCCGTAGATTCTTTTAGCCTTCAGGTAATAACAATGAAACTATCTTTGGCTCTGTCATCTTTTGCTGCTTTAACTCAGTCATTTAGCAGCAAAACAACATACTTTATGTTTTCCAGCTTGTGACAGTGCTATTCCTTGTCTCTGCCTATTTTGCTTCTGTTTTTTAGTTTATATAAGGGATTCTCTATGGTTACTGATGAGAAACAGCTGTTAAAATTTATTCTGAGAAGCTGGAAAATACATTTAAAAGCATCTCTTGGTCCCAGTCCTACAACTTCAGGCTGCCAATCAATCCTGGCGATCACATTTTTGAAGATGTTTATTCCTTCCTCCGTTATGATTTTTTTTTTTTTTTTTACTAGAGCCATAGTCACAATACCACATACTGGCTTGGCTATTTAGATAGACACTTACTTTGTAGTCTTAGGCGTTTAGGTTGCAGACGATGTACAAAGGCAAGTGTCTCCCCTTATTGGTTCTTGAGTAGACACATCCAGTCAATAGCTACTCATAAGTAATTTGATGCTTTCTTTTTATTGCTGCTTTCTCCAAAATGGATGCTGAATTCACCACACAACATAATTTTTTAATTAATACGCATTACATAGCACAAACTGCTGCCAATCTTGATGAGAAAATTATCGAATTCTCCACGAGGTGTATTATACGCAGTTGTGACAACAATATTTACATCTCATAGTTGTAATGCAGGCAATTCTAAATCCAGGTCAACACAAAACTTTTTTAGGTCAGCTACCGACACACCAAGACTATTTGTATAGACAGATACCCCTCCGTATGTAGTTGTTTAACGATTCCCTCCACTTATCATTTCAGGATATTCCACATGGCTATAATAATCCTCTTCCTGCTATGCTAGACAGTACTCACTGATTCACAAAACATCTGGTTTAACTTGGTCCACAAAGATGGTTAAATTATGCAGTTTTGTTCTGATACACTGGATATTTACACTTGCTACAAAAACAGGCACATTCTCATCTGTCATAAATATTGAACTGGAGAGCTGTACTTGCTCCCGAATAAAAAACGCTTTGTAACTACATATTTAAGGCACACAGAAGGATCCAATAATTCATACTTTAGTTGATGATCAACACCTAGTTTAAAAGTGCCATTATATCTCGTCGTGGTTTTCTCAACTATAAAATAGTAGCAAACTGAGCGTTAATAAGGTGTATCCAATAGATTTTTGATAATTTAGTTATATGTCGCGAAAGGGCTGTAGTACGTGCTCCCGAGAATGTGATTTTAGAGAACATTACGGCTAAAATATGAGAATAGCGACATGGTGAAACACGAAGCGATTCCGGCAGTTTTTTTTTGTTGCAATTATCTGTCGAAATCTAAAAATTTACGTAGCAGTATCTTCCCATAGAGGAGGTAATTCTACAGTGTATCTTCTGCTACGCTTGTATTAGATTACCGCTACAATTTTCACACTAAATTACAAGTTTGGACTAAAGTGAACTTTTAATGTGGAAAAATAATTACATTATGTGAAGTCTTGTCGCGTACGACTTTTTGAATGTGTAAAAAACTTATCAACGACGTAGTTGGTCTCTCGTCTTTCTTTTACGCTGTTGTTTATTGGCAACTATGTTGGCATTACATTCCGGTGCTCAATTGTCATCTGAGGTGGAAGGCGTACAACTGTCATGTGAAGTTTCTGCGAGTTGTGGAGGTTGCTTTTCGTAAATTGTGTGTGTAGTTCACCTAACGTAGTATTAGGAGAGCGTTCCTGTGTAGAAGATCATTCCCTACTGTACCATTTTCGTCTGACTGATAAACATGATGGTAAACTTATTTTTAAAAATTGAAAGCCGGTGTTCCTGAAGTTTCAGCAGATTCATTAATACTGTATTTTGTTTATGTTTCAGGAAGGGTTGGAAGATAACGCAGATTTAATTAACGACGGTAATAGGAAGGTGAGGAACTGTAAGAGTGGAAGATAACCTTTCTTCTCCTCACCAACGCCATCAGTTTTTTTTTTCATTTTTTTGTAAACCCTATTTTCTAAATTGAGAACGTGATATTAGTAGTATGTTGTTTCTGTAATATAAACATTAACGTGCAATATTGGGCGAGGACGGTATGTAGACACGTCGATAACAAGGTGTTTATAAGTTTTACTTAAAACGTTTTACATCGCATCCGTTTTTAAGTTGCACCAGTAGTTTTTAGTGTAGTTTATTTTAAAAACTTGTCACGTAGCATCTTCTTTATTGCATCCTGGTTGTCTGTGACTACTAGTGTTTACTCTGTGTTCCAGGACGGTTTAGACGATAGAGACATTTTAAGTGGTGATAATAGAAAGGTGAGGGAGCATCTTTACTCATTAAAATTGTGTTGTGTACTGCGTGTTTTTGTTGAAATGCTGCCTTTTACAGTTGCATGCCCAGTTTTGGCAGTATTCGCTTATTCAATTTACAGCTTGTGTTATGACATCTTAATTTCTATAGAGCACTTCTATATAGAATATACAATAAATGTTTATGCAAATGCTTCTTTGTGTACATCTTTCTTTCCACGTCCTTACACATGTTTTGGTGTCAGAGTTCTTTGGCTGCTTCATTTTCCCCCCATTCTTGCTATAACTGTATAGGCCTACAGTAAACATGTGAACCCCCAGTCCCTTTCAAATTAACTATTTTAGTACTTAGAGATTGTAAATTAACACTGGTAAGTAGACAGAGCCTGCTTCTCAAAAGTTCTTACATCCATTTCCTGTATTTTTGTCAAGAGTGGCATTGATTGTACAGATTTTTTGGCATAAATTCTTACAGTACGTTCTTGGGAGCTTCATGTGGTTCTAGCATGCACTACTTTGAAAATGGGTGGTGATTAATATTCTATGGTTCCATGTTTGGATGTGTATGAATAGGTTGTTGACACCTAGGAGTCTTTCCCCCTAGAACCTCTAGCTGTTGTTTCATCTACTTTCTGTAGGCTTGCATTAGATTATAATCCTTAGACAAGATTATTTTATTGTTCAATATTAGTCCTAAATGCCTCTTCATTTATTCAGTTGTAGAAAAGCAGTTATCTTAGAAAAGGCTGTTGATCTTCCTCTACTCAGTTGGTGTTTTTATTTGTTACTTAATACTAAGTATTTTAACCACTGATTTCAGAGAACCCTCATCTTTCTACGTATTTCGTAAACTGAAATCTTCTGCGGTGTAAATGGTAGCGTTAACTGAAATTTTTAGCCCTGTGTCAGGAGGATTTGTTTTAGAGTATCTGATGGTTACAAATTCTGTCAAATGCCTGTTGGCAACGAGTTAGCCTCTTGCCCCCAGAACATTAAATTCCATGTCTGTATGGAAATGTTTAATTGTAGTATTGTATATTTTACAGTGGTTATGAATGTGAACCATTGTAGTGCATGGTTGGTTGGTTGTTTCGGGGAAGGAGAACAGACAGCGAGGTCATTGGTCTCGTCGGATTAGGGAAGGATGGGGAAGGAAGTCGGCCGTGCCCTTTGAAAGGAACCATCCCGGCATTTGCCCGGAGCGATCTAGGGAAATCATGGAAAACCTAAATTAGGATGGCCGGACGCGGGATTGAACCGTCGTCCTCCCGAATGAGAGTAGAGTGTGTAATGCATGGCAAAGGCTTTAATGCCTCTGTGCACACTGTAATTATTCTCATTGTCTTTACAGACTTTATAGGAGGAATAAGTAGAAGATTCCTCATGTGAAGCTGATTCTTGAAACTTTTCGGGATAGTTTGCACCTGTCTTAATTTCTTCCAGTTCAGTTTCTTCAGCATCTGTTATACTATCCCCTAGCTCAAACGTATGGCCATTTGTGCTGCTCTTCTTTGTATATCTTTAATAACCGCTATTAGTCTTACTTGGTGCAAGTCTGACACACTTGAGCAAAATTGTACAATAGGTTGCACTAGTATTTTGAAAGTGATCTCCTTTGTATGCTCACTGCATTTTCCCAGTCCCAATGAACCGGCATGTGTTATCTGCTTCACATTTGACTGACTGCTTGTGTTCATTATATTTCATAAGCCTACAAATGTTTAGGCTGTACCTGGGTATTAGTTGCAGTCATAGACTGTGGTTCATTGTTTGTTTGTTTTTAAACTAAGTTGACAATTTTTCTGCACTTCGAAATCTTACTAAGATCTGACTGAGTATTTGTGCAGATTTTTTGAAATGATTTCATTCTATGTAGTTGTATCATCTGCAGTGTCAGATTGTTGATATTGTCTGCCAAGTCATAAACATAAAAAAATGAACAATAATGTTCCAGATTTCCCTGGGCACAATGAAACTTACTCCTACAACTTTCGGGGTTCCTCCATCTGAGCTAACAGTGTTGTCCCTGCAAAAAAAAAAATCTCAACCCAGTTGGATGAGTTTTACCATATTCCAACGAAGTCCTGAATGATATTTGACCACACTATACCCCATCTGGTGAAGGAAAAGAAACTGACCCGGCTGTTCTGCAGCATTATTGACTGAAGACTCCTACAGTCTATAGCCATATGATCCCTCTGCCCAGAGTCATGACACATTTCTCCTATGTTACTTTGTTTTTAAAATTCCTTAAAAGCCCCTTTGGAAACAATTTTCATTCATGGACAATAGTGCAAATTCCTCTTTCAATGTTATTTATAATGCTGTAGAATTGTTTGAATCCGCACAGTTGAAGACACTGAAGTAATTGCATGAAATTTTCTGTTAATTCTTCCATAGCTGCTGGGACTGCCTCTTAAAGCACAATCTTTAATCTGCATGAAAATTTTGTTGTGCATGCTAAGTTTATTTCAGTTATAAGAAATTTTGTGACCGTATTGTAATCCCATAACTAGAAAATTAAAGAATTCCATAATAGTTGAACATCTGAAATCTGAAGTACAAGGTGTGTTTTTTAAGTAAGTACCATTTTGAAAGTAAAACAGACATGCTAAGATCTCAATAATACATAATTTCCGTCAATATTGAGGAGGCACTTGTCATAATGTTGTACCAGTTTTTTGAATACCCTCCTCATAGAACTCTGCTGCCTGACTTGTTAACCACTGCGTCACCACTGTTTTGACTTCATCATCGTCTTGAAGACGCTGACCGTCCGGGTATTTCTTAAAGTGCAGCAGCTTACTATAAGAAATTGCACAATCTCTGCCGTTCAATTCAGAACAAAAGACATGGAAAGTTGAGCAAGGGCATTGTTTTGCTGCAAGACAATGCCTGTCCTCATGTGGCAAATCATACCAAAGATCTCATCACATCTTTTCAATGAGAAACTCTAGATCATCCTCCGTACAGCCCCAATCTTGTGCCCAGTGACTACCATCTGTTCCTGCACTTGACGAAACACCTGGGCGGTCAGTGTCTTCCAGACGATGACAAAGTCAAAACAATGGTGATGCAGTGGTTAACAAGTCAGGTGCCAGACTTCTATGAGGAGGGTATTCAAAAACTGGTACAACGTTATGACAAGTGCCTTAATACTGATGGAAATTATGTAGAAAAGTAGATTAAGGTGCAAGCTTTCATGTAAAAATAAAATTATTGAGATATCTTTGCACGTCTTTTTTTCAATTTCAAAACTTTACTTATTTAAAAAATACGCCTCGTATTTTAGGAGAGATTTGCCATGTACAACTGTAAATTATGAACCAAAAAAAGAAAAAGGGGAAAATTAATAGAAGTAGTTGGTGATGGGAAGTTGGGAAACAGTATTCTACAAAGATAAGACTGGCTGAGTTTGAAATCAATAACCTATCTTGTTAAAATACACACTTAAGAAATTTATAAAAATCTGAGTTCATAAAAACTGATTTGAGTGTGGAAAAAGCCAAGAAATTGTAGACTTAGAAATTTTTGGTGTGTCAGATGTTTTATTTTCAATTTGCATAGAATGAATGCATCATAAAGTGCAGACAGTGTGATACTATTTGTTTATTTCATAACTTGTCAGTAAAAGCAATGATGTGATGACATTTACTTTTTCACACATCACTGAAGTGTCATTCAGCAACACTGTTTAATGGAAGTAATTGTTTTGAATAACTTATTTGCATTTTTCTTTAAGGTGATTTGAAAGTTATTTCAAAGAATTTACTCTTGGGGTGTACTGTTTTGGTATGACATGTAGGATATATAAGTGCTAAAGTTAGTGATGAAATTCCTGAGTTCAGTACTATAGTCAAGTGTTCAGAGACAGAGATATACAGTAGACATGTTGGAATTGTAGGTTGCTGTAATCATAAAAGAGATGAAGATACTTGGACATGATAGACTAGCATGGAGAACTCCACCTGAACCAATTTTCAGACTGATAACAATAGTTTGTATGGACTTTAATAATTAATGTTCATTGGCAGTGATTTAATGAGGCCAGTCTATGTAATTTATGATTTGGTTTTTATTATAAAACATTGTCCATGCTGTTAACTCATTGTTGCTGATGTTTCATTTGAGGACATGTTAAAATGCTGCATAATAAAAAGATGCAGAACATGAGAGGCAAACTGCCTTTGAGTTTATCCTCAATCAGCATAGTAATAGTAAATTATGCCAAGTCTGCATGCAAATTGTAACCTGTTTTTGTGCGTTGTATCCTGTTTGTAGGAAAGCTTGATGTAGATCACTCTTTGTTTCAGCCTGGAAGATCGGAGACAGTGGATTTAACGGATCATTCATTGCTTGTTGATATATCTGATGCTTTGAGTGAAAAAGATAAAGTTAAATTCACAGTTCACACTAAGGTAAATGCTATTACTATTATTAGATTAGTGAATGTTTTGATGAATGGGTGTCACACAGTAAGAAGGTTCTGGGTTTATTTGAAATATGGTGTTGTTTACTTTATTCTGCATGTAGTTGTCTACGTTGCTGCTTTGTAATCTGAAAATGCCAGCTTGGATGTCCTAACTCCTTACCTTTTTATTCTTCCTCCTCCTCCTCCAAATTTTTTTAGGGCTTCTAATAGTGTCCCAGGTTTCTGCACTACTCAGTGGGAGTACATCTTTTAGGATGGAGCAGTTCTTTGGTGTCTTTGTAATAAAACTAAATTTCGTGGAATTTCTTGGTATGTAGATTCTAGATCCCTGTGTGGTATAAGAATTCTACTAGTGGCTTCTTCGTTCAACATAATAGGCTTAGTAAAGCCACAGTCCTGGAATTTTGTTGAGATTGAATCATTCATTCTGCAGTACAGTATGTATCATTTTTTAAATTTGGATTAAAACTGTGTGCTGTCTCAGTACTCACTCCTTTGCAAGCAGTGTTCAGAGTGAGTCGTCATGGAACAGCTCATGGTCCACTTCCATAGCATCAGTCGTACTCGGGTTATGGCTAAGCCATATCTTCATAATGTCTTTCCTTCGTTTTCCTAGTACAGCATATGCCAGAGTTTGGCATTGGGATGTAGGAGAGGGGTACTGGCAAAACTGAAGCTGTGAGCTTGATTACCTATCATACAAGTATAGCTTAGTTGATAAGAAAGTTGCTTGCTAAATCTTAGTTTCTGAGTTTGAGATCCAGTCGGGCACAGATACTTAAAACACAGAACCCACTCTCCCTCAATGGGTGAAAGAGACTTTCATTTATCACTATAGTCTGATGAAAATTACTTTTTAATTCATGCCTTGCATGTTGGAGATGGTTTCCTCCAACTGGAACATTGTCACAGCTGAACTGTTTGCTGTTGCCAAATTGCCACAACAGATGATCAATTCACTTCGAATTCCTTATTGTGCTTTCCTTTTGGATGTTTTTGAGTCCTGGTTCTTGTCCTTCTAACATTTCATTGGACATGACACCCCCCCCCCCCTCCTTCCCCCCCCCCCCCCCCCCCCCACACACACACACACACACACACACACACACACACAACAAAGGTAATGACATACATACGAGGGTTCTTTTTTAAGTAAGGGCCGTTCGCGCGTATAGTCCAATAGTTCGCGTGGATGCCGCAACAAGCCACCATGCCACTTGCCGGCATCCTTCCCGTTCACACTGATGCAAGTTGCAGCTCTGTACCCGACGTGTACGCATCGCTGTGCTACTTTATAATGTTTACGATTATGGAATCGCCTGCTGCATATGAGATACGGTGAGTGATAAATTTTTTGACCGCGAGAAGCCTATCAGCTGCAGAAATTCATTGTCAGTTAACAGACGTTTATGGCTTGAATGCAATGAGTGAAGGTAAAGTGCGTCAATGGGCTAGAGAGTTTAAAAATGGCCATCAAAACATCCATGACGAACGCTCAGGCCGGCCCTCTGTGATCACTGATGATTTGGTGGCTGCAGTCGAAACAAAGATTTGTGAGGACAGAAGATTCACAATTTCCACTCTTTCTTTTGAATTTCCACAAGTTTCAAGATCGCTTTGGTACAAAATTGTGTCTGAAAACCTAAACTTTAAGAAACTGTGTTCTCGATGGGTACCCAGACTCCTCACAGAGGACCACAGAGGGAAGAGATTTGCCACTTCATTGGACTTTTTGATTCGTTAAGAGGGAGAAGGGGATAACATGTTGAGTCAAATTGTCACTGGAGATGAAATATGGATATCCCATATCTTTCCCGAAAGCAAGCGGCAATCGATGGAATGGCGACACACAACCTCCCCCGTCAAGATCAAAGCCAAACAGATGCTGTCAAAGCGCGAGATTATGGCAACTGTGTTCTGGGAACGGCGCGGTGTTTTGCTAGTGGACTTTATGCCACGAGGAACGACATTCAACTCAGATGCCTACTGTGCAACTCTAAAGAAGCTCCGCAGAGCAATTCAAAACAAAAGGCGCGGCATGCTGACAAAAGGAGTTTTACTCCTGCACGATAACGCTAGGCCTCACACCTCTCAAAAGACTCGGGATTTGATTGATTCTTTTGGCTGGGAAGTTTTGGACCATGCACCATACAGCCCCGACCTTGCTCCTAGTGATTTTCACCTTTTCCGGTACCTGAAACACCATCTTGGCGGGCAGCGCTTCAATGACGACGAAGTTAAAGCGGCCGTGAACTATTGGCTGTCGGAGCAAGTGGCCGAATTCTTTGAAGAGGGAATTAAAAACTTAGTTGTACGGTATGACAAGTGCTTAAATAAACAAGGCAACTATGTAGAAAAATAGGTAAAAGTGTGTAGAATCAGAACATAAGATTTTTACAAAAGTATTTGTATCTTTTTTAAAAAATAAAAACGGCCCTTATTTAAAAAACTACCCTTGTACATTTCATATACAGCACTAGCTCAACACTATTGGATCCTCCCGCACAAGATGAGATTTTACATCGCATCCTATCAGCACAGAGTTCGCCCTTCAGTTGATAAGATTCATATGACATTGCATGATGCCTAACTATTGTTAAGGCAGCAAATTGTTCCAACTGGTTCTATAGAGGAATAAATATAACACTGTATCAAAAAGTGGTGGTGTTGCGTAGAAATTAAGATACAGTCCTGAAGTGTGGAAGGTTGTGGGTTCAAATCTTGTCAGGTGGTATAATGCTTTTATTTTTTAATCTTGATCAGAATGACTGTTAGATTTTTATCCAATTAATTGATTTAAATGTAGAATTTTATTTTTAATCGTGGTATTGACATCATTTGCTCATATTTTTTCTTGTCATCTGTTTTTTGTTTGGAATCTGGCAGTGTTGCCTAGATTACCTGTAACATTGCCAACCCGATTGACAATGTGTCTGCTCGTGTAGCCTGTGTGAGGATAGTTTCAGGCAGTCAATGAAAGAGAAAAGGTACACCTTGTTGCTAGTTTTGAAACTAAAATTCTTCTGCCTTCAGTTTGCTCACAGAGGTCAGCTTTAATCACCCTGAACAAAACCAGTGTGGTGAATGGTTCTCCCACAGGTTGTTGACTGCAGTTTTCTCAGATACATTTCCACATAAAGAGGTTGTGGTTAAGGTAGAAAATGAGTGTAAATTCTGGGCTATGAAACTTGTCAGCTGCAGTTAAGTCATTGGTCATTTGAAATCGGCTGTGGGTAGAGCCTCTCACATCCTGTCATTCCTGATGGCAGTTGCTCTCAGCATCACTCTGCTTTACATCTAACAGAACTTCAACACTAGTGAAGTGACGCGCTGTGTTTGCATGTTGTCTTTAACAGATTGGCAGCCGATGTGGCAACGCAGTAGTGTCAAGTGGCCGATGTCAAGAAACAAGTAATTTCAGTTGGACTTCAGTTTATATTTGTCTGTTGAGTATACTTAATAGAGTTTAACATATAATAGGTTAAAAAAATCCTCATTTTAGAAGAAGCAATGGACAAAAACAGTTGGCTGTGTTGCTGATAGTGCTAGACATCTGTGCCCAAGGATCTTCTGTAACATTAAGGTAAAACTAGGTTGACAACTAAGTTAGAATGTTGAATTTCCTGTCAACGCGTTTACCCACTGCTTACTGGTTCCACTACATTGCTTATTATGTATTCCTCTCATAACTTTGCATTAGTGTAGTAATTATAGTTAATATTTTGGTATGTAAATTCTTCTGAGACTGAAGATAATTTTAATTTGATAAACTTGCCAGTGTGTTTTCCATTGGAACATACAGTTATTTTGTTTTCAGACAACTCTACCAGAATTTCGTAAATCAGAGTTCTATGTTGTTAGACAGCATGAAGAATTAATATGGTTACATGACAGATTTGAAGAAAATGAAGATTATGCAGGCTACATTGTAAGTTAAATGCTTAAAATGCTTATTGTTTGAATTTGAATTTAACTTTCATTTTATTAAAAATACTAATTTTCGAAATAGATTCCTCCAGCTCCACCTCGACCAGATTTTGATGCATCCAGAGAAAAGTTACAGAAACTTGGTGAAGGAGAGGGTACTATGACGAAAGAAGAGTTCACAAAAATGAAAACAAGAGTTGGAGGCGTAAGTTTTTGGAATTTTCACTCAGTGTTTACTGGATTTCTTTATGGCTGTTGTCTTACAAGAAAGAAATGATTACATACTTGTATAAATCGTCCCTGATCTCCTCTCTCTCACACACACCACACACACACACACAGACTCTCTCTCTCTCTCCTCTCTCTCTCTCTCTCTCTCTCTCCTCTCTCTCTAATACCCATGTTGTTGTTGTTGTTGTCTTCAGTCCTGAGACTGGTTTGATGCAGCTCTCCATACTACTCTAACCTGTGCAAGCTTCTTCATCTCCCAGTACCTACTGCAACCTACATCCTTCTGAATCTGCTTAGTGTATTCATCTCTTGGTCTCCCTCTACGATTTTTACCCTCCACGCTGCCCTCCAATACTAAATTGGTGATCCCTTGATGCCTCAGAACATGTCCTACCAACCGATCCCTTTCTCTCTGGTCAAGTTGTGCCACAAACTTCTCTTCTCCCCAATCCTATTCAGTACCTCCTCATTAGTTATGTGATATGCCCATCTAATCTTCAGCATTCTTCTGTAGCATCACATTTCGAAAGCTTCTATTCTCTTCTTGTCCCAAACTAGTTATCGTCCATGTTTCACTTCCATACATGGCTACACTCCATACAAATACTTTCAGAAATGACTTCCTGACACTTAAATCTATACTCGATGTTAACAAATTTCTCTTCTTCAGAAACGCTTTCCTTGCCATTGCCAGTCTACATTTTATATCCTCTCTACTTCGACTATCATCAGTTATTTTGCTCCCCAAATAGCAAAACTCCTTTACTACTTTAAGTGTCTCATTTTCCTAATCTAATACCCGCAGCATCTCCCGACTTAATTCGACTACATTCCATTATCCTCGTTTTGCTTTTGTTGATGTTCATCTACATCCTTCTTTCCAGACGCTATCCATTCCGTTCAACTGCTCCTCCCAAGTCCTTTGCTATCTCTGACAGAATTACAATGTCACCTCTAAGTTTTTATTTCTTCTCCATGGATTTTAAAACCTACTCTGAATTTTCCTTTTGTTTCCTTTACTGCTTGCTCAATATACAGATTGAATAACATACTCACTTCCCAACCACTGCTTCCCTTTCATGTCCCTCAACTCTTATAACTGCCAGCTGGTTTCTGTACAAATTGTAAATAGCCTTTCGCTCCCTGTATTTTACCCCTGCCACCTTTAGAATTTGAAAGAGTATTCCAGTCAACATTGTCAAAAGCTTTCTCTAAGTCTACAAATGCACCCAAATCTCATTTTTCTAAACATATTAGGCAATATAGCTTCTGATTGGTTGTGTAAACACTTAAAATTTGTTCTAGTAATTTGGTTCTAACTATCAAGGTTTTCTATTTGGTAATAGATCTTCCCTCCCACAAAAATGTTTCACTATTTTTGAAACATGCTTAGTTTGTGGCAGGTTTCTGCTTGCATTTGTAACTGCAATAATGTAGGCAAAGTGATTATATGTGGAGTCAAGGACAGGATTACTGGTATATGATTGAAAAAGAAGTTCTAATTTCCTTTATTTAACTCAAAAGTAGCACATTTTATTTTCATGAAATGGAAGCAGATACAGAAACATTACATATGACCACTGCATTAGAAAATGTAACTGATTGGCAGCAACCCTGTATTCTGCATTGTTGACTACTTGAATTGCTATACCCATCTATCTGGTAGCAGCAGAGGGCCTCATTCACTTACAATGGCGTCTCAAAACATTCATTAATTCTGTGAACAGGAATGTGAATATCTTTGCTTAATAGGAAGTTTTCTAAACATTTAAAGTCTCCAAAACATTGCAGCTCAGTACTAATTTTCCAGCACAAACCATGTAGCTCTTTTCTCCCTAACACATTTAGTTTGTAGTAGATGGGTTAGTAACAGTTTTGAACTCACCAATACGAGGGATAAGATTTTTGGACATACCTTGTTCTCCTGAGGCCACTGACATCCATAGGCAAACTGTACTCTCTTTATGAGAAATCTGCAAAAGTACTGGTAACAACATTTCATTTTACAAATTAAATTGAAAGTTTGTGTATTGGCAAGATTTCTGTAAAACAACTGATGCATGGAAAATAGATATTTTATCAGAGTAATAAAATAATTACAGCCCAACACACAAACATGGCAGTGGAAAATGAGACCTGAAATTCAGTTTCCTGAAAGATGTCACATGTAAGTGTGATGACAGTAATTTATGTTAATACCCTTTTTTTCACATATGTTTTTCAACCATGCCTTCACTTTCAATTGCATTTCACTTTTTGATTAATTTTTCTCCATCTTGACTTGATATTCAGTCATACTTCATTTGTTCTGATATAAACTGCAATTTCAACCTAAGTAAATATTCTTACAATAACCACTTCTTATTAACATCCGTGTAAGCTTTTTCTACTTACATAAAATTTTGTTTATTTCTTTAAAATGGCCGGCCGGGGTGGCTGAGCAGTTTTAGGCACTACAGTCTGGCACTACGGTTGCAGGTTCGAATCCTGCCTCGGGCATGGATGTGTTTGATGTCCATAGGTTAGTTAGGTTTAAGTAGTGCTTAGTTCTAGGTGACTGATGACCTTAGAAGTTTAGTCCCATAGTGCTCGGAGCCATTTGAACCATCTTTAAAATGATGCTATAACAGGCCAGTATCAGACTTACCTATTTCAGCTCTCTAGAGATGTGAACTAGGTAAAGGTTTCTCATGGATGATATTCATGAACAATGAAATTGACAGTAATGTGTAATACTTACTATACATATTTAAATCTTTTGAATCTCTTTTTCCTTTAATGGCCTTCAGTTGCATCCATATATGCAGTCCAAACATAGTGTCTTAAAAAGTTAAAACTTCTTGGGAAATAATACGGAAAACCAGACACACCATGGGCACCTAAAACAAAATAATGCTGTCAGAATTCAAACAGATAAGTGTGTGTGTGTGTGTGTGTGTGTGTGTGTGTGTGTGTGTGTGTGTGTGTGTGGATGGCGCACATTCCTTTAGTAAATTTTTAAATGCCAAAACTCACCATGAAGAAAAAGATTAACACACGAGGACGTGCTTGGTGTACACAATCATCTCTGTAATCAGCCAGTCAGTTTCCCTACTATATTATGGACAGCTGAAGATATGATAAATATCCTAAAGCTGCCCCCCCCCCCCCCAAAAAAAAATAAAAAAACAATATGGTGATGGTACCAGTTGGAAGCAATGAAGGTGGTGTCAGTGGCAGCGGTGGCTGAATTTCCACCTGGCAATGGTCTTCGTCTTCGCGAAATGTGTCCCGTTACCTTTGTGAGTAAAGCTGCATTTCAGAATGTCATCAGTTTGTTTTGTTTATCATATTTTCTGACAAGAAATACAGAATTTGTGATCAGTTACATAGAACAATAAAAAAGTGTCAAAAATAAGAATATGCTACAATGAAGTTTGTTACATATTTTTTATCTCAATATTTTTACAAGGACGCATCTCCAATTTGACATAAAATTTTAAGAAGAGAGAGGAAAAAACATTTCTAATATATCAGCCCTAGAAGTCAACCCCATGTTAAAGTTTGGTCTGTAATTCTGATAGTAGGTTGTTTTATGGAAGTATAGTTTTTAAATTTGTTCACTGGTTATTTCTCACTCCGTATCATTGCAGCTGCCTAAACCCCAGGCACAAAGTACTGGTCAGCGGAATGACAAACATAGCCCTCCTATTCGCAGATGTTCAAGGGGAGAGGAGAGGATGGGGGCGGTGGACACTCTGCCGAACGTGTTTTGGATTAGAGTGCCCATGTTTTTATACGCAACAGAATTTTAAGTAAGGAGTACAAAATATGTAAACAGAGTGCACAAAACTGTTCAGTATTGTTTTAACAACAGTCTTGTATTGCTATTATGCAGCCGTGTATATGCCTCAAAATCAAAAGGACTTGATCCAAGCAATGTAATGATTTTCAGTCAGCAGTGCAATCATGTGAATGACATTCAGCAACATGAGCATTCATATGTACTTAACTTTAACAATGCCAGCTTTAAAACCTAAAGAAAAAACTCACAACAGTTTGTTAATAATTAAGTAGTGCTATGTTACTGCTTTAATGACACACTCATTCATTTACACTGCATTTTTGAATCGCAACATAAAAAAATATTCAAAGCAGTAAGATCTCGGGCACCAGCTGCAGTTCAGAAACCATGTGCTTCGATGCAGTCACAAAGCATGTTACCAAAGTCAAAAAACAGTATTTCACGAACACCATACGGACTCCACTGTACAGTTTTTTGCTTGAGCATTAAACAGCTGCAGTGGGACAAAGCAGGTGAAAAACCAGTGCACATACAAATTTAAAAGCTGTACTTCCAGGTCATAACTGTGTAGCTTTCAGAGTTACGGCCCTGCATGCGATATCTTGCTGGAGTTCATACCTTGAAAGTGTGCTGCTTTTTCTCGTTGTTGAGGTCAAGTTGGTAATATTTCCTTGTTACTCCTGCATATTGTGACCTGCATTAATATGACTACTCAGTTTTGCAATTCGGTTGTCTGTTCATTCACCTTTATGGTGCATTTTTACATCTTTATTCCCTACAGTTTTATTGTTCTTATTCACATGAAAATTTGTTCAGAGTAGTTGCACGTCTACTTTCTTTGTTATACAGTAGAAAAAAATTTGCCCCAGATGTGTTAAGAAGCAATACTTCATAATTTGTTTTATTGGCCAGTTGTGAATGTCATTCCAACAGGGTGTTGCATTTTATAGCTTGATCACATAAATGGAAAAGTGTAGTAACAAATAAATCATGATAGTTCAGTGGATATAGTGAATCATCAAAATTAAACATAAGCACAAGCACACACTCGTGCAAATGCAACTCACTCACACCTGACCAGTCTCTGGCAGCTGAAGCTAGACTATGAGCAGCTTGGCATTATGGGAAAGGCAATCTGGTTGGGGTAAGGAGGAGGCTGGGGTGATGAAGGGGAGGGATAGCAGGGGTAGCAGGGGTGGGTGGGGACTGTTAAGTACTGCTGGGAGTTAGCAGGGACGCGGTGGAGTGTGGGGCAGCTAGGTGCAGTGTGGAGAGGTTACAGTGGGTGGGGTGAGAGTGGGGGTAGTGGAAAACGAAAGAAGTAAAAAGACAGGTAGGTGCGTTGTTGGAATAAAGTGCAGTGTAGTGCTGGAATGGGAACAGGGAAGGGGCTAGATGGATGACAATCAATAATGAAGGTTGAGGCCAGGAGGGTTACAGGAGTGTAGAATATATTGCAGGGAGGGTTCCCACCTGCACAATTCAGAAAAGTGTGTGTTAGTGGGAATTATCCAGATGACACAGGCTATGAAGCAATCATTGAAATGAAGAACGCTGTTGGGCTGTGTGCTCAGGGTTGAAGTGCTCTAGCAGTTTCTTGGCCAGTTTGTCGGTGGCCTTTCATGTGGACAGACAGTCGTTGGTCTCATGCCCACATAGAATGCAGCACAGTGGTTGTAGCTTGGCTTGTAGATCACATGACTGGTTTCACAGGTAACCCTGCCGTTGATGAGATAGGTGATGTTAGTGACTGGACTGGAGTAGGTGGTGGGAGGGTGTATGGGACAGATCTATTACAGGGATACGAGTCACGGGAGCAGGTGTTGTATAGGGATGGATGAGGATATTGTGTAGGTTAAGTGGGTGGTGGAATACCACTGTGGGAGGAGTGGGAAGGATGGTGGTAGAACATTCCTCACTTCAGGACATGAAGAGAGGTGGTTGAAACCCTGACAGAGAATGTAATTCAGTTGCTCCAGTCATGGGCGGTACTGAGTCACGAGGGGAATGCTCCTCTCTGGCTGGACGTTGGGGCTTTGGGAGGTGTTGGGTGATGGGGAAGGAAGGGCACGTGATGTGTGTTTTTGTACAAGGTTGGGAGGGTAATTAAGATTTGTAAAGGCCTCAGTGAGATCCTCAGTTTATTTTGAGAGGGGCCACTCGTCACTACAGATGTGGCTCTGGGCACTCGCATGGCACAATCCTATACCAACTTATTCATGGGCCATCCAGAGGAGTCCTTCCTAAACATCCAGAATCCCAAATTGCTCACCTAGTTCAGATACATTGATGACATTCTCGTGATCTGGATTGAGGGTTAGGACACCCTATCCACATTCCTCGACAATACCACCTTCTCCCCCCATTTGTTTCACCTAGTCCTGCTCAACCCATCAAGCCACCTTCCTCGATGTTGACCTCCATGTCAAAGATGGATAATCAGTACCTCTCTCCATATGAAACCTACTAAGCACCAGCAATACCTCCACTTAGACAGCAGTCACCCATTCCATACAAAAAGTCCATTCTATACAGCCTAGCCACCACCCCCTCCAGGTCCGGGGGTTAGAATAGGCCTGACTTACTCCTGCCTGTCGTAAGAGGCGACTAAAAGGAGTCTCACTTTCTGGCCCTATGAGTTTAGGTCCCATTCTACAGTTTGACATGCCACTTTCAAAATTCTACAGAAGTGCGGCCCATGTGGGGAAGGACGCCTTATGTGGTGCATGAGTTACCTGTAGATTTGATCTCCTGAATCCCTTGTCATGGCTTTGCATGTTCACCTGCGATTCAACTATTTGGGTGAGGACACTTCCTGGGGTATGTCATTTTCTTCTGTTGTCTCCTGTCCTCTTTCGCCCCCATGACAGTGTTGGATTTCTCTGCACTCAATATCCAGCACGGTAACCAGTCCATTGTGGTGGGGCAGTCAAGTACCCATTTGGTGGTAGCCCCCTGACAACACAGGGATCACACTGCTGAAGCCTGAGCTGTAAACTACCCACATATGCCAAGGAGTAGATGCCTGTCTTCCTGGGGCATCAGGACTACCAGCAATGGCAATCGTGCCAGTTGGCCTTTGCTGTGGCTGGGTGGCACCCATGTGAGAGCCCCTGTTCGGAGTGGGTGGTATCATGGCAGATGAACCACAATGAAGCAGACTGTCATCTCTTGCTTGTGACCATATGGCGCCAGCAGTCTCTAAGAAGGGCAAGATCGAATACGATGCAGACAGGTATGACCCTAAATCATTTCCCTCCCTCACTACACCATGGGACGAATGTAGGGCTACAGAACGGAGAGAGCCATATTCACCTCTGTTCTTAGTCTGTAACAGAACTATGGGGACTCCTTTCTACCTACTACAAAGCCTCAGTTTTTCATTGAACACATTGAGAATAAGTTTGGAGAAGTGACAGCGCTGTCAAAGGTGCAAAACAGTGCAGTCTTGATTCAGACAGCATCTCCAGCCCAATCCCAAGCATTACTCACCTTTGACAAGTTGGATGATATTCCTGTTTTCGTCACTCCCCTTAAAAGCCTCAAGATGGTCAGTGTATCATTTTCCATCATGATCTCCTCTTGAGTTCTGACGACGAGCTCTGTGCCAATTTTGAACGGCATGGTGTTCATTTCATCCGGCGCATTTACAGGGGACCCAGACACAACAGGGTTGCTACCGGTGCCTTCATCTTGGCCTTTGAGGGTGATTCATTGCCTGAAAAGGTCAGGGTGGTGGTTTACCACTGTGACATTAAACCATATGTCCTTCCTCCTATGTGGTGCTTAAAGTGCTGTAAGTTCAGTCACATGTCTTCCTGCTGCACTTCCAGCGCCACATGTCGAGACTGTGGACGTCCACTGCACACAGGTATTCATGTGTGCCTCCTCCCACTTACATCAACTGTGGAGAGCTCCACTCCCCCTGCTCGCCAGACTGCACAGTACTCCAAAAGGAGTGGAAAATCAAGGAGTACAAGACCCTGGACCAGTTGACTTACCAGGAGGCTAAATGTAATTTTGAATGATTACACCCCATTTGGTTGATGTCCACGTATGCTGCAGCTACATCACCATTGCCATCCCAAGTGCCAGTGGTTCCTCATGCCACGAACAGTGGGCCCTCAGGGTCAGCAGAATACATCTGCCCCCTTGGTGGTAGGGGGCAAATCTTCCTCTGTTGCTCCCAAAGCACATACCTTGGGAGCAAGGCCCTCTACTCCCTGCCAGAGAAGCAACAACCTCCTCTGGCTCTTCTCATGTGGAAGGGATCCCTTGGGGCCCTCTCTCCAAAGGTCTCCACTAATGCCATGGCATACACTCGCCAGTGGTTCAAGGAGCCAAAAGCTGCTGGACAAAGAGCTTCATGGTCTTCCTCCATGCCTGAAGCTATTTCAGAGAAGTGTTTCCAGCAAGCCCCTAAAGAGAAGTGAGAGGGCAAGCAAACAAAGAAGTCTGCTGAGAAAAAGGACCCTCGGGTGGCCCCAACACCACCACTCGCTACAAATTCTGCATCTGAGGATGTGGTGGAGATCTTACCGTCCCCTGCGGACCTGGATCTCACTGATGCCTCGTCCACTGCAGGAATGGCTACAAATACTCACTCAGTGGCAGCAGGTGACCCTGCCTCCTTGCGTGCTTAATGCCTTCCCGACCTCAACATAACATCATCGTCCAGCGGAATTGAGGCATTTTTTTCCACCACCTGGCTGAGCTACAGCAACTCTTAAGTGGACTCCTGCTCTCCGCAGGTATAGGGGATATTACAAGAACCATAGTGACGATAATAGTGTGTCAGGTGGAGTTTCTCTGTCCTGAACTCGGTATGCAGTGAACCTGTGCCTCTTCAAACTCCTCTTGAAGCTGTGGCTGTTAGGATAAGGACAATGCAAGAAATAACTGTCTGCAATGTATATCTTCCTCCAGATGGTGCAGTACCCCTGAACACATTGGCTGCTCTGATCCCCTAAACCTTTCCTTCTTCGGGGAGATTCTAACACTCATAACCCCTTGTGGGGTGGCATCGTTCTTGCTGGCCGAGGCAGAGATATCAAAAATTTGTCACAGCTCAACCTCTGCCTCTTAAATACAGGTGCCACCACACATTTCAGTGTGGCATATGGCACATATTTGGCTATTGATCTCTTGGTTTGCAGGCCTGGACTTTTCCCAACTGTCCTCTGGAGAGCACATGACGACCTGTGTGGTAGTGACCACTTCCCCATCTTCCTGTCACTGCCCCGGTGTCAGGCCCACAGACGGTTGTCCAGATGGGCTTTAAACAAGGCAGACTGGGAAACTTTCATCTCTGCGGTCTCTGTTGACTCTCCCCCCCACCCCCCACCCCCGGCATAACATTGATGTGATGGTTGAGTAGGTGACTAAAACAATCGTTACTGCGGCGGAAAACACAATCCCTTACTCTTTTGTGTGCCCCTGGCTGGCAAAAGGCGGTCTCGTGGTGGCCGCTGAAAGTTGCTGAGGCAATTAAGGAGCACTGGCGAGCTCTTCAGTGGCATAAGCAGCGCCCTTCCTTGGCCCTCATATCTTTAAATAGCTCTGTGCCTGCATTTGCCAGCTTATCAAAAGATGTAAAAAGGAGTGTTGGGAGTGGTACGTGTCAACCATTGGGTACCATACATCACTGTCCCGAGTCTGGGTAATGAGTTTTTGGATACTAGACCCCAACTGGTGTTTCTGGTATTAACATAAGTGACGTGTTACGTACCAATACAAATAAGATTACAGAGCGCTTGGCTGAGCACTATGCTCGTGCCTTGCGTCGAAGAATTACCCCCCAGCCTTTTGCACTCTCAAGGAGGATGGAAGTGGAAGTCCTGTTGTTAACTACATGCCATAGTGAATCCTACAATGCCCCATTTACAGAGTGGGAGCTCCTCAGTGCCCTTGCACATTGCCCCAACACAGCTCCTGGGCCATCTCGGATCCACAGTCAGATGGTTAAACATCTCTTGTCTGACTACAAGTGACATCTGCTCATGATCTTCAACCGGATCTGATGCGATGGCATCTTTCCATCGCATTGGCGAGAGTGCACCATCATACCAGTGCTCAAATCCGGCAAAAACTTGCTTGATGTTGATAGCTATTGGTCCATCAGCCTCACCAACATTCTTTGTAAGCTGCTGGAACATATGGTGTGTCGGCGGTAGGGTTGGGTCCTGGAGACATGTCCTACTGGCTCCATGTGTCAGGGCGGTTTCTGCCTGGGTCACTTTACCACTGATAATCATGTATCCCTCAAGTCTGCCATCCAAAGAGCCGTTTCCAGATGCCAACACTTTTTGCAATTTTTTTATTTACAAAAAGCCTATGGCACCATCTGGTAACACCATGTCCTTGCCACATTGTACAAGTGGGGTCTCAGAGACCTGCTCCAGAGTTTTATCCAGTATTTCCTGTCTCTTCGTATTTCCTGTCTCTTCGTATTTCCTGTCCAAGTTGGTGACTCCCATACCCCCCCCCCCCCTCCCAATATACAGGAGAGTGGGGTCCTGCAGGGCTCTGCTGGTGTTTTATTGAGTGGCTCTCTATTTTTAGTGGCCTTTAACGGTCTAGCAGTAGCTGTAGGGCAGTCTATCTCACCCTCTCTGTATGCAGATGACTTCAGCATTTCATACTGCTCCACCAGTACTGGTGGCACCTACAGGGAGCCGTCTACAGGGCGCAGTCATGCTGGAAAGTCATGTGTCATGCACTTCTGTTGGCATCGTACCATTCGTCCAGAACCAGAACTTTACCTTACTTATGATCCCTTCACTGTAGTGGTGACATATTGATTCTTACAACTGGTGTTAGACGCCCAATTGACTTGGCTTCCTCACCTTTGCCTGAGCAACACCAACTGATGTGCAGATCGCTGTACGCTGCTGCAGCTCTACGAAGCCCTTGTTCAATCTCACCTTGACTATGGGACTCTGGTTTATGGTTTGGCAGCACCTTCAGTGTAGTGTTTACTTGACCCAGTGCAACAATGTGGCGTTCGATTAGCAGCGGGAGCTTTTAGGTCTTGTCCAGTGACCAGTGTCTTGGTGGAGGCTGGAATCCCTCCATTGCAGGTCAGGCATGTGCAGCTGTTCGCCAGTTACATTGCACACGTTCATAGTTTTCCTGCGCAACCGAATTACACTCGCCTTTTCCCTCCCATGGTGTTTCATTTCCTGCATTGGCAGCCCAGGTCAGGGCTTAAAATTGCAGTTCGTGTCCACTCCCTTCTATCTGAACTGGAGTCCTTGCCTTTACCAACTTTATTCGAGGTCCATTCGCATACACCGCCATGGTGTACACCTAGGCTGCGGCTTCGCCTGGACCTTTCACATGGGCCAAAGAACTCAGTTCACCCTGTGGCTCTCCATAGTCACTTCCTCTTGTTTTTTAACATGTACCATGAACTGGTTTACACCTATGGCATGATGGCTGATGGTCATGTCAGCTTCTCTTATGTCCATGGAGGGCATACTGAACAGAATTCCTTGCCCAGTGGCTGCAGTGTTTTCACTGCGGAGCTGGTGGCTATAACTCGTGCTCTTGAGCACATCCGTTCATGCCCTGGGCAGTCAGTTTCTTCTGTGTACTGACTGTTGAGCAGCCTACAAGCTATCGACCAGTGCTATCCTTGTCATCCTTTGGTAGTGACCATCTGGGAGTCCATCTTTGCCTGGGAATGGTCTGGTCATTCAGTGGTGTTTGTGTGGACCCCAGGACACGTTGGAATCCCAGGCAAAGAACTTGCTGACAGGCTGGCCAAACAGGCTACATGGAAACCACTTATGGAGATCGGCATTCCAATAACTGACCTGCGTTCGTTTTTAACCTGCCAGGTTTCTCGGCTTTGAGAGATGGAATGGCATAGTCAGTACGCACAACAGACTGTGTGCCATTAAGGAGAAGATGAATGTGTGGCAGTCATCCATCCGGGCCTCTCACAGGGATTCTGTGGTTCTCTGCCGGCTCCGCATTGGTCACACTTGGGCAGCCCATGGCTACCTCCTGCATTGTGAAGACCCGCCTCAGTGTCGGTGTGGTGCCCGTTTGACAGTGGCCCATATTCTGGTGCACTGTCCCACTTTGACTGCCCTATGATGAAATCTTCGGTTACCGGACTCGTTGCCACTAATTTTATCTGACAATGCCTTATCGGCTGATTTAGTTTTACATTTTGTTAATGAGGGTGGCTTTTATTATTTGATCTAAGTTTTAGCACATGTCCTTTGTCCCTCTGTCTCTTCCACCCTAGTGCTTTCAGGATGGAGGTTTTAATGTGTTGCAGAGTGGCTTTCTTCTCCTTTTTATTCTCATGGTCAGCCAGCCATGGTAATCTGTTTTGTTGTTTTAATCTCTTCTACCTGTTTTTTTTTTGCACTTCTGTGGTTTTCTTGTCCCCTTTTGTCCATTTAAGTGTTCATTGCCCTTCCGTCGTTCTTGTCATTTTTTTCCTTTCTCTCTGTTTTGTGTTCTGTCATGCTTGTTTTATTCTCACCCTTGTGGCATTGTTTTATTCGGAACAAGGGACTGATGACCTAGCAGTTAGGTCCCTTCCCCCCTCTTTTAAACCAACCAACCAGCCAACCTAGCCACCTGTGGCTGTCACATCTGTAGTGATGAGCAGTCGCTCTTGAAATACACAGAGTGTCTCACTGAGGCCTTAGAGGTCTATAAAAACCCTTCCAACCTTTTACAAAAACAGAAATCCCATGACTTCTCTCCAATCGCCCACCATCTCCCAAAGTAGCACTGTCCGGCCACAGACGAGTGTTCTGTTTGGGACTCAGTTCCACACAGAATAGTGCCGACTTGGATATTATTGTAGTTAATTTTACAGGGGGTGTACAAGCATACTTGATGGTGGAGCTCTAGCAGATCATGAACCACTAACTTAAAAATTCTGCTGTGAATAATTGCTATTTATTCTTTTGTTCTTTTATTTATTCATTGTCAGATTAACAGGTGTTACCTGGAAGTTTAAATACAACACACATCTCTGAGAAGAGAGCTGTTAGAACAGTTTTTGGTAGTTTTCTGAAAAAACAAAAACAAAAAACGGTTATGGTCCACCTCTTGCGCATTAATAAATTGAATTTCAACATAAATTTTGTGCTAAGCAGGTTAGCTGTTCTGTAAATCAGTTGTCTTAATTTTAAACCAACGGGCTATGTCTGAGAAAAAGCACTGATGTTCTATTGTAGCTCAATTCTTAATATTGTGATTGTCATTCCACATTACACTGTCACACTTTCTGTGATTCATTTTATCCAACCTTTGCCTACTCGAGGCCAGAGCTGTATTTCTGGCACCTTTTAAGTTCTTGAAGCCGAACTTGACTTCGTATAGTAGCTATCTGATTTTTATTTGGTAAATTGTATGTTATTGTAATCAGTAATTTTAAACTAATAGTAAAGTAATTGTTAAGTTGAAGTGCTTTAATCTTCTTTAGTAGTGTGACTGATATTGTCAAGCAACACTGAAGATAAATCTGCCAGTTAATTTATGTTAAGCACCAAGTAAAACCTGTCCTGTATTTCTTAAAGTTCTTTTGGTAAATTGAATATTGAATGAATTAAAAATATTCTGTATGCATGCCCAAAAAATGATAGAGTAAAAAATGTCTTACTCAGAACTGGAGCTGTTTTGTAAGAGAAATAGTACATGCCAAATGGCCACAGTTATCATTAGTGTGAGGGCTGCATTCCACTGAGAGAGTCAGGACATGTCTTTCCAGTTCAGGCAGTGGCCCTTTTGTTAAGGTCTCCACAGCCCCAGTGGGCATGATGTTGATTGTCATAAACTTCCAATATTAAGTTCATGAGGGCCTTACAATATTGTCTTTGAGGGAGAGGGGAAGGGGGGGGGGCAGGGGGGGTGGGGGGAGGAGGAGGAGGAGGAGGAGGAGGAGGAACTGCACTGACTGCAGGCAGATATAAATCATAGCTCACATTGGCACTTATAGTCTGCAATTTGGTGTAGTTATTCTAGGGTCTTTCTGGAGTTGGAAATAAGTGGTGCATGCCCCTTTCATATTGTTGCACAGTTGTTTGCATAATTGTGATACTGTAATCTTAAACAGAATGACTTTTGCCAGTTTTATGAGAGATTTGGATGCAGATATCTCAAACTGTGCTGTAGGGTGTGGACGTGAAAGAGTTACATAGTAAATTTGGTGTGCTGTAAACAACAGCAGTGGCTGCTTGTGTGGAAATGTGTATCTCGAATGCATGTAGTGATTTTACAGGCTAGATTTGCCATGTGTCCCTATCTAAGAGACCTATTACTGAAATGAATTTCAGGTGAAATATGGTAGTAGGAATATTAAAATGCTAGTAACTAACAGTTGAATGTTGGTGTTAAAGTCCCAGAATTAACATTTCCTAAGAAAGCAACCACCTCCACATAATTCTAGGAACAAAGTTGATTCAGACCTGAAGCAGATTGTAGAATTTTTAATTAACATAAAGAATGTACAGGGTGGTTATTATTCAACTTCCACTACTTGAGCCAATGTAGACAGAAAACCATTTACCGTATGGATACCCAACTTTATAGGAATGACGTTAAGACTGTGAGCTGCAGGATTTGTGTTAGTGGTGTAAGTGTGAGGACTTACTTTTAGACATCAATACTGTTATGGTGGCAATGGGTTGAAACAAAAGCATGCGAGAGTGTATTACATGGGTCTGGACAAAGTGAGCAGGGCTTTACTTGTGAAGCTGTTTCATCAAAGTAGCGATAGTGCTGCTGCTTTTCATATTGATGCATGAAAGGAATACGGAGATGTCCTCTTTCTGCACTGTGGGTGAAGAACATGAATCGGAAATTCTAATTAACTGGTAATTTAATAATTGCTCCTTGGAGAGGCTGATGGCCAATTGCACTGCAGTTGTTGGAGTTACTGTGGACACAGCTGATAGTGGTGGATACAATGTGGGATCTCCAAGCAGTGCTTGAGCTGTGCCACAACAGCTGAACACTCCATCGTTCATCATTGGGAAAGTGCTGCGAAAAATTTTGAAATGGTATCCATACAAACTTCACATTACTCACCAACTTTTTCAACATGACACGGACATTAGACTTTGCTTTGAAGTTTCATGTAAGGGTTGAAAGGTGATGACATGTGACCTTGGAATATTTTGTGTAGGGGTGAACTGGGGCAGTGGAAACTCAAAATTGTCACATCTGGGGATAGTCACCATCAACAAACGTTAATGAAGACATCACTGTGTGGTGTGGCTTCATGGCACAGTTCATGAGGAGTCTGTTTTGTTGAGGAACTCAAGGCCAGGGACCAAACACATGCAGTGGGAATGGGCCATGTTACTGTGATTTGTTTTGCCAACATGTGATCCTTGCTCTGTGAGAGAGAAATGCTTTGGGTGAGGCTATTTTGATGCACAATGGAACTACACCCCACAATGCTAGTGAGGTCACTAGGTTACTCTGTAATTAATTTGGAGAAAGTCGAATCAATTGCCAATCATTTCAAACTGCATGGCCACAAAGATCGCCAGTTATGAACCCATGTGATCTGTGCTGTGGGGTTATCAGGAGGACAGGGTTTATCAACGGGACACTAACATGTGTTGGGGGTTGAAGGTGAGCGTAGAGAGGGAGGGAGCCAACATCCCTCTTGATGTTTCAGGCAGCAGTAGAGCAATCTGTAGTATGGTTCCATGGTGTTGCAGATGCAGATTGTCACATTGAGCAACATTTGTAACCTGGAGCATAAACAGTCAACAGTTAACTAATGTCGCCCTCTCAGGTGAAAATTAAAATGTTTCTTTCAGTGGTATGTTGTCACGAAGTTTTGTTGTCTCACAATCCCTCGTTCCTTATGGGGCTCCTCTCGTGTAAGAGAAGTTAAATTATAACCACTTTGTTCATCAAAGTGAATAAATAAATATCTTTCCTGATTGATATTGGTTGCAGGTTTCAGAGTATCTTAGACAACCTTATTTCATTAGTGTAGATATACAACAGTTACATTGTGTTAGTAAGGTGTAACTAGTTTAGGATGGATTGGCAAAAGTATTGTGCATTACTGAAAGTGGAGGATGGAGGGAAATAATACTGTATGCAGTATCATATTGTCACTCCTGACAACAAATTGAACTCTTTTTGACAGTCATCAAGGAGGTACTAGTAGCCCCAGTCACAAAATCTGAAATGTGTTTTCAGAAAATTGAGAACATTTGTATTTAATGAAAGTGACACACTCCATGATTCTGTGTAAATTAAGAATTGTTCATATCCAATAAAACTATGAGATGTGAACTGTTAAAAAAACCTTAATCACTTTTCTAGGGAGTAAAAAAAAAAAATGAAAAGTGAGGTCCAACCTTGTTTTAGTAGAACCATTTAAATCTACATCTACATCCATGCTCCGCAAGCCACCTGACAGTGTGTGGCGGAGGGTACCTTGAGTACCTCTATCGGTTTTCCCTTCTATTCAGTCTCTTATTAAGAAAAATTCTTGGTATGCCTCTGTGTGGGCTCTAATCTCTCTGATTTTATCCTCATGGTCTCTTCACA